>NC_084738.1:58305479-58362979 GCF_033978785.1 Entelurus aequoreus | reverse complement strand
TTTATAAACAAAGAAAACAATCTGAAGTTGTCTTTATTTTTAAGTTATCGTGTCATGATTTTACCACTTGGGAGTAGATTTTTCTCCGTGTGGCCCCCGATCTAAAATGAGTTTGACACCCCTGATCTAGTCTTTTTAACAAATGTTTTTATTGTACTGGTTTTAAAAGTGAAAAACCCCAAAGTGGCCCCCTGCATCCTTTGGTTTGTCAGTGGAAGACGTTTGGGCACCCCTGCGTTAGCGAAACTATCCTGGTCGTTTGCCAACATAGGCGCTTCACAAATTGGAAGAAGCTGCACGTTGCAGAAGAAGAAAGGACAAAATGTCTCTCCGCATTTTCCAGCACATGCACGTCGACGTCTTTCAACACGTAGCAACCGATGATGAATGGGTTGAACGTGAAAGAAAGAAGAGGCTGCTTGTCTTCGCCGCTCGCCTGCTGCGCTTCTTTAGACAACGGTGGTTCTGGTCATGTCGTGCAGGTCTTGCAGACGGTTTTTGCCCCATGGCTCAGGCTTCAAACGGCGGGGGGCCCGATGGGTCCCTTTCAAACGGGACCTTGCTGCTGGCGCCGCATCGTCTTTTGCTCTTCCCGGGTTATCCGCGCCCGCTATTTATAGCCGGCTGCAGCAGTACAGTATGTTCTCCTGACCGCATACCCCGGCGTGCCTCTGCAGCGCGCACAAAGGCACTGTCTGCACGTGCATGCACATGCACACTTCTGCAACTCAAGTGCCTGTCTAGAACACTGCAGGCATTGTCAGCATTTTTCATCCTTCATGCAAAACTGAGCAGCCCTTCCCCTTCAATAATGCCCACGCACACGCACACACAGCACCAGGACGGGGTCAAAGGTGAAGGCCTGGATGTACGGGGACTTGGCAATGCAGGATAATTTGAGCACAAGCTTTGCCAACAAGTGTTTCTTATCGGACAGTTATTGATATTTTTTTATAACCTATGGAAATTAAGGAGCAGGAGAAAAATATATAAACAATAAGCTCTTAAAATGAAGGTACAAAAAATAACCTATTTTCTGCAGGTTTAGTGCTAGGAAATAACGGCTGTGTAACATTAATTTGCCATGTCGTCTTCTTTAACTATGGAAAGGAATTTTTTTTATGCATTAATTATTTATATATTATTATATCGGCCGATATTGATAATTATTCAAATTTGTTATGACCTATGAAAAATAATATATTAAATGTAAAAAAATGTTATTCAAATGTAACCTTCCTCGGATTATAATCCTTCTGCTATCAAGGCAGAAAGGAAATGCCAAAACAAGCACGGAAAAAACACGCAAACAATGTAAACAAAATAGTAAAATCACATTGGAAGACTTAACAATAAGCTCTTAAAATGAAGGTGCAAAATTAAGGAATAGGTAAGAAATGCTTCATAAAGTGTAAGAAAATAGTGCAAAGTGTGAAAATGTAAACAGAGAAGCCTGAGAAAGAACTATTTATTGCAGGTTTAGTGCTAGGAAATAACGTCTGTGTAACATTCATTTGCCATGCTGTTCTTATTTAACTATGGAAAGGAATTGTTGTTATGCATTAATTATTTAAATATTGTTGTTATATCATTTGATATCGATAATCATTTAAATTGTTTTATGAACTATGGAAAATAAGGTGCAGGAGACAATATATTAAAATGCAAATATTTTTGATTCAAATGTAACCTTCCTCTGATTATAATGCCCTCTGCTATTGAGGCGGAAAGGAAATGCCAACACAAGCATAGAAAACACTCAATGTAGAGCTGGGCGATATATCGATATGCGCGATATATCGCGGGTTTGTCTCTGTGCGATATAGAAAATGACTATAACGTGATATTCGAGTATACGTTCTCACGCAGTTGCTTTTAGCTGCTGGCATTACACTACAGGCTCTCCTCGCTCTTCCCTGTGTCTCCTTCTCACAGACAGACAAGCGCACCTTCTTTCATACGTCACATACTGTCACGAAATACGTCACATACGTATACGCCCTTGCGCAGCGAAGAGGTGGCAGCATGGGTAACGTTAGCTGTGATGCTAGCGTAGCCGTGCGAGTGGTAATACGAGAGAGAGAAGGTGCGAATCTGGTAACAAATGAAGGAATAACTAATTCCCCCAAAAAACAACAGGGGGTCCATCGTCTGCCGGTGGTTTGGCTTCAAGTGGGAATATGTCGAACAGACAACCGTAATTTGTCAAGTGTGGGGCAAAAGCGTTGCTATAAAAAGTATCATTACTGCTAATATGTAGCATCATTTGAAAAGTCACCTGCTAGAGAATGAAGAGTACTTACTCCGCATGTCAACATCTCCGTTCGGTGCCACACGCCCACACCATCAAAATGCAGAGGCAAACATTTCCAGATCAACACCGTATGAAAAAAATAGTGATTTTTTTAGTTGTGATTTCCCTCTCTGCATGAAAGTTTTAAAGTAGCATATATTAATGCAGTATGAAGAAGAATGTTTTAATGTAGACACATAGAATCATCATACTGCTGTGATTATATGCATCAAGTGTTCATTCAAGGCCAAGGCAAAATATCAAGATATATATTGTGTATCGCGATATGGCCTTAAAATATTGCGATATTAAAAACAGGTCATATCGCCCAGCCCTAACTCAATGTAAACAAAATTGTAAAATCACATTGAAGACTTAACAATGAGCTCTCAAAATGAAGGTGCAAAAAAAAGGAATATGTAAAAAATGCTTCATAAAGTGTAAGAAAATAATGCAAAGTGTGAAAATGTAAACATAGAGAAACCCGAGAAGAACTATTTTCTGCAGGTTTAGTGGCAGGAAGTTACAGCTGTGCTCTAAAGGCTGAGCTAAGGTGGTGTGGTATTAGCGGTCTTGCCTTGCATCATTTACAGACCACATTGGGCTGACTACGGTCCCTTTGGAAAAAATCGTCTTTTATCCACAATTTCTTCATTTTGACTTTCTCTTCTCACTCCATGCAAAGAATCAACCAAACTTGATAGCTGATACTGTCACCTGATTGGCTGTTAGCAGTGAACACTTCCTGCGTCGTTCGGTTACCAGAGTCTTTGTTCATGCAACCAACCTTGCTTCCATACTTTTGCTTTCTTCTGACAAAGAAGAGAAAAAATATATATTGAACGTTTTATCAAACGCATTTTTTTTATTGATATCGATTATGTGTCTATCGTGATATATATTGATATTGTTTTATAGCCCAGCCGTAATATAGCATTACTTAAACAAATCTTGAGGTGATGAATCGGTTCAAAGTGATTATAACAATATAATATTTGATTTATAAATTACAATAAAACCGTTTGTTAAAATAGGTTACTAAAAAGCTCCTCTTTCAGCTGCCGTATGATGAATATGCACAGCGAGTACACGTGTAGATGGCGTAAAAAAACGTTTTTATCTATTCTTGAATATTTTTATACAATTTAGAATCGTAATATAGAATTGTGATTCAAATATGGGTCTATTATTTTAAGTACTGCACTGTGATACATATTGTATGGTGAAGTCCTTGACAATATTCAGTCATACTTTCTGAGGCTTTCTATTATGACGGTTTGTGGAATGTGACAGTAAAAAAGTGATTACGTTGCAATGTGCGCATGACAGTTCCCCCCCCCCCAAAAAAGAATAGTAACTCTGCAGAGGGAACAGAAATTAAAGGTGCATCATGTACTGTAGGGGATACTAACAAGGCAACAAGAGACTATTTGGTCATGCAGAAGTCCTCACAGAGACTATTTATTTTCTTGCGAGCAAAAGACGACTCATTGGCGTCCATACAGGAACTTTGTACATCAAACCAAAGCAGGTTTAAAAAAAAAAAAAGCCAACACAGGAAATTCTCCTCTTCCTTAAATGATTTGCTTTGAAAGTGTTGCTACATTTGGAACAGACGTGGCGCTTTAGTTCCACTTAAAAAGTACAAGTGCAGGACGGCTCAGCTAACGAGGACCAACGATGGCTTTAACGAGTCGCAGCGTGCTGAGACCGCCTCCTTTAATGACGAGGTTCACTGATCTGGAACCAGTCCAAGTGCAGAACAAAAAAGGAGCTGAGGTTCGCTTTAGTGTGTGCGTGTGTGTGTGTGTGTGTGTGTGTGTGTGTGTGTGTGTGTGTGTGTGTGTGTGTGTGTGTGTGTGTGTGTGTGTGTGTGTGTGTGTGTGTGTGTGTGTGTGTGTGTGTGTGTGTGTGTGTGTGTGTGTGTGTGTGTGTGTGTGTGTGTGTGTGCGTGCGCAATATCAACTTGTGTTCCTGAGAAGAGAAACTGAAACAAAAAGGTCTGTGATTGTTGTTAGAATGTAGCATTTGGTGTTTTGGCGGCACTACCTGTTAGTCCTCCTTCATAAACACATTATAATGGGACTGTCATTATAACTCCGTGCAGTAGATGACGGTAGATGTGTTAACTCCAGTTCTTAACACAGCTTATACACACCTGGTCTGCCAGAGAATAACAAGACGTAGCAAGACGGATCAGTGTTGCAGACTGATCAGTACTGTCATTTTCGGCTGGGAATCCGAACCCTGTAGATTCTCTTTTTCAGAAGACTCATCTAGCAACTCCGACATGAAAGCTCAAATCGCTCTTGTCAATGAGCCCCTCCACCATCTAAAAGCACTCACAGCGGCTGTGCCTTGTTTGAAGAAGAACAACAACAAGAATAAGAACAATACCAAAAAGAGGACAACAATACTAGCAACAACAACCAGAACAACAACAACTACCAGTGGAAAAAACAACCACACCCATAAAAAGACCAAGAACAACAACAAAACAAAAAGAAGATAAACAACACAACAAAAAACAACAACAAAAAAGAAAAACAAAAATAAGAACACAACAGAAAACAACAAAAAGAAGAACAACAATGAAAACAAGAACAGCAACAATAACATAAACAAGTATAATGACAAGAACAGGAAGAACCGCATCAATAAAAAAACACCATGACAAGAACAACAACAACAACAAAATAAGATTAACAACACAACAACAACAAAAAACAACCACAAGCGCAAGAATGACAACCAAACCAAGAACAACAACAAGAACAAAAAGAAGAAAACCAACACAATGAAATGAAAAAGAACAAGGATAAGTGCAAAAACCCCATTAACACAACAAAAAAGAAAAACAACAAAAAGAAGAACAACAGAACAAAAACAAGAACAATGACAAGAACAGGAAGAACAGCATCAATAAAATACAACCATGACAAGAACAACAACAAGAACGAAAAGAAGAAAACCAACACAACTAAATGAAAAATAAGAAAAACAATAAGTGCAAACCCCCCATTAACACAACAAAAAAGAAGAACAACAACAACAAAAAGAAGAACAACAGAACAAAAACAAGAACAATGACAAGAACAGGAAGAACAGCATCAATAAAAAACAACCACGACAAGAACAACAACAAACAAATAAGATTAACATAAAAAAAAAAACACTCGCAAGAATGACAACCAGAAAAAGAATACAACTAGAACAAAAAGAAGAAAACCAAGACAACGAAATGAAAAAGAACAAGTACAATAAGACCAAAAACAACAAGAACAAAAATAAGAACAACATTAACACAACAAAAAAGAACAACAACAACAAAAAGAAGAACAGAACAAAAAGAAAAAACAACAAAAAGAACGAAAGAGCATAAACAAGAAGAAGAAGAAGAAGAAGAACATTAACACAACAAAAAACACAACAAAAACAAGAGCAACAACAACAAGAGCAAAACAACAACAACCAGAACGAGATAAAAACAAGAACAACAACCTGAAGGACAAGAAAAACAACAACAACAACAACAAGAACAAGTAGAACAAAAGGAAAAGAACAACAAAAACAAAAACAACCAGCAACAACAAAAATAAGAAAAAGAACAATAAGAACAAAAACAATAATTGTCTTTCACGCTGCCTTCAAAACTGTCAAACTAAAATTGTACAGTATGTTTGGAAAATGTGGCCTGAAATGGAATTAATTTCTTGATTATTAATTCATCATACAATTATAATCATCATACAAATATACCTCGTCTTAACCTTCATCATCATGGCCATAATCATAATAATAATCATAACTGTGTATTTATTAGTCAGCTTGTTCTGCCTTCCAGTGTTTTCCACACATTCATTTATTTGTGGCGGCCCGCCACGAAAGAATTACGTCCGCCACAAATAAAATAAAAATTAAAAAATATATATATATTTTTTGTTGTTGTTTTTTTTGTCCTGTCCAGCTTCTCAGGCAAATCATATAGTTGATGTAAATGCCCATATAGGCTGTTCATATTTACTTTACAAAAGAGAAGTGTAGGATACTTCTCTTGTTGCCTTATTTGTATTTGACCACTACTGTTTTCTGTTTGTTTGTTACTGACTGTGGCAGGACACCTCTGCCTCTGTTTCACTTTATGTTGCTGGTAAATAATATGGTTATAGTAGTAGGCTAAAGTTAAATTATTTAGTATGCACTAATTAAAGGGGCAGAGCTTTAAGAGACATTTTAGCTTTTATATTTTATAAAATATATTTTTTGTAAGAACCACAATTAATAAATATATTTCAGTGAATAACATATTGTTCAAATCTGTATATAAATATGTACATAAAGTGTTGTAATTATATTGTAAAATGGATGGATGGATGGACGTTTAAAACAAAACTGTTATTATTAAATAGTAAGTATACATTTTTTTAGCCTTTTCAGAGAAAATCATATCATTGCAGTAAATTATGCAAATTACTCGATGATGTCATGGTGACCACGTCCGTAACCACGCCCATAGCCACAGGTATCTTGGCAGTTTATGGGAAACACTGCCTTCAGTATGTGCACACGCGCGCGCACACACACACACACACACACACACACACACACACACACACACACACACACACACACACACACACACACACACACACACACACACACACACACACACACACACACACACACACACACACACACACACACACACACACACACACACACACACACACACACACACACACACACACACACACACACACACACACACACACACACACACACACACACCTTCTCATCCTTGTGTCCTCCTACAGCTGACTCACACTGACTTGTAGCTCCGCACTCCCCAACTTTGAATTGCCTTAACAAGGCGCCCGTGGCACATTACCTGTCACCTTCCCGCTGCACCTGTTTGATGTGCCGCTGAGCCACACACACAAGTTACACATTATGAGCTGATATGGTCCTCAAGCTTGGTTCAAAGGGCACATGGTCACGGTAACACACTGCCATTATGCACTCATCCTCAAAATGACATGCGTGCATGTTGGGGCGGTATAGCTCGGTTGGTAGAGTGGCCGTGCCAGCAACTTGAGGGTTCCAGGTTCGATCCCCGCTTCCGCCATCCTAGTCACTGCCGTTGTGTCCTTGGGCAAGACACTTTACCTACCTGCTCCCAGTGCCACCCACACTGCTTTAAATGTAACTTAGATATTTTAAAATGTAACTTAGATATTGTGTTTCACTATGTAAAAGCGCTTTGAGTCACTAGAGAAAAGCGCTATATAAATATAATTCACTTCACTTGTCACAATATTTACATTTCATACGCTCTTTAATACACACTGTAATACTAATAACTACAGTACATAATAATGATCAGCAATTCAAGTCCAATGATTGCTTTCTGCAGCATAAAAAATTATAATTGTGTGAATGCTCCAAAGCATTCACACGTATGGTTTTCTACACCAAAATTCATATATTTATTCAACTTATTATTATTATTATTCTCCAGATTTTGGCGCACTTTACCTTCCACATTTTTCACCCGATTCAAAACGTTCCAACTTCAAACTGTTCAGCCTATTCGGGAATCGCGGGCTTTCCCTTGACCAATTCCCAGAATTCCAGGTTTTCCGGGACATTTTTCCCATTCAAATGAATTGGCCATTTTTCAAACTTCCACCATTTCCACATTTTTCAACCGATTCAAACCATTCCACCTTCAACACATTCCACTCATCCTGGACATTCAAACTACCATTTTCCAAGTTCAAAACAATTCCAGGAATTCCCAGAATTTCTGTTTTTTCGAACCCTTTTTTCACCCTTTTTTCTAATCGAAAAAACAAAGTTGTTTTTTCAACTGGAAAAATTCCTGGTTTTCCCGAAATTCCAGGAATTCCATAATGCCATTTCTCAATTAAAAATGTTACTACTTCAACATTTCACGACCGATTTGAAAAATTCCAACACCAACCATTTCAACTCATTCAGGACATGTATGCTATTAATCCTTTTTTTAAAAACTCGCTTTTCTCAAAATTAAAACATTTCCAGGAAGTTCCCATTGAACTGAATGGGACATTTTTCCAAGTTGCACAATTCCCACATTTTTCAACCTATTCAAACCGTTTCCAACTTCAACACATTACACTCATCCTGGACATTCAAGCTACCATTTTCCAAGTTCAAAACAATTCCAGGAATTCCCAGAATACCTGTTTTTTCAAACCCTTTTTTCACCCTTTTTTCTGTCGACTACTCCTTCCACATTTTTCAACCGTTCCGCTGTCAAAACATTCTTCTTAATCAGGACAAAAAACAAAGTTGTTTTTTGAACTGGAAAAATTCCCGGTTTTCCCAAAATTCCAGGAATTCCATAATGCCATTTCTCAATTAAAAATGTTACTACTTTAACATTTCTCGACCGATTTGAAAAATTCCAACACCAACCATTTCAACTCATTCAGGACATGTATGCTATTAATCCTTTTTTTTAAACTCGCTTTTCTCAAAATAAAAACATTTCCAGGAAGTTCCCATTGAACTGAATGGGACATTTTTCCAAGTTGCACAATTCCCACATTTTTCAACCTATTCAAACCGTTTCCAACTTCAACACATTACACTCATCCTGGACATTCAAACTACCATTTTCCAAGTTCAAAACAATTCTATGAATTCCCAGAATTCCTGTTTTTTCAAACGCTTTTTTCACCCTTTTTTCTGTCAACTACTCCTTCCACATTTTTCAACCGTTCCACATTCTTCTTAATTAGGACAAAAAACAAAGTTGTTTTTTGAACTGGAAAAATTCCCGGTTTTCCCGAAATTCCATAATGCCATTTCTCAATTAAAATGTTACTACTTCAACATTTCTCGACCGATTTGAAAAATTCCAACACCAACCATTTCAACTCATTCAGGACATGTATGCTATTAATCCTTTTTTTTAAAAACTCGCTTTTCTCAAAATTAAAAAAATTCCAGGAAGTTCCCATTGAACTGAATGGGACATTTTTCCAAGTTGCACAATTCCCACATTTTTCAACCTATTCAAACAGTTTCCAACTTCAACACATTACACTCATCCTGGACATTCAAACTACCATTTTCCAAGTTCAAAACAATTCCAGGAATTCCTGTTTTTTCAAACCCTTTTTTCATCCTTTTTTCTGTCGACTACTCCTTCCACATTTTTCAACCGTTGCACTGTCAAAACATTCTTCTTAATTAGGACAAGAAACAATGTTGTTTTTTGAACTGGAAAAATTCCCGGTTTTCCCGAAATTCCAGGAATTCCATAATGCCATTTCTCAATTAAAAATGGTACTACTTCAACATTTCTCGACCGATTTGAAAAATTCCAACACCAACCATTTCAACTCATTCAGGACATGTATGCTATTAATCCTTTTTTTTTAAACTCGCTTTTCTCAAAATTAAAACATTTCCAGGAAGTTCCCATTGAACTGAATGGGACATTTTTCCAAGTTGCACAATTCCCACATTTTTCAACCTATTCAAACCGTTTCCAACTTCAACACATTACACTCATCCTGGACATTCAAGCTACCATTTTCCAAGTTCAAAACAATTCCAGGAATTCCCAGAATACCTGTTTTTTCAAACCCTTTTTTCACCCTTTTTTCTGTCGACTACTCCTTCCACATTTTTCAACCGTTCCACTGTCAAAACATTCTTCTTAATCAGGACAAAAAACAAAGTTGTTTTTTCAACTGGAAAAATTCCCGGTTTTCCCAAAATTCCAGGAATTCCATAATGCCATTTCTCAATTAAAAATGTTACTACTTTAACATTTCTCGACCGATTTGAAAAATTCCAACACCAACCATTTCAACTCATTCAGGACATGTATGCTATTAAACCTTTTTTTTAAACTCGCTTTTCTCAAAATAAAAACATTTCCAGGAAGTTCCCATTGAACTGAATGGGACATTTTTCCAAGTTGCACAATTCCCACATTTTTCAACCTATTCAAACCGTTTCCAACTTCAACACATTACACTCATCCTGGACATTCAAACTACCATTTTCCAAGTTCAAAACAATTCTATGAATTCCCAGAATTCCTGTTTTTTTAAACGCCTTTTTCACCCTTTTTTCTGTCAACTACTCCTTCCACATTTTTCAACCGTTCCACATTCTTCTTAATTAGGACAAAAAACAAAGTTGTTTTTTGAACTGGAAAAATTCCCGGTTTTCCCGAAATTCCATAATGCCATTTCTCAATTAAAATGTTACTACTTCAACATTTCTCGACCGATTTGAAAAATTCCAACACCAACCATTTCAACTCATTCAGGACATGTATGCTATTAATCCTTTTTTTAAAAACTCGCTTTTCTCAAAATTAAAAAAAATTCCAGGAAGTTCCCATTGAACTGAATGGGACATTTTTCCAAGTTGCACAATTCCCACATTTTTCAACCTATTCAAACAGTTTCCAACTTCAACACATTACACTCATCCTGGACATTCAAACTACCATTTTCCAAGTTCAAAACAATTCCAGGAATTCCTGTTTTTTCAAACCCTTTTTTCTGTCGACTACTCCTTCCACATTTTTCAACCGTTGCACTGTCAAAACATTCTTCTTAATTAGGACAAAAAACAATGTTGTTTTTTGAACTGGAAAAATTCCCGGTTTTCCCGAAATTCCAGGAATTCCATAATGCCATTTCTCAATTAAAAATGGTACTACTTCAACATTTCTCGACCGATTTGAAAAATTCCAACACCAACCATTTCAACTCATTCAGGACATGTATGCTATTAATCCTTTTTTTTTTTAAACTCGCTTTTCTCAAAATTAAAAAATTTCCAGGAAGTTCCCATTGAACTGAATGGGACATTTTTCCAAGTTGCACAATTCCCACATTTTTCAACCTATTCAAACAGTTTCCAACTTCAACACATTACACTCATCCTGGACATTCAAACTACCATTTTCCAAGTTCAAAACAATTCCAGGAATTCCTGTTTTTTCAAACCCTTTTTTCATCCTTTTTTCTGTCGACTACTCCTTCCACATTTTTCAACCGTTGCACTGTCAAAACATTCTTCTTAATTAGGACAAGAAACAATGTTGTTTTTTGAACTGGAAAAATTCCCGGTTTTCCCGAAATTCCAGGAATTCCATAATGCCATTTCTCAATTAAAAATGGTACTACTTCAACATTTCTCGACCGATTTGAAAAATTCCAACACCAACCATTTCAACTCATTCAGGACATGTATGCTATTAATCCTTTTTTTTTAAACTCGCTTTTCTCAAAATTAAAACATTTCCAGGAAGTTCCCATTGAACTGAATGGGACATTTTTCCAAGTTGCACAATTCCCACATTTTTCAACCTATTCAAACCGTTTCCAACTTCAACACATTACACTCATCCTGGACATTCAAGCTACCATTTTCCAAGTTCAAAACAATTCCAGGAATTCCCAGAATACCTGTTTTTTCAAACCCTTTTTTCACCCTTTTTTCTGTCGACTACTCCTTCCACATTTTTCAACCGTTCCACTGTCAAAACATTCTTCTTAATCAGGACAAAAAACAAAGTTGTTTTTTCAACTGGAAAAATTCCCGGTTTTCCCAAAATTCCAGGAATTCCATAATGCCATTTCTCAATTAAAAATGTTACTACTTTAACATTTCTCGACCGATTTGAAAAATTCCAACACCAACCATTTCAACTCATTCAGGACATGTATGCTATTAAACCTTTTTTTTAAACTCGCTTTTCTCAAAATAAAAACATTTCCAGGAAGTTCCCATTGAACTGAATGGGACATTTTTCCAAGTTGCACAATTCCCACATTTTTCAACCTATTCAAACCGTTTCCAACTTCAACACATTACACTCATCCTGGACATTCAAACTACCATTTTCCAAGTTCAAAACAATTCTATGAATTCCCAGAATTCCTGTTTTTTTAAACGCCTTTTTCACCCTTTTTTCTGTCAACTACTCCTTCCACATTTTTCAACCGTTCCACATTCTTCTTAATTAGGACAAAAAACAAAGTTGTTTTTTGAACTGGAAAAATTCCCGGTTTTCCCGAAATTCCATAATGCCATTTCTCAATTAAAATGTTACTACTTCAACATTTCTCGACCGATTTGAAAAATTCCAACACCAACCATTTCAACTCATTCAGGACATGTATGCTATTAATCCTTTTTTTAAAAACTCGCTTTTCTCAAAATTAAAAAAATTCCAGGAAGTTCCCATTGAACTGAATGGGACATTTTTCCAAGTTGCACAATTCCCACATTTTTCAACCTATTCAAACAGTTTCCAACTTCAACACATTACACTCATCCTGGACATTCAAACTACCATTTTCCAAGTTCAAAACAATTCCAGGAATTCCTGTTTTTTCAAACCCTTTTTTCTGTCGACTACTCCTTCCACATTTTTCAACCGTTGCACTGTCAAAACATTCTTCTTAATTAGGACAAAAAACAATGTTGTTTTTTGAACTGGAAAAATTCCCGGTTTTCCCGAAATTCCAGGAATTCCATAATGCCATTTCTCAATTAAAAATGGTACTACTTCAACATTTCTCGACCGATTTGAAAAATTCCAACACCAACCATTTCAACTCATTCAGGACATGTATGCTATTAATCCTTTTTTTTTTTAAACTCGCTTTTCTCAAAATTAAAAAATTTCCAGGAAGTTCCCATTGAACTGAATGGGACATTTTTCCAAGTTGCACAATTCCCACATTTTTCAACCTATTCAAACCGTTTCCAACTTCAACACATTACACTCATCCTGGACATTCAAGCTACCATTTTCCAAGTTCAAAACAATTCCAGGAATTCCCAGAATACCTGTTTTTTCAAACCCTTTTTTCTGTCGACTACTCCTTCCACATTTTTCAACCGTTCCACTGTCAAAACATTCTTCTTAATTAGGACAAAAAACAAAGATGTTTTTTGAACTGGAAGAATTCCCGGTTTTCCCAAAATTCCAGGAATTCCATAATGCCATTTCTCAATTAAAAATGTTACTACTTTAATATTTCTCGACCGATTTGAAAAATTCCAACACCAACCATTTCAACTCATTCAGGACATGTATGCTATTAATCCTTTTTTTTTAAACTCGCTTTTCTCAAAATAAAAAAATTTCCAGGAAGTTCCCATTGAATTTTTAATTATAATTGAACTTTTTTAAAACAAGTTACAGATTAGAACAACTCCTGATTACATGGAGATGGGACTAAAAACTTGTTTTTTTTAATTGATAAGTATAAAAAAAAAATCAAGAATAAAAGAAAATGTTTTACTTATTTTTTTTTTGTATTGATTTTTGAAAATTATCAATCGATTTAAAATCGGGATGACTAAGAATCGCGATTCGAATGTGAATCGATTTACTTGCTTTACTCTCAAACTCAGAAAGCACTCCAAGTACCACCATGATGACCAAACTTAAAAATACAATAGCGTGGCAGGCCTAAGTATTGATTAAAAACAAGGCAGAGGTTTTATTCAACAAGGCCCTTGTAACATTACACACCGTTTGAACAGTAACACTGTGTTTGAATATTGGAAAATAAAACACTGTACTTTAACAAATGATTATTTGGCGTACCACTAGATGGAGCAGGTGTACCACAGTGTTAGAATAATTGTATCTAAGTTATCACAAAACTTTGTGTTACATTGAGTTCAGCTCGCCCTGCGAGAGGACAAAAGCTGTCTTTGATCCTACCAAGCAAAAGGCTTGTAAAACTCAACTGTGTAGGATGGGGAGCGACATGAGGGTGTCAGTTTCTTTGATGTATTGTAATCCACAGGAAGATTTTGTCTTGACCTGAGATCTACAAAGCAGAGAGGAGACAGGACCTGACCCCACTCCAGGCACCTTTTCTTTGAGCTGTTTTGTGACCGAGGGCAACGGCTGTTTACAACCTTTTCTTTGAACAGACCTTTTCTTTTAACTGTTTTGTAACCAAAAGCGATGGCTGTTTACGACCCCCCTCCCTTAGAAACAGCTGTTGCCATGTAATCAGGGAAAGTCCAAATAAAAGAGGAGGCGTACAATCTTTCGTCAGAGCGTGGGACGACACTGTACAAGGATACAGTGTCTACGCGTTTCTCCTCAATTGAGCTAAGTTGAATTCTGTCTCTGTTTAATTTCTTGCTTCTTGTCTTGTTTAATAGATGTCATTACTGTTTGAACCTGACACACAGTTTGAGAACCACTGCCTTAAAACAACTGGATCACATGATATCTGATTTATCTGCCACCAATTAGTGTCGGCCGATTTACGTGAAAAATGTTAAGTTAATTCTTTAGAAGTAGTATTATCACTGGGGGACTGGCAGGCGAGGCGTGTACACATCGAGTAAGAGCAAGCCAAGAGCAGGCGTGCTAATCGCTAAGCGAGCTTGAAACAACGGAGAAAATAAGCGCTTAGTAAAGTTTAAGAAGTGTAAATAAAAAGTGCATATGCATACTGATATCCATTCATTGGTCCCGTGACAGTGGTTGCCATGGCGGCGTGGAAGCGATGAGCACACAAAAGGTGTGACACGCATGACATTAAACGCTGCACGGCCCCCCGAGGAGCCATCCGCTTACAAGAATGTCCTCCCGGCGTGAAATCTTTACGAGGGACATTGACATTCCGTTTTAACGCCATTGTCCACCTGGGAGACCGTACACCTTCATACATATAATAACACACATTAGAGATGGGCGATACTGCCTCTAAAAATATCTATTTGATATATATTTTGCTATATAGTCTCCTGCTATACATCACAATATATTAATGGTAAGTAAATGATATTTCAAAACAGGCTACAAAATGCTCAAGATCATTAAATTAGTGTTTTTCAACCTTTTTTGAGCCAAGGCACATTTTTTGCGTTAAAAAAATACAGAGGCACACCACCAACAGAAATCATTAAAAAACTAAACTCAGTAGACAGTAAAAAGTTGTCGCAATTGTTGGATACGACTTCAAACCATAACCAAGCATGCATCACTATAGCTCTTGTCTCAAAGTAGGTGTACTGTCACGACCTGCCACATCACGCAAGTTTTTTGCTGTTTTCCTGTGTGTAGTGTTGTAGCTCTTGTCTTGCGCTCCTATTTTGTTGGCTTTTTCTCTTTTTTTGGCAGTTTCATGTCTTCCTTTGAGCGATATTTCCCGCATCTACTTTGTTTTAGCAATCAAGAATATTTCAGTTGTTTTTATCCTTCTTTGTGGGGACATTGTTGATTGTTATGTCATGTTCGGATGTACATTGTCTTTGCTCCACAGTAAGTCTTTGCTGTCGTCCAGCATTCTGTTTTTGTTTACTTTGTAGCCAGTTCAGTTTTAGTTTTGTTCTGCATAGCCTTCCCTAAGCTTCAATGCCTTTTCTTAGGGGCACTCACCTTTTGTTTATTTTTGGTTTAAGCATTAGACACCTTTTTTACCTGCACCCTGCCTCCCACGGTTTTCGACATCTACAATGCAATTAGCTACCCGCTGCCACCTACTGATATGGAATAGTATTACATGGTTACTCTGCCGAGCTCTAGACAGCACAGACACTCAACGACAACACATCATTTGCAGACTATAATTTCTGGTTTGCAAAAAATATTTTTAACCCAAATAGGTGAAATTAGATCATCTCCCACGGCACACCAGACTGTGCCACGGCACACTAGTGTGCCGCGGCACAGTGGTTGAAAAACACTGCATTAAATGATTCAAGTAATGGATGGAAGTGGAAAAATATCAATTTTAAAATGATTTCTTAAGTCCAGTGACCACAAATTCACTTCCTGAGTTTGTAAACAATAACAGAAACAACAAAAAACAATGAGGTGGTACATAAAAATTATTGATTGAATCACAGTAATGTCGACTCTTTACAGATACCACACTTGGTATCATCCATCCATCCCTTTTCTACTGCTTGTCCTTCTCGTACTGTCGATATTTGTATTGATCCCTTGTTTACATTTAAGAGCTCTAGCTTAGCAGTTAGCATGGCTTCTCGTATCCTCTTACGGTGTGTAGTGTAGCATGTTTAGCTATTCCTCGTACTTCAGTAATAATGAAATTCGTAAGAATTATACTTTATTTGCCCACCTCTGTTTGCATTTAAGAGCGCTAGCTTAGCTCTACCTTAGCGGTTAGCATGGTTTCTAGGGTCCTCTTACGGTGTGTAGTGTAGCATGTTTAGCTATTATAACTGTTATAATAGCGCAATATAAATATAATCAAAATTTGTTGTCCTCCAGTGATAATGATACACGGAAAAAATATACTTTATTTGCCCACTTCTGTTTACATTTAGGAGCTTTAGCTTGGCTCGAGCTTAGCAGTTAGCATGGCTTCTTATGTCCTCTTTTACGGTGTGTAGTGTAACATGTTTAGCTATTATAGCTATTATAATAAGGTTGTATACAGTAAGTATAATTCACATTCTTCGTCCTTCAATGATAATGAAACTCGTAAGAAATATACTTTATTTGCCCACTCCTGTTTACATTTAAGAGCTCTAGCTTGGCTTGGTTGAGTTTTTCCTTGCCCTGATGTGGGATCTGAACCGAGGATGTCGTTGTGGCTTGTGCAGCCCTTTGAGACACTTGTGATTTAGGGCTATATAAATAAACATTGATTGATTGATTGATTGAGCTTAGCAGTGTGTCCTCTTTACCATGAATTGATTAACGTGGACCCCGACTTAAACAAGTTGAAAAACTTATTTGGGTGTTACCATTTAGTGGTCAATTGCACGGAATATGTACTGTACTGTGCAATCTACCGTATTTTTCGGAGTATAAGTCGCACCGGTCGAAAATGCATAATAAAGAAAGGAAAAAAACATATACACCTGTATAAGTCGCACTGGAGGAGAAGTCGCATTTTTTTGGGAAATGTATTTGATAAAACCCAACACCAAGAATAGACATTTGAAAGGCAATTTAAAATAAATAAAGAATAGTGAACAACAGGCTGAATAAGTGTACGTTATATGATGCATAAATAACCGACTGAGAACGTGCCTGGTATGTTAACGTAACATATTATGGTAAGAGTCATTCAAATAACTATAACATATAGAACATGCTATACGTTTACCAAACAATCTGTTACTGCTAATCGCTGAATCCCATAAAATCGTATACGTCTGGTCTCTTACGTGAATGAGCTAAATAATATTATTTGATATTTTACGGTAATGTGTTAATAATTTCACACATAAGTCGCTCCCCTGGCCAAACTATGAAAAAAACTGCGACTTATAGTCCGAAAAATACGGTACGAATAAAAGTTTCAATCAATCAATCAATCTTACGGTGTGTAGTGTAGCATGTTTAGCTATTATAAGTATTATATTAAAGCTATATAGGTATTATTCACATTCTTCGTCCTCCAGTGATAATGTTACCCGTAAGAAATATACTTTTTTTGCCCACTTCTGTTTACATTTAGGAGCTCTAGTTTGAGTCTAGTTTAGCAGTGAGCATGGCTTATTGTATCCTCTCACAGTGTGTAGTATAGCATGTTTACCTATACATCTGTTAACATTTACGAACGTGAGCTTAGCTCTAGCTTAGCAGTTAGCATATGTAGTGTAACATGTTTAGCTATTTCCTGTCTCCAGTGATAATGCTACGTGTAAGAAACATACTTTATTTACCTTTAATAGCGCTATCTTAGCAGGTAACATGGCTTCTTCACATTTAAGAGCTCTAGCTTAGCGGTTAGCATGGCTTGTTGTGTCCTATATTGTAGCACATTTGGCTATTCCTCGTCCTTCAGTGATAATGAAACTCGTAAGAAACATACTTTATTTGCCCACCTTTGTTTACATTCAAGAGCTGTAGCTTAGCTCCAGCTTAGCAATTAGCATGGCTTATTGTATGTGTAGTGTATTATGTTTACAAATACTTAAAATAAACTTTATTTACCCACCTTGGTTTACGTCTACGAGCTCTAGCTTAGCGGCTAGCATGGCTTCTTTAGATATAAGAGCTCTAGCTTAGTGGTTAGCATGTATAGAGCTCGGCAGAGTAACCGTGTAATACTCTTCTATATCAGTAGGTGGCAGCAAGTAGCTAATTGCTTTGTAGACGTCAGGAACATGGTTTGTCGTGATCACAATATGCAGACGACAGTGTGCAGGTAAAAAGGTATCTAATGCTTAAACCAAAAATAAACAAAAAGGCGAGTGCCGCTAAGAAAAGGCATTGAAGCTTAGGGAAGGCTATTCAAAACGAAACTAAAACTGAACTGGTTGCAAAGCAAACAAAAACAGATTGCTGGACGACAGCAAAGACTTACAGCGTGTGGAGCAGACGGCGTCCACAAAGTACATCCGAACATGACATGACGATCAACAATGTCCCCCGCAAAGAAGGATAGCGACAACTTAAATACAAACCCTGTTTCCATATGAGTTGGGAAATTGTGTTAGATGTAAATATAAACGGAATACAATGATTTGCAAATCATTTTCAACCCATATTCAGTTGAATATGCTACAAAGACAACATATTTGATGTTCAAACTGATAAACATTTTTTTTTTTTGCAAATAATCATTAACTTTAGAATTTGATGCCAGCAACACGTGACAAAGAAGTTGGGAAAGGTGGCAATAAATACTGATTAAAGTTGAGGAATGCTCATCAAACACTTATTTGGAACATCCCACAGGTGAACAGGCAAATTGGGAACAGGTGGGTGCCATGATTGGGTATAAAAGTAGATTCCATGAAATGCTCAGTCATTCACAAACAAGGATGGGGCGAGGGTCACCACTTTGTCAACAAATGCGTGAGCAAATTATTGAACAGTTTAAGAAAAACCTTTCTCAACCAGCTATTGCAAGGAATTTAGGGATTTCACCATCTACTGTCCGTAATATCATCAAAGGGTTCAGAGAATCTGGACAAATCACTGCACGTAAGCAGCTAAGCCCGTGACCTTCGATCCCTCAGGCTGTACTGCATCAACAAGCGACATCAGTGTGTAAAGGATATCACCACACGGGCTCAGGAACACTTCAGAAACCCACTGTCAGTAACTACAGTTGGTCGCTACATCTGTAAGTGCAAGTTAAAACTCTCCTATGCAAGGCGAAAACCGTTTATCAACAACACCCAAAAACGGTGTCGGCTGCGCTGGGCCTGAGCTCATCTAAGACGGACTGATACAAAGTGGAAAAGTGTTCTGCGGTCTGACGAGTCCGCATTTCAAATTGTTTTTGGAAACTGTGGACGTCGTGTCCTCCGGACCAAAGAGGAAAAGAACCATCCGGATTGTTATAGGCGCAAAGTTGAAAAGCCAGCATGTGTGATGGTATGGGGGTGTATTAGTGCCCAAGACATGGGTGACGGCGTGGCGAAGTTGGTAGAGTGGCTGTGCCAGCAATCGGAGTGTTGCTGGTTACTGGGGTTCAATTCCCACCTTCTACCTTCCTAGTCACGTCCGTTGTGTCCTTGGGCAAGACACTTCACCCTTTGCCTCTGATGGCTGCTGGTTAGCGCCTTGCATGGCAGCTCCCGCCATCAGTGTGTGAATGTGTGTGTGAATGGGTAAATGTGGAAATACTGTCAAAGCGCTTTGAGTACCTTGAAGGTAGAAAAGCGCTATACAAGTATAACCCATTTATCATTTATCATTAACTTACAAATCTGTGAAGGCGCCATTAATGCTGAAAGGTACATACAGGTTTTGGAGCAACAAATGTTGCCATCCAAGCAACGTTACCATGGACGCCCCTGCTTATTTCAGCAAGACAATGCCAAGCCACGTGTTACATCAACGTGGCTTCATAGTAAAAGAGTGTGGGTACTAGACTGGCCTGCCTGTAGTCCAGACCTGTCTCCCATTGAAAATGTGTGGCGCATTATGAAGCCTAAAATACCACAATGGAGACCCCCGGACTGTTGAACAACTTAAGCTGTACATCAAGCAAGAATGGGAAAGAATTCCACCTGAGAAGATTCAAAAATGTGTCTCCTCAGTTCCCAAACGTTTACTGAGTGTTGTTAAAAGGAAAGGCCATGTAACACAGTGGTGAACATGCCCTTTCCCAACTACTTTGGCACGTGTTGCAGCCATGAAATTCTAAGTTAATTATTATTTGCAAAAAAAAAAATAAAGTTTATGAGTTTGAACATCAAATATCTTGTCTTTGTAGTGCATTCAATTGAATATGGGTTGAAAAGGATTTGCAAATCATTGTATTCCGTTTATATTTACATCTAACACAATTTCCCAACTCATATGGAAACGGGGTTTGTAGTTTTGATTGTTAAAACAAAGCAGGTGCGGGGAATAGCGCTCAAGGAAGACATGAAACTGCTACAGGAAAATACCAACA
The DNA here is from genome assembly GCF_033978785.1 of Entelurus aequoreus. Lineage (NCBI taxonomy): Eukaryota > Metazoa > Chordata > Actinopteri > Syngnathiformes > Syngnathidae > Entelurus > Entelurus aequoreus. The sequence goes on along the minus strand of NC_084738.1, from coordinate 58,342,297 downwards.
AAACAGGAAAAGCCACCAAACTGGAGCGCAAGACAAGAACTAAAACACCACGCACATCAACTACGCTCAAAATAAGTCACGGCGTGATGTGACAGGTCGTGACAGTACTTTGAGACAAGAGCTATAGTGATGCATGCTTCGTTATGGTTTGAATTCTTATCCAACAATTGCGACAACGACTTTTTACTGTCAATATCGGCTGCTGAGTTTCATTTTTTTATGTTTTCTGCTGGTGGTGTGCCTCCGCATTTTTTCAATGAAAAAAATGTGCCTTGGCTCAAAAAAGGTTGAAAAACACTGATGTAGGGCAAACACATTGTCAACAGGAACATCAAAAACTTGAAGAAAAAAAAAAATATATATATACACATATATATATACATACATATATATATATACATACATATATATATATATATACTTATATATATATATATATATATATATATATATATATATATATATATATATATATACACACATATATATATATATATTTCTAGCTGTGATAAATCTGGATTAATTACAATGAACAATATGCTATTAATGGCAAATAAATAGTTAATTGTTCGACAGCCCTAAATAATACACATATATAAATAAACGTCTCCTGAAGGTTGTGATAAAGATGAATCAATTCTTCACAGCAAATAAATGCTTTAATGATGACTCAGCACTAAAATGTGATGAGCTGTGATGAGTTCATTGTTTTTTTCTCTCGCAAACAAACAAAGATATGAGTATTTAGTACAGGTGGCTCCTCTGACGCACTTTATTTGTGTGCATTCGGCTGATTGTAGTGTTGTTGCATCATCAGTCATATTGTGTGTGCAAAGGAACGCAACATTCTCTGCGTCCACACATCACACCGGCGGCGAGTACACCGCAGGCGCGGGGGCGACAACAAAGCTATGCTTTGCCGAGAAAGACGCAAAAGCCACTTCCTTTCTGTGAATGAGGGCCAGACCGCAGCCCCGCCCACTCCATAAGCAGAACGCTGCACGCAAGGTGCCACTAGTCCAGGGTAGTGTTGTCCCGGTGCCAAAATATTTCAATACTTTTTGGTACTTCGATACTTTCCTGTACTAAGGATGTCGTTGTGTTTTGTACAGCCCTTTGAGACACTTGTGATTTAGGGCTATATAAATAAACATTGATTGATTGATTGATTGATTGAATAAAGGGGACCACAAAAACATTTTCCATTCTATTATTTTGTCAACATTATTAAGGACAAGTGGTAGAAAATGAATTATTCATCTACTTGTTCATTTACTGTTAATATCTGCTTACTTTCTCTTTTAACATGTTTTATCTACACTTTTGTTAAAATGTAATAATCACATATTCTTCTGTTTGATACTTTACATTAGTTTTGGATGATATCACAAATTTGGGTATCAATCCGATACCAAGTAGTTTACAGGCAATGTTCCCTCTAAGGTGCGCGCCTGTGCAATTGCGCACTGCTCAAGCGTCTATGCCACGCACAAAATCAAATAAAAAAATAAGCGCAGAACAATTTTCGACACACGGACACGACAGAGAAAACAGTTTTCGTCATCATTGTTCAAATATTGTAACGCTTTGAGGACATGAATTCCATCCATCACTTTACAGAGCAAAACTCTTTATTGTCAGCCATAAACACATCACCAAAACATTAGTAAAAAAAATGATAACTAGCAAAACTGGTCATTTTCTGCAGTACAAACCAGACCAAAACCAACTTTGTTATATCAACAGCAGCCGCTCGGTCTTTCTCACTTGCGCCAACACATGCACATATGGCACTTAGCCAGTGATGCGTTTACAGCCACACAAAAAGTCGGACAAATCCAACACCACACATAGAGTGTAATTCCAGGTCGTTACACTATGATTTACCAATCAAATGTGTGCTTATTCTAGTGTCATTCATTAGGAATCTTAATTTATAAATATTAATCATGAAATGCTGTTAGTATATTAAATAAATACTAATAAAAATATATTTTTTACAAACAGGAAGTTGCAGGAATGTACACATGAACCCCTGCTTACATCTCATTGTGCAACATGTGAATGTTTTAATGGGAACTAAATGCAATGTCTGAAAGGGGTACAAATTATTTCCAAAGCAGGACCTCCACCCAGACAAACAATACAAGTACACAGTTCAAGAAAAACTATATTTTTTGTTATTGTCATTGTAAGTGGGCCTAAACACTTATATTAGAAAATAACCTCATGGAAATGACTGCTGTCATTTGATTATAATAATAATAAAATGTTGTCTGTCTATCTGTGTTGGCCCTGCGATGAGGGGGGGACTTGTCTATGGTGTACCCCGCCTTCCACCCGAATGCAGCTGAGATAGGCTCCATCACCCCCCGCGACCCCGAAAGGGACAAGCGGTAAAAAATGGATGGATGGATGGAGATTGAACTTGTTATTTAGTCAGGTTTGGGACAGGTGTGCTGCTGGTGTAGCCACAGTGTGCACGTCTGATGTTGCTCACATGGGCTCCACTGAATGCTCAGGGAGTTTTTGCGTTTGCTCACACACATGAACAATTAGAGGGAACATTGGTTACAGGATCATACATTGGTCATATTCAAAGTCCTCATGTGTCCAGGGACATATTTCCTGAGTTTATAAACATAATAAAACATTTTTTAAAACGAAAGAAGATTGTGATGCCCAAAAATATCAACGTAATCATAGTAGTATTGACTAGATAAGCTCCTGTACTTGGTATCATTACAGTGGATGTCAGGTGTAGATCCACCGTTTGTTTACATTGTGACGCCGGTGAGCTACGGTGTGTAGTTAAGCATGTTTAGCTGTTCCTCGTCCTGCAGGGATGATACTTGTAAGAAACGTACTTTATTTGTCGCCATGGAGGCCAGGATTAGTGATTTAGAAGAAACTGGGGCTGGACTTTAGTTGCTAGTTAGCTAGCCATGTCTTAAAGCACCTCTTCCTGGGGGCGTTTCAGTGTTATAACTTCACCTTTATCTTTACTTTTTAAGCCAAATTGCGTCCGTTCTCCCTTTTCTGTCTACACACTGTGTCTGCTTGTAAGTACTCTGTGATTGCGTGCCGCCGAACATGCTCCTCTGCTCGTAAAACCAATAATGACACGATATGACAACAACGAAGGGGTGGGGAGGTGGGGGACCGGTACTTTTGAGAGGCGGTATAGTACCGAATATGATTCATTAGTATTGCGGTACTATACCAATACCGGTATACCATACAACCCTAGTCCAGGGGTGTCCAAACTTGTTCCACTGGGGAGGGGGCACAACAAAAAAAATCAAAGTATGCAGATTCCATTCTCATATTTTTCCATTTCAACACTAATACAATTGATCTTGTAACCATCAGAGTTTCCCTCAGTTGGTGAACATTAAAAATCTTGGGGACCCAAAAGGGTGTCAGTCATTACATTGTTAAAAATAAGACCTATATTTTTTTACTTTGGGGTTAGTGCATGTGCCTCACAATACGAAGGTCCTGAGTAGTCCTGGGTTCAATCCCGGGCTCTGGATCTTTCTGTGTGGAGTTTGCATGTTCTCCCCGTGACTGCGTGGGTTCCCTCCGGGTACTCTGGCTTCCTCCCACCTCCAAAGAAGACATGCACCTGGGGATAGGTTGATTGGCAACACTAAATGGTCCCTAGTGTGTGAATGTTGTCTGTCTGTCTGTGTTGGCCCTGTGTTGAGGTGGCGCCTTCCACCTGAATGCAGCTGAGATAGGCTCCAGCATCCCCCGTGACCCCAAAAGGGACAAGCGGTGGAAAATGGATGGATGGATGGACTTTCAACGCTTTTTTGAGCAATGGCAGTTTAAAGGCCTACTGAAACCCACTACTACCGACCACGCAGTCTGATAGTTTATATATCAATGATGAAATCTTAACATTGCAACACAGGCCGGGTTAACTTATAAAGTGCAATTTTAAATTTCCCGGCAAACTTCCTGCTGAAAACGTTTCGATATGATGACGCGTGACGTCAACGGTTGAAGCGGAAGTATTCGGAGCCCATTGAATCCAATACAAAAAGCTCTGTTTTCATCTCAAAATTCCACAGTATTCTGGACATCTGTGTTGGTGAATCTTTTGCAATTTGTTTAATGAACAATGGAGACTGCAAAGAAGAAAGTTGTAGGTGGGATCGGTGTATTAGCGGCGGGCTACAGCAACACAACCAGGAGGACTTTGAGGATAGCAGACGCGCTAGCCGAACGACCTCACCCTGACTTCCTCTGTCTCCGGGCCGCCAACCGCGTCGGTGATCGGGTGAAGTCCTTTGTCGTACCGTCGATCGCTGGAATGCAAGTGAGCACGGGTCGTGATGAACAGATGAGAGCTGGCGTAGGTGCAGAGGTAATGTTTTTAGCATAGCTCTGTCGAGGTTCCCTAGCTAAGTTAGCTTCAATGGCGTCGTTAGCAACAGCATTGCTAAGCTTCGCCAAGCTGGAAAGCATTAACCGTGTAGTTACATGTCCAGAGTTTGGTAGTATTGTTGATCTTCTGGCTATCCTTCCAGTCAGGGACTTATTTGTTTTGTTTCTATATGCAGTAAAGCCCGATGCTATCACATTAGCTCAGTAGCTAAAGAGCTTCGCTGATGTATTATCGTGGAGATAAAAGTCACTATGAATGTCCATTTCGCGTTCTCGACTCTCATTTTCTAAAGGATATAGTATCCGAGGTGGTTTAAAATACAAATCCGTGATCCACAATAGAAAAAGGAGAGAGTGTGGAATCCAATGAGCCCTTGTACCTAAGTTACGGTCAGAGCGAGAAAAGATACGTTCTGAACTGCACGCTAGTCCTTCACTTTCACGTTCCTCATCCACAAATCTTTCATCCTCGCTCAAATTAATGGGGTAATCGTCGCTTTCTCGGTCCGAATCTCTCTCGCTGCTGGTGTAAACAATAGGAAAATGTGAGCAGTCCTTCCTCCGGTGTCGTCACGCTACTTCCGGTAGGGGCAAGGCTTTTTTTTATCAGAGACCAAAAGTTGCGAACTTTATCGTCGTTGTTCTATACTAAATCCTTTCAGCAAAAATATGGCAATATCGCGAAATGATCAAGTATGACACATAGAATGGATCTGCTAACCCCGTTTAAATTTTAAAAAATTAATTTCAGTAGGCCTTTAAAAAAATAAACCATAATAAATGTTTTCTTACTTTTAGTGATTCAGGGGTTTTTTTTGTTTTTGTTTTTTTTAATGTTTTCCTATGTTTTGTCAAAAAAAAAAAATTGTATTTATATGGCAAACACACAAAAAAATGCAATATTTCCCACCAAAAATATTTCAAAGTAAAATATTTGATGTGAAGTATTTGAATAGGTCAATAATAATTCATATCAATTATTTTTTGAGCAATGGCAGTTTTAAAGTGAAAAAAACTGCCTGCTTGCTCCTTTATTGCACTTTTTAGTTTTTTTGCGCGAGCATTCTTAATTAAAAAATTAGCCGCGGGCCGCACTTGGACGCGCCTGCATTAGTCACTCCGTGTTACTTCCTGACTGGCGGAAAATGTCAGCTCCCAGCATGCTTTGTGGTGTCCTGCTCGAATCCGGCGTCCGTGTCTAGATGTCCAGCGGTGCCTTGATATTGATTGCGCTCATGGAAATGTCACAAGCGCATAAAGGAGACGATCATAAGAGTAATAATGCCGTCCTGTCGTTACTTAAATGTCACGGCAGCCTCTTCGGCGCTGGTGGAGGTTCCGACCAACACGCAGACGGCCGTCTGGAAAGTGACACTTAGGTGGCTGCCCTCCCAAACACGTACATATAAAATATCTCCAAGTCCTGGCATTACCGCTGGTGAGTCAGAGAGCGTCCATGTGGAGATATTGTCACTGTTTCACACCTTCAGCCCAGATGCTAAAGTCATGTCAGGTAATGGAAAAGGAGAGCACGAGGGAGAGCAGCGTAATAACATAACAATAACCTAATAACTGGTTTTAGGCATACGACGCCTTTGAGGTCGCTCGGACTGGAGGGTTGGCGGTTAAAATCCTGCATCCGCTGTACTAGCCAGAAACACTGACAAGTCACATGACCCCAGAGCTGGGTGATGAAACAATATGAATACATATCGCTAGGGGTGTAACAGTACTTGTATTTGTATTGAACCGTTTCGGTACGGGGGTTTCGGTTCGGTTCGGAGGTGTACCGAACGAGTTTCCACATGAACATATTAAGTAGCCGCCTCCGCTTCCTTCTGCCTCTGTCTCTGTCAGTACTCTACAGTGTAGAGTGGGACAATGCTGGGTGCTGTGTAGAGTCTACACAGCACCCAGCATTGTCCCACCCACACAACTATCTGATTGGTTACAAACAGAGCGGTAACAGCCAATCAGCAGTGCGTATTCAGAGTGCATGTAGTCAGTGCTTAGCGTTTAGCAGGTAAGCATCAGGCAGCGGACTCTCCCCAAATTATAATAAACACCTCCCAGTCAACTACTAGTAACATCACTATGAGCCCGTTGACCTTCTAGAAATATAAAAGGCAGTTCAGCTCGCTCGCAGTCCTGGCTTGAGGTGAAGGCTAATTCGCTTTTAGCGTAACGTTAGCTCATTTTGCGGTGTGTGTGTGTGTGTGTGTGTGTGTGTGTGTGTGTGTGTGTGTGTGTGTGTGTGTGTGTGTGTGTGTGTGTGTGTGTGTGTGTGTGTGTGTGTGTGTGTGTTACGGACAGCAAAGCCCTGTCTGTCTGTTATTTCATTTTACCTTTTTCTGTGTTGAAGCAGCAAAAAAGGACATTATGTTAAATGAAGAGTTTCTGTCTCTGATAGTTGATAAAATAATGTAAGTGCATCATTAAGCCTACATGAACTCCATGGTGTTCAGGGATGAATAGTCTCTCCTATTGCTATTGTACTATTTTTTCAGCTATAGTTACCGTATTTTCCGCACCATAAGGTGTTATTAGCCGCACGTTTAATGAACGGAATATTTCAAAACTTTGTTTACCTATTAGCCGCCCCGTGCTATTAGCCGCACCTACGCTACGCTAAAGGGAATGTCAACAAAACAGTCAGATAGGTCAGTCAAACTTTAATAATATATTACAAACCAGCGTTCTAACAACTCTGTTCACTCCCAAAATGTAATGTACAAATGTGCAATCACAAAAATAGTAACACTCAAAATAGTGCAGAGCAATAGCAACATCAATAACTCAACGTTGCTCATACGTTAGTGTCACACAACACACAAAATAAACATTTAAAGCTCACTTTCTGAAGTTATTACTCATCCACAAATCCCTCGAATTATTCTTCTTCTGTGTGCTTCACTTGTTTTTTGACACCATCGATGATGTGGACGCGCATGCAGTCGTAGATTAACAGGAACGGCGCTGCGTGAAAAAAGTCACCCGGTGTCTTCGCGTAAACGTCTATCAACCACTCGCTCATCTTTTCTTCATCCATCCATCCCTTCGAGATAGCTTTTATGATGACGCCGGCTGGAAAGTTCTCTTTTGGCAAGGTCTTCCTTTTGAATATCACCGTGGGTGGAAGTTTCTGGCCGTTAGCATGGCAAGCTAGAACCACAGTAGGACGACTTCTCATTCCCTGTGGTGCGAATATTCACCGTACGTGTTCCCGTTGTATCCACAGTGCGGTTCACAGGAATATCAAAAGTCAGTGGAACCTTGTACGCGTGTCTCTTAGTAGGAGACATTTTGTTGTCTTTACAGAAATACACAAATGAAATGAAACGTAATATCCGCGCGCTTCTTCTTCTACGGGGGCGGGTGCTCACCTTGGCGGTTGCTTACCGTAGAAGAAGAAGCGCTTCCTCTTTTACGGGGAAAAAAGATGGCGGCTGTTTACCGTAGTTGCGAGACCTAAACTTTATGAAAATAAATATGAATATTAATCCATATATAAGGCGCACCGGGTTATTAGCCGCACTGTCTGCTTTTGAGAAAAATTGTGGTTTTTAGGTGCGGCTTATGGTGCGGAAAATACGGTACATTAATCATCAGTAATGGAGCAGCCTAGTTTTGAATGGCAGGGTCCCTGCTATCACATGTTGATAAAAATATAACATTTACATAATAAAAATCAACTACAGGCTTTGCTGTAATAAATTAAGCCTGATGAGTTGACTTGAAACTGTTTAATGTTGCACTTTTTATATGTAGAAGAAAAGTTTTGTCATTTTATTTAATCTGAGCAACAACTTTAGGCAGTTTAATGCTGATTAACGTGGGCAGAATTATTATAGTGTTCCCAATGTTAAAAGGATAAAGCCATTGTTTACGAATTTGGTAAATAAATAACCCAAAAATGTATATTTAGTTGTTTTCTTACTGTATGCCTGGTTCACACCAACGGCGCTCGCCGCGCTTTAAAGCGGCGAGCAAAGCGCCGTCATTTTTGTCAATTTTTCCACGAATATCCCGATCTCCTAAGTAATGTTATGCTTTGATACGCTCTGATACGAATTAGTTGCCGCTTTGGGGGGACGAATTACCGTTCCTCACGATTTGATGCCGCTTTGATCCCGCTTTGGTGCGCTTTAAATCACGCTTTAAATCACGCTTTGATACGTTTTATTACGCTTTATTGAACTTTATTATGCTTTGATGCGATCCTGACGCTTTAAATCAGGCTCTGACACGATTATCAAGCTCTGTTGTGCATTGGAATTAATGTGTCATGAACATTATGAACATTAATTTGTAATAATGACTTTGAAATGTGATCTTGTTATGTAATTATGTGCAATTTGGAAGATGCTGTGATTATTATTTTGTGAATTTGATGAATAAATTGCGTGCGCACACAATATAATAAAAAAGAGAAATATGATAAACAAATAAGTTTAAAAAAAATGTGAAAAACTCAGTGTACTATGTTTTCCCCACATTTTTTTAGATTTATCTATTTATTTGATTTCTCTTTTTGTTTTATTATATACAGGATAAAACACAATGTAATAAAAAAGAGAAATATGATAAACAAATAAGTTAAAAAAAACTCAGTATACTGTTTTCCACACATTTTTTATATTCATTTATTTTTTCAATTTCTCTTTTTTTTCCATTATATTATGTTTATTATTTATTATGTTTTATATCTTCATTTCTTTTATTTCTTTGTCATCTTAATAAATATCTATCTTTCATTTCTTATGCTAGTTGACAATAATAAAAGGCATTTCTTTTATTTTTTATATTCATTAGTTTTTTCAATTTCTCTTTTTTTCCCGTTATATTATGTTTATTATTTATCATGTTTTATATTCATTTAATTTTTAAATTTCTCTTCTTTTTTCGTTATATTATGTTTATTATTTATTATGTTTTATATTCATTTATTTTTTCAATTTCTCTTTTTTTTCTCATTATATTATGTTTATTATTTATTATGTTTTATATTCATTTGTTTTTTCAATTTCTCTTTTTTTTCCGTTATATTATGTTTATTATTTATTATTTATTATGTTTTATATTCATTTATTTTTTCAATTTCTCTTCTTTTTTCGTTATATTATGTTTATTATTTATTATGTTTTATATTCATTTATTTTTTCAATTTCTCTTTTTTTTCCCGTTATATTATGTTTATTATTTATTATGTTTTATGTTCATTTATTTTTTCAATTTCTCTTCTTTTTTCGTTATATTATGTTTATTATTTATTATGTTTTATATTCATTTATTTTTTTCAATTTCTCTTTTTTTCCCGTTATATTATGTTTATTATTTATTATTTATGTTTTATATTCATTAGTTTTTTCAATTTCTCTTTTTTCCCCGTTATATTATGTTTATTATTTATTATTTATTATGTTTTATATTCATTTATTTTTTCAATTTCTCTTCTTTTTTCGTTATATTATGTTTATTACTTATTATTTATTATGTTTTATATTCATTTATTTTTTTAATTTCTCTTTTTTTTCCGTTATATTATGTTTATTATTTATAATTTATTATGTTTTATATTCATTTATTTTTTCAATTTCTCTTCTTTTTCTCTTCTCTTCACTACAAGCTTTCCCACGACCCATTACGACCCTCACGCTTTAATCAGGCTTTGTTGCGCTTTAACGCCGCTTAGCATGCCGCTTTAAAGCGCCGTCAAAGCGCCGTTGGTGTGAACCTAGCAGTACCGAAAATGAACCGAACCGTGACCTCTAAACCGAGGTACGTACCGAACCGAAATTTTTGTGTACCGTTACACCCCTACATATCGCAATAAGGCACATAATCGATATCGATAAAAAATGCGTTCAATATTTTTTTTTTCTTCTTGGTGTAAGAGAGCAAGGATGGTATGGCATAGAAGCAAGGTTGGTTGCACGAAAAAAGGCCCTCACTCTCTGGTAACCGAGCAACGCAGGAAGTGATCGCTGATCGGTGGGAGTGACACGTCGATCAGGTGACAGTATCAACTATCAAGTTTGGTTGATTCTTTGCATGGTGAGAAGAGAAAGTCTAAAAGTTAAAGTTAAAGTACCACTGATAGTCACACGCACACTAGGTGGGGTGAAATTACCCTCTGCATTTGACCCATCGCCTTGCTCTGGGAGGTGGGGGGAGCAGTGAGCGGCAGCGGTGGCCGCGCTCGGGAATCATTTTGGCGATTTAACACCCAATTCCAACCCTTGATGCTGAGTGCCAAGCAGGGAGGTAATGGGTCCCATTTTTATAGTCTTTGGTATGACTCGGACGGGGTTTGAACTCACGACCTACCGATCTCAGGGCGGACACTCTAACCACAAGGCCACTGAGCAGGCAAAAGAGGAAAAGTCAGTCAGACCAATGTGGTGCAAGGCAAGACCGCTAATACCACACCACCTTAGCTCACCCTTTAGAGCACAGCTGTAACTTCCTGCCACTAAACCTGCAGAAAACAAGTTATTCTCATGGTATCTCTAAAAACCTCTCAATTCCTGTTTAACATAATAAAAGTCTAGTTTTGTTGTTACCTACACTGGTTAAACCCCTGGTCCTGTTTTTTTATGTCACCCTCTAACACACTTTTTAATTTTCCTGAGGGAACTGTCCTGAAGGAATCAATAAAGTACTATCTATCTATCTACTTAGCTTAGCATGACTACCTGCACATGCATCAACAACAGCATGACAGTTTTTTGGCAATTTTTGGGATTTTCATCGAAGGGACCATAGTCAGACCAATGTGGTCTGCAAATGATGCAAGGCAAGACCGCTAACACCACACCACATTAAGTTAGAGTACCACTGATAGTCACACACACACTAGGTGTGGTGAAATTACCCTATGCATTTGACCCATCCCTTTGTTCACCCCCTGGGAGTTGAGGGGAGCAGTGAGCAGCAACGGTGGCCGCGCTCGGGAATCATTTTGGTGATTCAACACCCAATTCCAACCCTTGATGCGGAGTGCCCAGCAGGGAGGTTATGGGTCCCATTAGTGTCCGCCCTGAGATCGGTAGGTCGTGAGTTCAAACCCCGGCCGAGTCATACCAAAGACTATAAAAATAAAACATTTCAAAAGAGGTTCCGGTATGATATTCTGACAATAAATGTGCATTTGTGTCCAAATATTGGGGTCTTTTTAAAGTTAATCTAAATTATGCAGGCACGTAACAATCTGTAAATAATCCTGATTAATCCAAATTCAAAAGTGTGTTTAATCTGATTTTAAAAGAATATCATCTAAAAGAACTGACATCATATACAGTATATGTACAGTATAGGCCAAAAGTTTGGACGCACCTTCTCATTTAAATGTGTTTTCTTTATTTGAATGACTATTTACATTGTAGATTGTCACTGAAGGCATCAAAACTATGACACCTGTGAAAGGAAAACCATTTCAGGTGACTATCTCTTTAAGCCCATCGAGAGAATGCCAAGAGTGTGCAAAGCAGTAATCAGAGCCAAGGGTGGCTATTTTGAAGAAACTAGAATATAAAACATGTTTTCAGTTATTTCACCTTTTTTGGTTAAGTGCATAACTCCACATGTGTTCATTCATAGTTGTGATGCCTTCAGTGACAATCTACAATGTAAATAGTCATGAAAATAAAGAAAACGCATTGAATGAGAAGGTGTGTCCAAACTTTTGGCCTGTACTGTATACAAAAACATTGTCTTTTACATAGGTCTGAAGCTGTTGAAGAAAAAATTAAAACAAAAATGTAAAAAAAATCAAATAAAACATTACCACTATATAAAAAAAAATTTGAGCGTTCCAGTTTTACGGCTAAGAAAGGACTGTGTGAGTTTTTGGAAAAAAATTGTCATTGTTCCAAAAATAATAAGACACAATTGGTGTTGTTATGAATTATTGACCAATTGTAGGCTGTAATTACATCATTACCTCGTTTTTTTTAAATTATGCATATTTTGTGTTTTCCATTAAAAAAAAAATTTTAAGCATAAAAAAAACAGGTCTGAAGCTGTTGAAGAGTTTATTGTTGAAAGTTTGAAAAAAATACTATATAACTTAACATTTTATTGGGTTGTGTCTGTTTTGTAGTTGTGAATTAAGTCGACTCAAGGGTTAAAAAAAAACAAATAACAAAAATAAAATATTTTGCACTTGAATAAAAATCACAACCAAAAGCAGTAGACTAGTTACTGTCTCTGTTAAGGGGGGGTTGGGGGGACCCTCAAATATGCACAATCAAAACAACAAAATACATGGCTAAATGACATATTGACAAAATAAGTTGCTATTAGTTTGAAGTGAAAATAAAGAACACGCATTGAATGAGAAGGTGTGTCCAAACTTTTGGCCTGTACTATATATATATATATACAGTATATATATACAGTATATATATATATATATATATATATATATATATATATATATATATATATATATATACATACAGTGTATATATATATATATATATATACAGTGTATATATATATATATATACATAATATATATATATATATACAGTATATATATATATATATATATATATATATATACATAATACGGTATATATATATACAGTATATATACATATATATATATATATATATATATATACACAGTATGTATACATATATATATATACAGTATATATACATATATATACAGTATATATACATATATATATATATATATATATATATATAAATATATATATACATATATACATATATATATATATATATATATGCATAAACAAACTGAACTGAAATATTATATACTTATATTTTATACATATATGTTTATACATATACACACATTTATACATAAATACATAAACATATATACAGTACATACGTACACATATATACATACGTATACATACGTACACATGTATACATACGTATATATACATATATACCCACATTGTCTCCAGGCTTCCCCCCACATTCGACCCATAGCAGTTTGCTTATCGCCCTAACCACTCCACAGAGGACGCCATCTCCTCTGCACTCCACCTGAGCTTCGAACATCTGGAAGGAAAGGACACACACGTGCGGATGTTGTTTCTGGACTTCAGCTCAGCATTCAACACCATCATCCCACAGCACTTGGTGAGCAAACTGGCCCCCCTTGCATTCAGTACCCCCCTATGCAACTGGCTGCTTGACTTCCTCACAGACAGACCCCAATCTGTGAGAGTGGGCAACAACACCTCCAGTGCCATCTCCCTGAGCACCGGCTCCCCCCAGGGCTGCGTCCTGAGTCCACTGCTGTTCACGTTGATGACCCATGACTGCTGCGCCAGGTCCACTACCAACCACATTGTGAAGTATGCGGACGACAAGACAGTAGTGGGCCTCATCCGTGACAACAATGACATGGATTACAGGGAGGAGGTGAAACATCTGGTTGACTGGTGCAGAACCAACAACCTGGTCCTGAATGTCAACAAGACCAAGGAGATCATTGTTGACTTCAGGAAGCACCAGTCCAGCCACGCTCCACTCTACATCAACGGCACAGCGGTGGAGATAGTAAGCAGCACCAAGTTCCTGGGGGTGCAGATAACTGACAATATAACCTGGTCCCTACACACCGGAGCTCTTGTAAAAAGAGCTCAGCAGCGCATGCACTTTTTGCGTCGGATGAAAAGAGCACAGCTCCCTCACCCCATTCTCACCACATTCTACAGAGGCACTATAGAGAGCCTGCTGACCAACAGCATCTCTGTCTGGACTGGATCCTGCAATGCCTCAGACTGGAAGCCTCTCCAGAGAGTGGTGAGGACGGCGGAAAAGATCATCAGGACTCCTCTTCCTCCTATCCAGGAGATCGCAAAAAGCCGCTGCCTGACCAGGGCTCAGAAAATCTGCCAAGACTCCTCCCACCCCCACCAAAGACTGTTTTCACTGCTGGACTCTAGAAAGAGGTTCCGCAGCATCCGAAGCAGAACCTCCAGGTTCTGTAACAGCTTCTTCCCTCAAGCCGTAAGACTCTTGAACGCATCATAATTAAATTATCCCCTCAACTCCCCCCAAAATGGATTATCTCGCTGGAATAAAAAAGACAATATAACATACCTCCATAAACGTGGACGCATGTGAAAAAGTGCAATATATTTATCTATACAGTAATCTATTTATTTATTTATATATATTTATTTATATATACACTACCGTTCAAAAGTTTGGGGTCACCCAAACAATTTTGTGGAATAGCCTTCATTTCTAAGAACAAGAATAGACTGTGGAGTTTCAGATGAAAGTTCTCTTTTTCTGGCCATTTTGAGCGTTTAATTGACCCAACAAATGTGATGCTCCAGAAACTCAATCTGCTCAAAGGAAGGTCAGTTTTGTAGCTTTTGTAGCTGTAACGAGCTAAACTGTTTTCAGATGTGTGAACATGATTGCACAATATATATATATATGCATAAACAAACTGATCTGAAATATTATATACTTATATTTTATACATATATATTTATACATATATACACATGTATACATAAATACGTACACATATATACATACGTATACATACGTACATATACATATATACCCACATACATATTAACACATACATACATAGATACATATACACATACAAACAATTATATGAATATATAAACATATACACAAACACATACATATAAATACAGGATAATAAATAACAGATTTTGAACTGTATCACTTATCCCTAGTTGAATGTGGACTCTTCAGACAACTTAACGCACATTGCAAGGCTTGAGGCAACGTGTACACACTACTGTCCAAACTTTGTGTCAATGTAAACATGTGAGCAGAAGCACTGGCTGGTCTCAATGCTCAACATCAGGAATGTTGACATCCAAATTTCACAAGTGAAGCACAGCTTTTACGCTGTCGTCATGCTGCTTAAAATCGCGATTATTGTGAAAGGTCACAGGAAGTGACACAGGTGCTACAGACAGTATGTGGACCAGGAAATCATCCCTTCAATAAAAATGAATTGTGTGGTGACGAAGTGATGTTCCTTACCTCAGTGCTCCACCGCGCTCGCTGCTGAACGTTCCCAACTCATCCCGCCTCTCGGTCCACCACCAGGTCTCAGGTCAGGTCTGCAACCACAAGAAACCACCTGTCATTGTTTGGAAACCCAGCAGACGGCCGAGTGACAGGAGAGCCCAAAAATGGCTTAAACGTCGGATGCTGAGAGGAGAGCGATAGCCAAATCCTGGCGGGAGCGCCGCACTGTGGGAAATTCCACATGGCCGCCCAGGAGGAGTCTCTAGAGTCCTAGAGGGGCGGGGGGAAATCTGCAAAGGAGGCACGAGCTGTTCTAGGGTATGCTAAGCAATGCTAGGTTTTCATGTGACCGGCTTAGCACTAAAAGGCTTACTGGTCTAATCCTTTAGCCAAATGAAGTGTCTAACCTGAGGCTTAGGCTGCCCACGGGAATCATGGGAGGTGGGTTTGCCGGTCCTACAGACCTGGCTGGCTTCTGACATCAGCACACCTGTTGAGACTTTTCCTAGGCCCCACTTTACCTGCCGTTCGTTTATCGACAAAAGCCCCTCCGGCAAATTTGGTACATTTATTGCACGGCCAAGTCAAATTGCCCGTGTAATTGTGGCATTCTCCGTGCCAAAAACACTCGCTACTAATTAAATTGCAGACGAGACGTGCTGTGGTTTGAGGCCTGTCGCTGGCAGAAAGACTTCTTCCTTGTGCGGTCGAATTGTGATGGAGGTTTCTGAATGCCACCGCTAAGAAGACGTCAAGTCAAAGCAGCTTTTTTTGGCAGCGTCCATTGCTTCAGGTTGTAGCAAGTACAAAACCCAAAACCAGGCACGTTGTGTAAATGGAAAATAAAAACAGAATACAATGATTTGCAAATCCTTTTCAACTTACCGGTATATTCAATTGAATAGACTGCACAGACAAGATACTTAAAGGCCTACTGAAAGCCACTACTACCGACCACGCAGTCTGATAGTTTATATATCAATGATGAAATCTTAACATTGCAACACATGCCAATACGGCCGGGTTAACTTTTTAAGTGCAATTTTAAATTTCCCGCTAAACTTCCAGTTGGAAATGTCTATGTATGATGACGTATGCGCGTGACGTCACGACGGCAACGGAAGTATTCGTACCCAATGTGTCACCATACAAACTGCTCTGTTTTCATCGAACAATTCCACAGTATTCTGGACATCTGTGTTGGTGAATCTTTTGCAAATTGTTTAATGGAGAATGGAGACTGCAAATAAGAAAGTTGTAGGTGCGATCGGTGTATTAGGAGCGGACTACAGCAACACAATCAGGAGGTTGTGTTGTGTTTGAGCTGGATACAAGACGCACTACCGTGAGTACAGCTTTGGCTTCCAAACATTTGATCGCTTGCCCGTACACGCGTGTCGCTATGTGCATGTCACGTACGTAACTTTGGGGAAATATATGTTTCTTGCCGACTCTGATGGCGGCCGGGGTGTCGTCCAAAGCTACAACGCCCGCCGCCGCTCCGTAGTTAGCTTCAATTGCTAAGCTTCGCCAAGCTGGAAATTATTAACCGTGTATTTACATGTCCATGGTTTAATAGTATTGTTGATCTTCTGTCTATCCTTCCAGTCAGGGTTTTTTAAAATTTTGTTTCCATCTGCATTTGGGCCCGATGCTATCACGTTAGCTCCGTAGCTAAAGTGCGTCAACGATGTATTGTCGTGGAGATAAAAGTCACTGTGAATGTCCATTTCGCGTTCTCGACTCTCATTTTCAAGAGGATATAGTATCCGAGGTGGTTTAAAATACAAATCCGTGATCCACAATAGAAAAAGGAGAGTGTGTGGAATCCAATGAGACCTTGTACCTAAGTTACTGTCAGAGCGAAAAAAGATACACCCTGCACTGCCTTTAGTCCTTCACTCTAACGTTCCTCATCCACGAATCTTTCATCCTCGCTCAAATTAATGGGGTAATCGTCGCTTTCTCGGTCCGAATCTCTCTCGCTCCATTGTAAACAACGGGGAATTGTGAGGAATCCTTCCTCCTGTGACGTCACGCTACTTCCGGTATAGGCAAGGCTTTTTTTTATCAGCGACCAAAAGTTGCGAACTTTATCGTTGTTGTTCTATACTAAAACCTTTCAGCAAAAATATGGCAATATCGCGAAATGATCTAGTATGACTTATAGAATGGATCTGCTATCCCCGTTTAAATTTTAAAAATAATTTCAGTAGGCCTTTAACGTTCGAACTGGAAAACTTTATTTTTTGCAAATATTAGCTCATTTGGAATTTGATGGCTGCCACATGTTTCAAAAAAGCTGGGACAAGTGGCAAAAAATACTAAGAAAGTTGGGGAATGCTCCTCAAACACTTATTTGGAAAATCCCACAGGTGAACAGGCTAATTTGGAACAGGTGGGTGTTATGATTGGCTATAAAAGCAGCTTCCATGAAATGCTCAGTCATTCACAAACAAGGATGGGGCGAGGGTCACCACTTTGAGAACAAATGCCTGAGCAAATTGTTTAAGAACAATACTTATTGCAGTGAAACTTGCCAAGGGACATGTAACCAAATATTAACATTGCTGTATGTATACTTTTGACCCAGCAGATTTGCTCACATTTTCAGTAGACCCATAATAAATTCATAAAAGAACCAAACTTCATGAATGTTTTTTGTGACCAACAAGTATGTGCTCCAATCACTCTATCACAAAAAAA
Source organism: Entelurus aequoreus (assembly GCF_033978785.1). Classification (NCBI taxonomy): domain Eukaryota; kingdom Metazoa; phylum Chordata; class Actinopteri; order Syngnathiformes; family Syngnathidae; genus Entelurus; species Entelurus aequoreus. Next base: position 58,324,180 of record NC_084738.1, on the reverse strand, counting down.
TAAGAGTTGTAGAAATTATGGGAAAATCAAGACAGCCATGACATTATGTTCTTTACAAGTGTATGTAAACTTTTGACCACGACTGTATATGTAAGGTAGTAACTAGTAACATTTATAATAACATGTAACATATATTAATTTCACAGACACATCACGACAACACTACCAATCATGGCAGACTTGATGAGACAACAACAAAGACTACTTTGGGACAAATGATCGAGAAACAGATATTCTTGGTCTTGAATATAAGGAGGATGTTCTACAAAATTTAGAAGCGGAGCGGTAAACTGACGCAACTTTAGTGAAACACTAAGCATCATGTAGCAGTACTGCTAAGTGCTAAACAAGATGTATATACTACAAACAAAATAAAACAATCACTTACTGTACAATGTCTGCTCTCACCGGGATAAAGACTGATGGGATGTTTATATCTTCCCCTTTACATGAACTAGTCATCATAGTCCTCATGAAGGGTTAAAAAAAGTGACAAAAACAAGCGTCTTTTTGTGTCTTTCTCGCCATCTCCGGGTCTAAGTTGGATGTCAAAGTTGACCAACTTGTGGGTTTATGTCCACAACCGTCTACTATCCAGGTGAGAGGCATGACTTATAATTAGGGCTGGGCGATATATCGAGTTTGTAAGATATATTGATATATTTTTAAAAAAGATATCACTTAAGAAAATATCGTAATATCAATATAATTTATTTCACGTTAAAATTCCTTGTTCTCCCCCATTCCCCCATCATGGGCTACTTACTAAACCCCTCCCCTTCCTCCTTCCAAGACCTGCCTGCACGTATAAGAACATCCATGATTTGGTGGTTGTTTACTATGATGAGTCACGATTGGTCAGGGACAGGCCAATCAGAGGCAAGATAGGGCGGGTCATGGAACCAAGAAGGGAAATCACAAAGTGCCTGCCTGCAAATGTATTTTTTTATCGGAGTTTGATACATTTTGTATTATTTGCACAGCTATGTTATTTATTTTACGTACAAAAAATATTTTTCTATTTTATTTATGTTATGTAATTCTGTGCTACTTAAACAGTTCATTTTCTGTGCTGTTAATACCCATCTTGACTAACTGGTTTAATAAAATAGCCACTGACTGTTTACAGTACAGTGTTTCCCACACATTCATTTATTTGTGGCGGCGCTCAACGAAATAATTAACGCCGCCACAAATAGATAGTGTAGGATCAAGCTCTTTGTTCAGTGGATCAGATGTTTGATGAAGCTTTGTGTCTATCTACCACCACTACTGTTTTCTGTTTATTTGTTACCGACTGTGGCAGGACACCTCTGCCTCTGTTTCACTTTATGTTGCTGGTAAATAATATGGTTGTAGTAGTAGGCTAATGTTACATTATTTAGTATGCACTAATTAAAGGGGCAGAGCTTTAAGAGACATTTTAGCTTTTATATTTTTATAAGATATATTTTTGTAAGAACCACAATTAATAAATATATTTCAGTGAATAACTTATTGTTCAAATCTGTACATAAATATGTAAATAAAGTATTGTAATAATATTGTAAAAAGGAATGGATGGATGGATGGACGTTTAAAACAAAACTGTTATTATTAATTAGTAAGTATACATTTTTTTAGCCTTTTTAGAGAAAATCATATCATCGTAGTAAATTATGCAAATTACTCGATGATGTCATGGTGACCACGCCCATAGCCACGCCCCCACCGCCACAGGTATCTTGGCAGTTTATGGGAAACACTGCAGTACAGTTGCCATTCATTTCAATTTACCTGAATATCGCTCAAAAATGAATATCTTTATATGTACGTATACTTTGACCGAAAAATATATCGAGATATATATGGAATATCGAGTTTAAGTAAAAATATATTGAGATATACTTTTTCGTCCATATCGCCCAGCCCTACTTATAATCTAGAATTACAGTCGTGCTCATAAGTTTACATACCATGGGAGAATTTATGATTTCTTTGCCATTCTTCAGAGTATATGAACGATAACACAAAAACCTTTCTTCCACTCATGCTTAATGGTTGTGTGAAGCTATTTATTGGCAAACAACTGTTTACTCATTTTAAATCAAAATGACAAAAGAAAGTACCCAAATGACCCTGATCAAAAGTTTACATATCCCAGTGACTTTGATCTGATAACATGCACAAAAGTTGACACAAACAGGTTTGAATGGCTAATCAAGGTTCCAATCTTCACCTGTGACCTGTTTGTTTGTAATTAATGTGTGTGTATAAAAGGTCAGTGAGTTTCTGGACTTCTGATAGACCATTGCATCTTTCATCCAGTGCTGCACAGATGTTTCTGGATTCTGAGTCATGGGGAAGGCAAAATAATTGTCAAAGGATCTGCGAGAAAAGGTAATTGAACTGCATAAAACAGGAAAAGGGTATAAAAAAGATATCCAAGGAATTGAGAATGCCAATCAGCAGTGTTCAAACACTGATTAAGAAGTGGAAAATGAGGGATTCAGGTAGACCAGCAAAGATTTCAGCTACAACAGCCAGGAAAATTGTTCGAGATGCACAGAAAAATCCACAAATAACTTCAGCTGAAATAGAAGACTCTCTGAAAAATTGTGGTGTGGCTGTTTTAAGATGCACAATAAGGAGGCACTTGAAGAAAAATGGGCTGCATGGTTGAGTCGCCAAAAGAAAGCCATTTCTGTGCAAATGTCACAAAGTATCCCGCTTACGTTACGCCAAACAGCACAGAGACAAGTCTCAAAACTTCTGGAACAAAGTAATTTGGAGTGATGAGACCAAAATTTAACTTTTTGGCCACTCGACCATGCAGCCCATTTTTCTTCAAGTGCCTTCTTATTGTGCATCTTGAAACAGCCAAATCATAAATTCTCCCAGGGTATGTAAACTTATGAGCACAACTGTAACTTTCACCAACTCCCAGGCGATGCAGCAGCTCAGTATGTCTATATAGCAGCATATGTTACGATACTCCCGTACACTAAAGTAATGTCCGATCATTACCTTATAAAATTCGAAGTTCTGACTCATTGTCAACAAACTAATAATAATAATAATAACTACTATAGCAGCCGCAACATTAATGCTGCCACAACGACGACTCTTACTGACCTACTGCCTTCGGTAATGGCACCATTCCCAAATTATGTGGGCTCTATTGATAACCTCACTAACAGCTTTAACGACGCCCTGCGCGACACCATTGATAGTGTAGCACCGCTAAAGCTAAAAAGGGCCCCTAAAAGGCGTACCCCATGGTTTACAGAAGAAACTAAAGCCCAGAAATTATCATGTAGAAAGCTGGAACGCAAATGGCGTGCGACTAAACTTGAGGTTTTCCATCAAGCATGGAGTGATAGTTTAATAACTTATAAACGCATGCTTACCTCAGCTAAAGCTAAATATTACTCAAATCTCATCCACCTCAACAAAAATGATCCTAAATTTTTGTTTAGTACAGTAGCATCGCTAACCCAACAAGGTACTCCTCCCAGTAGCTCCACCCACTCAGCAGATGACTTTATGAATTTCTTTAATAAGAAAATTGAAGTCATTAGAAAAGAGATTAAAGACAATGCATCTCAGCTACAACTGGGTTCTATTAACACAAATACGACTGTATATACGACGGACACTGCCCTCCAAAATAGTTTCTCTCTCTTTGATGAAATAACATTGGAGGAATTGTTAAAATGTGTAAATGGGACAAAACAAACAACATGTTTACTTGACCCAATTCCTGGGAAACTTATCAAGGAGCTTTTTGTTTTATTAGGTCCATCAGTGTTAAATATTATAAACTTATCACTTTCCTCTGGTACTGCTCCCCTAGCATTCAAAAAAGCGGTTATTCATCCTCTACTCAAAAGACCTAACCTCGATCCTGACCTCATGGTGAACTACCGGCCGGTGTCCCACCTTCCGTTTATCTCGAAAATTCTCGAAAAAATTGTCGCACAGCAGCTAAATGAACACTTAGCGTCTAACAATCTCTGTGAACCTTTTCAATCCGGTTTCAGGGCAAATCACTCTACGGAGACAGCCCTCGCAAAAATTACTAATGATCTATTGCTAACGATGGATTCTGATGCGTCATCTATGTTGCTGCTTCTTCGATACTGTTGATCATAATATTTTATTAGAGCGTATCAAAACGCGTATTGGGATGTCAGACTTAGCCTTGTCTTGGTTTAACTCTTATCTTACTGACAGGATGCAGTGTGTCTCCCATAATGTGACCTCGGACTATGTTAAGGTAACGTGCGGAGTTCCCCAGGGTTCGGTTCTTGGCCCTGCACTCTTTAGTATTTACATGCTGCCGCTGGGTGACATCATACGCAAATACGGTGTTAGCTTTCACTGTTATGCGGATGACACCCAACTCTACATGCCCCTAAAGTTGACCAACACGCTGGATTGTAGTCAGCTGGAGGCGTGTCTTAATGAAATTAAACAATGGATGTCCGCTAACTTTTTGCAACTCAACGCTAAGAAAAGGGAAATGCTGATTATCGGTCCTGCTCAACACCGACATCAATTTAATAATACCACCTTAACATTTGACAACCAAACAATTAAACAAGGCGACTCGGTAAAGAATCTGGGTATTATCTTCGACCCAACTCTCTCGTTTGAGTCACACATTAAGAGTGTTACTAAAACGGCCTTCTTTCATCTCCGTAATATCGCTAAAATTCGTTCCATTTTGTCCACAAGCGATGCTGAGATCATTATCCATGCGCTCGTTACATCTCGTCTCGATTACTGTAACGTTTTATTTTCGGGCCTCCCTATGTCTAGCATTAAAAGATTACAGATGGTACAAAATGCGGCTGCTAGACTTTTGACAAAAACAAGAAAGTTTGATCATATTACGCCTATACTGGCTCACTTGCACTGGCTTCCTGTGCACCTAAGATGCGACTTTAAGGTTTTACTACTTACGTATAAAATACTACACGGTCAAGCTCCTGCCTATCTTGCCGATTGTATTGTACCATATGTCCCGGCAAGAAATCTGCGTTCAAAGAACTCCGGCTTATTAGTGATTCCCAGAGCCCAAAAAAAGTCTGCGGGCTATAGAGCGTTTTCTATTCGGGCTCCAATATTATGGAATGCCCTCCCGGTAAAAGTTAGAGATGCTACCTCAGTAGAAGCATTTAAGTCTCATCTTAAAACTCATTTGTCTACTCTAGCCTTTAAATAGACTCCCTTTTTAGACCAGTTGATCTGCCGTTTCTTTTCTTTTCTTTTCTACTCTGCTCTGCTCCGGGGTGGACCGCTAGCCTGTTCATCGGATGGGGACATCTCTACGCTGCTGACCCGTCTCCGCTCGGGATGGTTCCTGCTGGCCCCACCATGGACTGGACTTTTGCTGATGTGTTGGACTTTCACAATATTATGTCAGACCCACTCGACATCCATTGCTTTCGGTCTCCCCTAGAGGGGGGGTTACCCACATATGCGGTCCTCTCCAAGGTTTCTCATAGTCATTCACATTGACGTCCCACTGGGGTGAGTTTTCCTTGCCCGTATGTGGGCTCTGTACCGAGGATGTCGTTGTGGCTTGTACAGCCCTTTGAGACACTTGTGATTTAGGGTTATATAAATAAACATTGATTGATTGATTGATTGATTGATTGATGCTGCATCTTGACTAACTGGTTTAATAAAAGTGCCACTGACTGTTTACAGTAAAGTTGTCATTTGCTTCAATTTACCTGACTATCGCTCAAAAATGTATATCTGTATACTTTCACCAAAAAATATATTGAGATATAAATCGAATATCGAGTTTAAGTAAAAATATATCGAGACACAGTTTTTCGTCCACTTATAATCTAGAATTCACTTTCACCGACGCAGCAGCTCATATGCTGGTTAGCTCTCTATCACAGCACGGCTAAAAATAGTTTGTCCGAGTTAGCGATTATAATAATATCGCTAATATTTGGTTAATATTCAGGTCAGGACATGTAAATAGAGTTTTGTTGGCAGTTTTTGGATGTTTTTTAATGGTCTTTAAGGGAGCTATAGTGTACTCCTGTCAGCTGCATTGTTACTTGCCATATTTTACAATTCAGAATGCATACAAAAAAAAAACATGCATTCTTGTCTAGGGATGATACTCGAAACCGGTTTTCCCGGTTGTTCGATAAGAAAAGAACCGAGTCCTCGGACTCGAATCCCTTTTTGAGAACCGGTACCCGTTATCGAGACCACTATAGTAAAGAAAAAGAGTTGGTTCTTTATTCGAATCACTTGGAACGAATCCCGTCCCGACAAGAAATGCCCCGTGTGACATCACAAGAAGTGACGTCACGTAGTTCAGTCATTTGTCACGGTGGGATGCAGCGTGCTGCGGTTCGTTCCCGGGACGCAAAACTGACGGCTCCGGACGAAAGCGTGCAGGTAGGAGATGATTTATTTCTCATAAATCATACACATTACAACAGACAGGAACGAAACAAAAGGAAAGTGTGCCGTTCGCACGAGAAGCTAAAGCAAAAACTTACTTAGCACAGGAATACTAGAAGCTAAGGTAACTTTAGCACAGGAATTATGAGCTCGAAAACCAGAATGCCAACGTAACTGTTGCAAATGCAAACAATGAAGCCACGACGAGTGACCGGAAAAGGCAGGCTTAAATAGAGTCTCTGATGAGCAACAGGTGCGCGTACAAGGCAGGTGAAAATCATAAATAACCATGGTGACTAAAACAAACCCCCGAAGTGCACAAAACAACTAAGGAAGTCCAAAATTAACAGAACATAACTAAACAAAATATGATCCGACCACATCATAATACATCACAGTTTCATATCATTTCACTTTACAGGAGTAGGAAGAAGTAAAGCTTATTTAATCCTTCCCCTTTCCCACTTCATACAAATATATACATCATTTACTGACCTTTTTATAATAAAATATCTGTGAATTAGTATATACAACAGTTTTGTAATATGTAATTAATTAATTCAGTCATTATTAATATACTGAGATGAATAATATCTTATTTTCGATCATTCTTCTTCTTTGTACTTTGTAAGCACTATTCATTTGAACAACCTCTTAAAGTGGATCATATCAGTACAATGTTTAACTTCTTTACTTAATCCATTCCATCATTTAATTCCACATCATTTTAGCTGTTTGCAATTTTACCAAATCATCGAACTTTAATATTTTTGACTCAATAAAAAAAGTGTCTGTATGTTCTCTATATCCAACATTATGTATCAATCTAATTACATTTTTTTGTAACACGGTTAACGAATGTAGCGCACATTTGTAGTTATTTCCCCACATTTCTGCACAATAACTCAGATATGGTAATACTATAGTAGCGAGCAGTAGAGAATGTGAAGTGCTTTGTTAAACCAAATATTGTGTTTTTTTCCATATACAACAACCTATCTGGACTCGATAAGAGAATCGATAAGGAATCGGTTCGATAAGAGGATTCGATAATAGGCTCGAACTCGATAATTTCTTATCAAACATCATCCCTATTCTTGTCTCACATAGGAATTGTGAATGATAGGCTCCATTCCCCCCCAAAAAAGCGCGCTTCCCCATTAAAGTGCCAACGAGACGTGGTGTGGTTGGAGGCCTGTCGTTGGCAGGGAGACTTCTTCCTCATGTGGTCCGAGGCGTGATGGAGGCTTCAGAATGCCACCGCTAGGAAGACGCCAAGTTCTGTCACAGAGAAGTAAGAGCAGCGCACGCCTTTAAGCATCAAAGCAGCTTTTTTAGGCAGCTTCCATTGCTTCAGGATGTCGCAAGTACAATAAAAGACATTGTCAGGGTTTTGCATTTTGTCTAGAGATGTCTGATAATATCGGACTGCCGATATCATCGGCCGATGAATGCTTTAAAATGTAATATCGGAAATTATCGATATCGGTTTCAAAAAGTAAAACGTATGACTTTTTAAAACGCCGCTGTACGGAGTGGTACACGGACGTAGGGAGAAGTACAGAGCGCCAATAAACCTTAAAGGCCTACTGAAACCCACTACTACCGACCACGCAGTCTGATAGTTTATATATCAATGATGAAATCTTAACATTGCAACACATGCCAATACGGCCGGGTTAACTTATAAAGTGCAATTTTAAAATTCCCGCCACACTTCCGATTGAAAAAGCCTTCGGAGGATGAGTATGCGCGTGACGTCAATCATTGAACCGGAAGTATTGGTACCCCATTGAATACAATACAAAAAAGCTCTGTTTTCATTTCATAATTCCACAGTATTCTGGACATCTGTATTGGTGAATCTTTTGCAATTTGTTTAATGAACAATGGAGGCTGCAAAGAAGAACGTTGTAGGTGGGATCGGTGTATAGCGGCGGCTGTAGCAACACAACAAGGATTACTCACTTGGATAGCAGACGCGCTAGCCGATGCTAACCGGCCACCGCACGGATGATCGGGTGAAGTCCTTCGTCGCGCCGTCAATCGCTGTAACGCAGGTGAGCACGGGTGTTGATGAGCTGGGCAGATGAGGGCTGGCTGGCGTAGGTGGAGCGCTAATGTTTTTATCATAGCTCTGTGAGGTCCGGTTGCTAAGTTAGCCTTAGCGTCGTTAGCAACAGCATTGTTAAACTTTGCCAGGCTGAGATCTATTAACCGTGTAGTTACATGTACATGGTTTAATACTATTGTTGATCTTCTGTCTATCCTTCCAGTCAGGGATTTATTTATTTTGTTTCTATCTGCATTTGAGACAGATGCTATCACGTTAGCTCGTAGCTATCACGTTAGCTCGTAGCTAATGCTAATGAGCTTCGTCGATGTATTGTCGTGGAGATACAAGTCACTGTTAATGTCCATTTCGGGTTCTCGACTCATTTTCAAGAGGATATAGTATCCGAGGTGGTTTAAAATACAAATCCGTGATCCACGAAAAAGGAGAGAGTGTGGAATCCAATGAGCCAGCTTGTACCTAAGTCAGAGCGAAAAAAAATATGTATTTCACTGCATTCTAGTCCGTCACTCTAACGTTCCTCGTCCACGAATCTTTCATCCTCGCTCAAATTAATGGGGTAATGGTCCGAATAGCTCTAGCTGCGTTGAAAACAATAGGAAAATATGAGGGAGTGAACAACTGACAACGTCATCACGCTACTTCCGGTAGGGGCAAGGTTTTTTTTATCAGAGACCAAAAGTTGCAAACTTTATCGACGTTGTTCTATACTAAATCCTTTCAGCAAAAATATGGCAATATCGCAAAATGATCAAGTATGACACATAGAATGGATCTGCTATCCCCGTTTAAATAAAAAAAAATCATTTCAGTAGGCCTTTAAAGGTACTGCCTTAGCGTGCCGGCCCAATCACATAATATCTACGGCTTTTCAACCACACAAGTGAATGCGAGGCATACTTGGTCAACAGCCATACAGGTCACACTGAGGGTAGCCGTATAAACAACTTTAACACTGTTACAAATATGCGCCACACTGTGAACCCACACCAAACAAGAATGACAAACATTTCGGGAGAACATCCACACCGTAACACAACATAAACACAACAGAACAAATACCCAGAACCCCTTGCAGCACTAACTCTTCCGAGACGCTACAATACACCCCCCCCACTTCAATAAGTGGTGTTACGACACTATTTTAGAAGTATGTTAACTTTCCCAATGTCATTGTGCTAACGTTTTATGCTAGCATTTTAACTAGTTTTATTCATCTTAACCTAAATATCAAGCCTTTTAATATTTGGCGCCATTTTAGAAGGACGCTAACATTTTCAATGTCATTATGCTAACATTTCATACTGGCGTTTTAGCTAATTTTATTAATCTTAAACTAATTATCATGCTTTTTGATAATTTGTGCCATCTTATGGCGACAAATGTTCATTTTTCCTGTCATCAACATACCATTAGCATTCTAGCGTTTGATGCTAATATTTTGGCAAATTGTATTCATTTGAACCTTAAGACCTTCGATTTCGATACTTGCTGCCATCTTACAAGTATGCAAACTGCTTCCATGTTAACATGCTAATGTTAGCATGCTAATGCTTCATACAAGAATTTCAGCTAATTGTGTACGTTTAAACCTAAAAATCAGGGATTTTGACACTTAGCGTCATCTTGGAAGTATGCTAACTTTTCCTATGTTTTCATACTAACATTAGCATGCTAACCTTTATGCTAGCATTTTTTTAACACATTTTGATCATTTTAACGTAAAATTCATGGGTACCTTGTAAGTACAATAACCGTTTTAAATTATTAAAAGCTACCATTAGTATGCTAACGTTTTATGCTACATTTTTAGCTTCAATCAATTCCGGGCCAGCAATTTACAGCACGGATGGGGGGCCCATCCAAATTCCCGTGGGAATTTTGTAGTTTATTTTTCTTATAGGAAAAGTTGCTTTGGATTTTGTCTAATGTTTTCACTGCAAAAACTGAAATCTAAATAAGATTAAATATCTCAAATAAGGGTGATATTTGCTTATTTTCTCTCTGATAAGATAATTCTCCTCACTAAGCAGATTTTATGTTAGAGTGTTTTACTTGTTTTAAGGGTTTTGGTCCTAAATGATCTCAGTAAGATATTACAGCTTGTTGCTGAGATTTGATGACCTATATTGAGTAAAAAATGCTTGAAACTAGAATATCAGCCAACTGTGGTGCTGAATTTCCCCCAGGGATCAATAAAGTACTTTCTATTCTATTCTATCTATCTATTCTATCAACCGATGCAAAGCTGTGTCATCAACACTCACGAGTATGAAACTACTTTTTTAAAGTATACTTATTTTAAGGTATTTTTGGGTTCATTGAGGTTAGCTAATTTGACTTGTTTTGGAAAGTCTTGACAAGCCAAATTTTCTTATTCTATTGGCAGATAATTTTGCTTAGTTCAAATAAAATACCCCTAATTTTTGTAATTTTTTTTCTTGTTTTTGAACACTGACTTTTTGCAGTGTTCATCAGACATTTTGGAATGTACTGAATAAGTACTAGAAAGTACCTGCATGAGCACCACAGAGATCTTGGTATAAATCATCCATAAAGCCTGCAGCAGCTCTCACCTATAAGCAGGTAGCAATAACAAGAAAAAGTATCGTCAGGCTGAAGTGGTCTAGGAACATCTTTGCCAGACAACAATCGGAGGAAGACTTTCTGGTCTTTAGGGCGTAACCAAGAAGATAAAAAACACATTTTCTCCAACGTCACATTCAATCAGCTTACAAAGAACACGACCGAGGCTGCCTCTTAGAATTGAATCAGTTTGAGTGACGCTTGTTTCACTTTGAAATACAACAGACTGCTGCTGTCACAGGACCACCAAACCCGGACTTCTTTTTTGAGCTAAGGGTTTCCAGAATGTGGAAATAATAAAAGGCCTCTCATGTTCTCACGACCAATGTTTGAAGATGTGTCTTCCATTGTAACTGACGGAGTTGTCATTATAAAACCATCCGTCCAGTTTCTACCGCTGAGATCCAACCAAAACATCCGGTCTTGCTAGCGAGCATTGGCTAATAGCTAGAGATGGACATAACTTTGTTTTTCCAAGCATGGTTTTGAAGAAAGTGAGTGTGAAAAACAGTGCCGTGCACCATACCTAAGCAGAATAAGTCCATAACGCCAGCCAAGGACGTTAAAGTGAGATCTGAACAACACACATTTATCCATGAAAATATGGAGAAGCTGAAGTTTGACGGAGAATCAGCTGGAAGGAGATACTTTAGAAGTCCACTCTCCAAGGTGAAAAGTACTCTCTATTTTATAGTTTGTTTTATACAAAATGTATCATAAATTGTTTGTTTTTATTTTTTTAAAGGCATTTACATGTAAAAAATGTGACATTTTAGGGGCCGAGCACTGATACGAGCTCACAAGTACTACTGTTATCTGCTCCAAAAGGCCAAAGGAAAACTCAAGCATTCCCCCCCCCCCAAGAAATAATATAAATCCAATTCATCAAGAAATACATTTTTCTAGTGCATAATAATAGTTTACATGCAGAAAACAATGTGAAATATATTTCAACTAGATGAGGCAATTCCTGAAGGAATTGCGTGTGAATGCTCCAATGCTGAAGTTGAACTGAAATCCTGGAATTTTTTTTAGAATTGTTGAAGTAGAAGACACAATTCCCCAAACAGGTTGAATAATTTGAAGTTGGAACAGTTTGAATCAGTTGAAAATTTTTGGAGCTTTGAACTTTGAAGAATGTCCCATTTCAATGGGAATTTCCAAAGAATTTGGGAATTTCGGGAAAAGCGGGAATTCTTTTTGAAAATGGTGAAAAAAACTTGAATGGTCTGAATAATTTGAAATGGTTGGCGTTGGAATTTTTCAAATCGGTCGAGAAATGTTGAAGTAGTAACACGTTGAATTGAGAAATGGTATTACAGAATTCTTGGAGTTTCTGGGATTTTTCCAGTTCAAAAAACAACTTTGTTTTTTGTCCTGATTAAGAGGAATGTTTTGACGATGGAACGGTTGAAATGCGTTGAAAAATGTGGAAGGAGTAGTCGCCAGAAAAAAGGGTGGAAATAGGGCTTTGGAAAATCAGGGATTCTGGAAAATTCTGGAGTTTTTTTGGAACTTGGAAAAAAGGTAGTTTAAATTTCCAGGATGGTGGAATGTGTTGAAGGTGGTTTGAATAGGTTGAAAAATGTGGAAATGGTGGAAGTTTGAAAAAAAAAAATGGCCAATTCATTTTGAATAGGAAAAATGTCCCAGAAAACCTGGAATTCTGGGAAATCTGGGAATTTGTCAAGGGAAAGCCCGCGATTCCCGAATAGGCTGAACAGTTTGAAGTTGGAACCGGGTGAAAAATGTGGAAGGTAGAGTGCGCCAAAATTTGGAGAAGAAGAAGAAGTTTAATGAATAGATTTACAGCTACATAATTTGTAGCTGTATGTAGAAATGGCTGGTTGCATCAGCTCTGCTCTTTTAATATCTTTAATGTCCTTTGTGTTTTTTAATATTTCCCTCTTACACACATGCTTATGTGTGCTATGGCTATGAGGGTTTTTTCCAGTCTGGCCTCCCTCTCCAGGGCCCAGGCTTAGACTGCAGTGTTTCCCACACATTCATTTATTTGTGGCGGCCCGCCACAAAAGAATTACGTCCACCACAAATTTTAGAAAATAAAAAAATTAAAAATAATTTTTTTTTTGTCCTGTCCAGCTTCTCAGGCAAATCATAAGTTGATGTAGATGCCCATATAGGCTGTTCAGATTTACTTTACTAAAGAGAAGTGTAGGATACTTCTCTTGTTGCCTTATTTGTATTTGACCACTACTGTTTTCTGTTTATTTGTTACTGACTGTGGCAGGACACCTCTGCCTCTGTTTCACTTTATGTTGCTGGTAAATAATATGATTGTAGTAGTAGGCTAAAGTAAAATTATTTAGTATGCACTAATTAAAGGGGCAGAGCTTTAAGAGACATTTTAGCTTTTATATTTTATCAGATATATTTTTTGTAAGAACCACAATTAATAAATATATTTCAGTGAATAACTTATTGTTCAAATCTGTATATAAATATGTACATAAAGTGTTGTAATTATATTGTAAAATGGATGGATGGACGTTTAAAACAAAACTGTTATTATTAATTAGTAAGTATAAATTTTTTGAGCCTTTTTAGAGAAAATCCTATCATTGTAGTAAATTATGCAAATTACTCGATGATGTCATGGTGACCATGCCCATAGCCACGCCCATATCCACGCCCCCACCGCCACAGGTATCTTGCCAGTTTATGGGAAACACTGGACTGAATTTTTTTTTTCTCAGGCAGAGGTTTTATCTAACAGGTATCTTCAATATGTTTGGCCACTGTAACAGTTTGTATATTGAATTAAGTACTCAAGTATGCAACAATCACATGAAACCAACCAGACATGGCGACCAAGCAACATGTGAGTCCTCAACCAATGTTCTCTCAACTGACAGACGGAGGCTCCGGCAACAATTTCACCCTCAATGTGTGCGTCTGTAACAGTCTGGCTTGAAAAGTAAGTGGAGACCGAGGACAAGACACAAAGACCGCACAGAGTGCCACAGGCGACTTCCGCGTAAACGCACGTCCATCCGGCGCTATGATGGGTTGAGCTAACGCTCCGCTTGAGTGAGTCCAAACAAACTGAGGGCGAGACGAGAGAAAGACTCCGCCTGCTTCTTAGAAAAACATCAGCGGTGTCCATTAGCAACATGGCAGACCCCTGGATGGCGATGGTGATGACATCGTGATCCCACAAGCTTGCACCGCATGATAAGGACGTGTAGCGGTTACGCTTGGGGGGGGGTTGGACTGATAATCAATACAGACATAAACACAGGTGCACGCACTGTGCTGCAATCGCTCCTCCACAGTTACATTTCACAAACCTTCACCATAGAAAGCCGCAGAAAGACTACAGTTTATATACAATACATTTAATGGTCAATACAAAAGGGCCGTGCAGTACGCCTGGGTGGTAAAACGATATCAATATATACTGCGATAGACATGCATTCAATATCAATGAAAAATGTGTTTGATCTTACAATAAGGAATATGTAAGAAATGTTTGATTAAGTGCAAAGTGTGAAAATGTAAACAGAGAAACCTAAGAAGAGCTATTTTTCTGCAGTTTTAGTGCCAGGAAGTTCCAGCTGTGCTCTAGAGGGTGAGCGCGGCTAAGGTGGTGTGGTATTAGCGGTCTTGCCTTGCATCATTTACAGCAGGGGTGTCCAAAGTGCGCCCCGGGGGCCATTTGCGGCCCGCAGCTAATTGTTTACCGGCCCGCCACACATTGTGCAAAAATTGCAAAATTGATAATATTGCAAAAATTTAAAAAAAAACGTTTAAAAAAAGTGGGATGAGGTGAAATCTAACAAGAAAAAGTTGCAATGTTGACACAAAGCTGCCCTGCAGGCTGTTTTTTTTCTTTTGTCTTTGTTTATTTTTCTTTTTTTTGCCATTGCTTAAAAAAAAAAAAAAGACTAAAAATCTGTATTATAATGAATTATTACTTTAAAATTATCACTTTAAAATGTTTTATGTGGAAAAAATATTGCATGTATTGTGTGGTTGCCATAAAAAAACATCAAAGTTTTATTTGACAAAAGAGCATACCGGTAATACAAACAAAATAATAGTTCAAACGTAAAATTGACAGATATATCTGAAGTTGATCTCGTAATTTAAGTGTTAAAAGTTTAAAAAAAAACTAATAAAAATGTATCACTTTATGAGTGGGGGACCTTTTGGATACCAAATATATTTAGTAGGATTTTATTTAACTTTTCACTGTGATTACTCAAAAATATTAAATAATTAAAATCAGTGGTGTCCTGCATTATTGATCTTTTAAGGCTCTAATTACTAAATACTGTATATTTCAGTTTTACTATAAAAAACAAAGTTGTCTTTGACAGAAATTTTTTTTTTTTTTTTTATACTTTATATCAACCTCAAGTTGATATAGAGATTTACTGTAAGCGTTAAATTAAAAAAAATAATAATAATTTGACTTATTTTTAACAATTTAATGACTGAGACCCTTTATGGTCCCCGGGAGCCCTAAAGGTTAAAAAAAAAATCCATATATTTTGTTAAGGTTTGAAAAAGAAAAATATCAAAATGGCCCCCGCATGCTTAAATTTTTCCGTGTGCGGCCCTCAGTGGAAAAAGTTTGGACACCCCTTATTTACAGACCACATTAGTCTGACTTCTTCCCTTTGAAAAAATCCCCCAAAAAACTGTCCAGGTGACTTTTCCTCTCTTATCCACAATTTCTTTCTTTTGACTTTCCTCTTCTCACTCCATGCAAAGAATCAACCGCCAGAAAACAAGATCAGGGTTTCCCCTTAATGTAACCGCCATGGCAAAATAAAAGCTGCCACACCTCAAAAGTATGTTGTTGTTTTTTTTACGAGAAAACAAATTAGTGTGATATAATGGATTGTAACTAGGGATGTCCGATAATATTGGACTGCCAATATTATCGGCCGACAAATGCTTTAAAATGTGGTATCGGCCGTAGGAAGAAGTACAGAGCGCCAATAAACCTTGAAGGCACTGTCTTTGCGTGCCGGCCCAGTCACATAATATCCATGGTTTTGGACACACTCACAAGTGAATGCAAGGCATACTTGATCAACAGCCATACAGGTCACACTGAGGGTGACCGTATAAACAACTTTAACACTGTTACAAATATGCGCCACACTGTGAACCCACACCAAACAAGAATGACAAACACATTTCGGGATAACATCCGCACCGTAACACAACATAAACACAACAGAACAAATTCCCAGAACCCCTTGCAGCACTAACTCTTCCGGGACGCTACAATATACACCCCCGCCCCCCACCTAACCCCGCCGACCTCAACCTCCTCATGCTCTCTCAGGGAGAGCATGTCCCAAATTCCAAGCTGCTGTTTTGAGGCATGTTAAAAAACATAATGCACTTTGTGACTTCAATAATAAATATGGCAGTGCCATGTTGGCACTTTTTTCCATAACTTCAGTAGAAGTTGTTCTCTTATTTTGGAAAACCTTGTTACATTGTTTAATGCATCCAGCGGGGCATCGCAACAAAATTAGGCATAATAATGTGTTAATTCCACGACTGTATATATCGGTATCGGTTGATATCGGTAATTAAGAGTTGGACAATATCGGAATATCGGCAAAAAAGCCATTATCGGACATCTCTAATTGTAACCTTCAGAAGAAGTCACTCTAAGCTTGAAGCTCATTTGAACTTTTATTGCCAATCTCATGCTAAAAAGTATTCTTCTCGTGCAGACACGTATGTCTCTGTGCTTACCTACCAGACAAAAAAACAACACTTCCTCGTTCTCCACCAATCCCCTTTCAGGCACAGTGTGTTCGCCATCATGGGAACAATGAACAACAAATCAAAACCATATCATAATAATATACATAATAATATATTAAAATATATCTGCAGCTATACCCGCGGACAGACAAAATGTGCCCAAAATTAAGAGAACAATGGCGGAGGAGCAGCGCAAAACAAGTGTGGGATCAAACTCTCTGTAGCTGTTTATCGCGGACATCGAGGGACAGAAGTAAAGGGCCTCTAAACACAAGCACAGTCTATAATAACACCAGAAAAAAATACCAGACTTGTTGCCAGTCCTTTTAATAAAGAAAAAGCCACTTAAAGTCCCTTGGCTCTTGGAAAATTCTCAACAAAGCACATTGTACAATAGGCAGCAATAACTGAAAATAGAGCAAAACCATATAATATAATAAATACATATATGTTAATAACAATTAATGTATATGTTTTTAAATGTTAGTATTAGGGATGTAATAATATCAAAATCTCACAATATGATACTATCACGGTATTGAGGCCATGGTATGATACTGTATTTTTATGGTATACTGCAGGGGTCACCAACCTTTTTGAAACCGAGAGCTACTTCTTGGGTACTGATTAATGCGAAGGGCTACCAGTTTGATACACACTTAAATACATTGCCAGAAATAGCCAATTTGCTCAATTTACCTTTAACTCTATGTTATTATTAATAATTAATGATATTTACACTTAATTGAACTGTTTAAAGAGGAGAAAACATGAAAAAAATTACTATTAAATTTTGAAACATGGTTTATCTCAATTTTTACTCTTTAAAATTCAAAATTCAACCGAAAAAAAGAAGAGAAAAACTAGCTACCGTATTTCCTTGAATTGGCGCCGGGAATATGGTATTCGCATGCCTAGAATTACAGCCGGGTCAAACTCGTTTCGCAAAATAATTAGCGCATGCTTGGCACTTCCGCCGGGTCAAACATGAGTCATTAAATGACTCCCGCCTCCTGGTGGTAGAGGGCACTAGTGATCCTTCTTGCGACTGCTGGTACTGCAGAAGACCTGTGCTGCAGAAGAAGACAACAGCAGCAATAGTGCGCAGCCATTTATTTACCATGGAGGATTACATATCTAAAATAAAACAGTTTTCTAAACTGGACTTTCAATCGAAGCAGGAGGTAATACTTAAAAGGAAGATCTCCATCGAGACAGAGAGACTTTTAAAACTGAAGGAAGACTTCTATATCGATGCTTTTCTTCAAAAGGAGCTGGCATGGACTCATTTATACCTAAAGGTAAGACCATAATAACGTTTTTTTAATTAAATGTGCTTTTCATGATAAGGTAAGCGCCGGAGTGAGAAGAGGTTTTAAAATAATTACCGCATGCATGGCAATCTCGCCTGCTTTGGTAAACGCAGGGGTGAGAAGAGGTTTTAAATTAATTAGCGCCCCTGCGGCTATTCAAGGAAATACGGTAATTCGAATCTTTTTGAAAAAATTTAAAAAAGAATTTATGGAACATCATTAGTAATTTTTCCTGATTAAGATTAATTTTAGAATTTTGATGACATGTTCTAAATAGGTTAAAATCCATCTGCACTTTGTTAGAATATATAACAAATTGGACCAAGCTATATTTCTAACAAAGACAAATCATTATTTCTTCTAGATTTTCCAGAACAAAATTTTTAAAGAAATTCAAAAGACTTTGAAATAAGATTTAAATTTGATTCTACAGATTTTCTAGATTTGCCAGAATAATTTTTTTTGAATTTTAATCATAATAAGTTTGAAGAAATATTTCACAAATATTCTTCGTCGAAAAAACAGAAGCTAAAATGAAGAATTAAATTAAA
>NC_084738.1:58192979-58292979 GCF_033978785.1 Entelurus aequoreus | reverse complement strand
TATGTTTACATTTTCACACTTTGCACTATTTTTTTTACACTTTATGAAGCATTTCTTACATATTCCTTATTTTTGAGCCTTCATTTTAAGAGCTTATTAAGTGTTGTGGTGATTGATCTTACTATTTTGTTTACATTGAGTTTTTTCCACGCTTGTGTTGACATTTCCTTTCTGCCTTGATAGCTGAGGGATTATAATCAGAAGAAGGCCTGCTCCTTATTTTCCATAGGTCATAAAAAATGTAAATAATTATTCATATAGACTGATATATTAATAATGTTTAAACAATTACTGCCTAACAAAAATTAATTTCCATAGTTAAATAATAACAGGGCAAATTAATGTTACACAGCTGTTATTTCCTAGCACTAAACCTGCAGAAAATAGTTCTCAGGTTTCTCTAAGTTTACATTTTCACACTTTGCACTATTTTGTTATACTTTATGAAGCATTTCTTACATATTCCTTATTTTTAGGAGCTTATTGTTAAGTCTTCAACGTGATTTTACTATTTTGTTTACATTTTTTGAGTATGTTCCATGCTTGTGTTGACATTTCCTTTCTGCCTTCATAGCTGAGGGATTATAATCAGAGGAAGGGTATGTTTTTACATTTTTCTCCTGCTCCTTATTTTCCATAGGCCATAAAAAAACATCAATAATTGTCGATATTGACTGAAACAGGAACATTTAAACAGTGCCATTACAGGAAACAAACCTTAATTTATTATTAGCTGAAGGATTATAATCAGAAGAAGGCCTGCTCCTTATTTTCCACAGGTCATAAAAAATGTCAATAATTATCAATATCGACTGATATATTAATCATTTTTAAACAATTACTGTATAATATTTCCTTTCCATAGTTAAACAAGAATAACAGGGCAAATTCATGTTACACAGCCGTTATTTCTTGGCACTAAACCTGCAGAAAATAGTTCTCAGGTTTCTCCATGTTTACATTTTAACACTTTGCACTATTTTCTTACACTTTATGAAACATTTCTTACATATTCCTTATTTTTAGGAGCTTATTGTTAAGTCTTCAATGTGATTTCACTATTTTGTTTACATTTTTTGAGTGTGTTCCATGCTTGTGTTGACATTTCCTTTCTGCCTTCATAGCTGAGGGATTATAATCAGAGGAAGGGTACGTTTTTACATTTTTCTCCTGCTCCTTATTTTCCATAGGCCATAAAAAACATCAGTAATTATCTATATTGACTGAAACAGGAACATTTAAACAGTGCCATTACAGCAGGGGTGGGCAATTAATTTTTACCGGGGGCCGCATGAGCAACCCGAGCACTGCTGGAGGGCCACACCGACAATATTTCAATTAAATTTTGCTTAAATTATTTTTTATATTCCGTAAGAAAAAAAAATAATATTTTCATTTAACCTAACTTATCTTTATACAAAAGCAGATGGCTTTTGATGGTTTTATTTTTAACACTTTCTTACACAACACTTCCTGATGTGTAATACAATGCAAAAATTTCAATTTCTGTCACTTTATCCTGCTTCCTCTTTGTTGTGAACGTAGCACGCCTGAAAGGTGATTGGCGAAGAAGGAGGAAGCATTGCTGTTGCGGAAATGAGGAGTGAGGATAGATGTGCGTGTGGAAAGAACGAGATAAGTTGAGCTGTGTTAGTATAGGTTGCTCAATAAAAGTTTAAAAAGAGCGTCAGACTTGGTGTGCACTTCTTCTGGACGCTACAATTGATGTCAGAAGTGGGATGAAATGCCTCCCAGTTCGCCTTGCCATCAATTAAGCAGCGTAGTATGCGCAAAGTTTTACTTCTGCCACCAATTGTAGCGGCCAGAAGAAGTGCACACCAAGTCTGACGCTCTTTTTAAACTTATATTGAGCAAGCTATACTAACACAGCTCAACTTATCTCGTTCCTTTCACACTCACGTTTATCCTCACTCCTCATTTACGCAACTCAAGAAGACAACATCTTCTTCAGCAGGTCGTTACACTATATTCTTTAAACACAGCAACATGTGTACCACAAATTAAGCACATGGCTTTACCTTTACTTGGCAGTCCATGTCTTGTTGAAAACACGCCATTCGTCATCACCTTTTCTTTTTTTAGCGTCTCGGGGATAACCGGGCGGACCGGGCATCACTTGTCGCTGTGCGCCTTCACTAACAGGACATACGCCCATAAATAACACTTTTTAAAATAAAAGCAGCGCAGCTGTATTGCACGCACGACATATATGTTTTTTTTAATTTATTTTGTAATTTGTGATTGCCGCTGCGCGCACGAGCATACGTCCACACGGAAGTCATACAAAAGCAGCACCGTTGTATTGCACACTCGAAATAGATACTTTTTAAAATTTATTTTGTAATTTATGATTGGCCTCACGCGGGCCGGACAGGGACGTACAAAGGGCCGGATGCGGCCCGCGGGCCGCAGAATGCCCAGGTCTGCATTACAGGTAACAAACCTTAACTTCTTATCATTGCATGACTTTGACAGCCCTAATATTTTTAAGGTGTGTGTTGTAAGCAAGAAAATGGCAACGCCTTACTGTCATTGATGTTCTTTCTGGTTTTTGAAACATTTGGAAAGTGTTTAGCAGGAAGAAAGAGCACATTGTGTTCCTTCAATTGAATTCTTGAGTAATGGCGCTGCAATAAAAAGGCAATGTCGCATTCGACGGACTGCGTTTTGTCATGAAAATATCCGGCGGTTCAGGACGGGACGTCGGAGGCGGCGCAAGAAAACCTGCTCGAGACGTTGCTTCATGGGTCCGAGCGTGGGCTGAGGCGGGAATGCGTGTTCCAGCATGTACTGCCCGCGTCGGTCATAATGCATGAGAGCCAGATGAGTGCTTGAACCATCAATTATTCACAAAATCAGCTGCACTCAAATGTTGAACTAGCGAGTCAGTCTGATACGTGCTCTTCATTTCTACAACAACATTTGGCCTTTGACCTTGCCCGCCGAGCATGGTGACAGTGAGCTTGAACCCCAAACCTGACTTCGCTCTCCAGCGACACAATTGAACTTCAATCCCCTCAATTGTTTGGGGAAAATCCAGCCACGAAACTAGAGTGTGTTAACAGAACCAGAACATCTCTGTTGGATCTCATCTGAAGCATCTGCTGTGCGGAGAGTAGACTGACATTTACATGCACACCAGGTAACACTTTAGTATGGGGAACACATATTCACCATTAATTAGTTGCTTATTAACATGCAAATTAGTAACATATTGGCTCTTAATTAGTCATTATTACAGTACTTATTAATGCCGTATTCTGCAAGGCCAAATTATACAACCAGTAAGCCATTAACTAAGAGTTAACTAACCCTAACACTTATTGCTTATTAGTAACCCTAACACAGGGGTGCTCATTACGTCGATCGCGAGCTACCGGTCGATCGCGGAGGGTGTGTCAGTCGTTCGCCAGCCAGGCATTAAAAAAATAGTCCTAAAAATGAGCGATCATAAATCTTCACTATGACGTCACTTTTGTCACTTGATTGACATTCACGACACCCGAGGGTCTTCTGAGATGACGCTGGCTGCTGCCAGCTTATTATTAAGAAAAAATTACGACAGGAAGGCGAGAAACACTTTTTATTTCAACAGACTCTGGCGCCGTACCTGTCGTCAAAACTCCAAAGACCGACTGCACAGTTCCTGCCTTCACAATAAAAGCTCTGCTTCATCCTGCCTGCGCTAAGAGTCTCAGAAAGCTGCCGTGCACAAGCTAGCGCGCTATGAAGTTTGCCGCCAATGTATTTGTTGTAAAGTGTATACAAAGGAGTACGGAAGCTGGACAAATAAGATGCCAAAAACCAACCACTTTCATGTGGTATTGGACAGAAAGGAGGACTTTTTTTGTCCTCCATTTGAAAATGCGGACGTTATCAGCACCACTGTCTGATTCCAATCAATGCAAGTCATCAGAATCAGGTAATACACCAACTTATATTCTTGTCTTCATGAAAGAAAGGAATCTATATGTGTTAAACATGCATGTATTATCATTAAACACCTTTAACTTGTTAACAATATTAACTATATGTGTTAAACATGCTTGCATTATCTTTAAACACCTTTAACAAGTTAACAATATTAACTATATGTATTAAACATTCTTGTATTATCATCAAACACCTTTAATTTATTAACAATATTAACTATATGTGTTAAACATGCTTGCATTATCATTAAACACCTTTAACTTGTTAACAAAAACATATATTTCATAAATAAGTAAATATAAATTATATATATGAATGAGGTAGATAGCCACGACTTGATCAATTGAAAAGTAGCTCGCCTGCAGAAAAAGTGTGAGCAGCCCTGCCCGAACACTAACCCCAACCCTAACCCTCATATGTTCCCCTAGTGTCCAAATAACTCTAAATTAAGTCTTTGTTACTTTAATAAGCAACTAATTAATGGTGAATATGTTCCCCACACTAAAGTGTTGCCGCACACAATTATGTTATTGACACAATACTGTTATCGACACAATACTGTTAGACACAATACTGTTATCGACATATTAGCATCCAGAAACAGTAAGAATATTCTAATTATGGGGATCAGCATATTCACAATTAGGGCTGGAACAATTATTCATGATAAGCCACTGGAAAAGTCCCGAGGGTACCGCTGTTTGAAATTGTAATTATGCTAAAGCCGTGATTGTTTGCTGCACTTTGATCAGCTAACGGCATAATGATACTCCTCATTTCCCTGGAGAAGCAGCTAGCGCGCTGATCGCTACAGGTGGGTGTTGTTGACATTTGAACAGATAAGGTACCAATACAGGTACCAATTTTCGGTACTTTTATGTGTTTATAAATGTTGATTGTTGGATATTATGTGTTTATACATGTTGATTGTTGGATAATATAACATTTTATTTTGTAATGTAACATTTAAAAATAAGCTGATTGTTATATATTTTCATCTTTGCAATGCAGACATTAGATGGCAGTACTGTGTAGGATATCATATGTTGTCTAACTAGGAAGTAGCTTTTCCCAGGAAGCTGAATGTTTTATGTTGCGCCCTCGAAAGTGTTCATACTGTAAGTATTGTGCTTATCATTACACACCAGCTGTTTGATTGTACCTTAGACGGTTTTAAAACAAAAGTGTTCTGTTGAACCACTAGTGGTAACATAAGCTAGCTCGGGACGGTCGTCATGCAGCTCTTTAGCGCTGCCTTAGTGGCTCCCTGGAGATTATTCAAAAATGTCTGAAAATGGAAAAAGGTGAAAAAATATATTTTTTGTTTTAATATGGTTTCTGTAGGAGGACAGACATGACACAAACCTTCCTAATTGTTAGAAAGCCCACTGTTTAATATGTTTGTGTTATTGCTTCACTGATGAGAGTATTTTCCGAGTGCCGTTTTGTCCTTCTGATTTCGGCGGCCCTTGAATTCACTGTAGTTGTGTGGACTGTGATGCAACTGCTTGTTTACATGTACAACTTTCTCTGACGCTGCCACAGAAAGATGTGTTTTATGCCACTCCTTTGTCTCATTTTGTCCACCAAACTTTTTATACTGTGCGTGAAGGCACAAAGGTGAGCTCTGTTGATGTTACTGACTTGTGTGGAGTGCTATTCAGGCATGTTTGGTCAGTGCATGACTGCAAGTTAATCGATGATAAAATGCTATTTAGGCTTGTTGTATATACATATTGCATCATTACGCCTCATTTGTAGGTATGTTTGAGCTCATTAAATGTTACTTATGTCCTCTGTGTATTTAATTTATATTTGCATGTCTCATGACCCATTATCTGTATGTAATATTGGCTGCATTTCTGATAGTTGTTTGTGTGCCATGTTGTTCCAGACCACAGCAAACATTTCCATGTTGTTCCAGACCACAGCAAACGTTACCCAGCTTGCAAAGATTGTTATAAATCCATTAGAAAAAGACAGCCTGCCATTTCCTTTGACATGAAAACACTCACTCACTTTGTTTAATTCATGTTTTCCAATGTTGTAAAAATGTGTAGAATAAATATTAAATTTCAACATTTCTGTCAAGGAAGAATTAACACAGTAATTTTGATGGTTGGCTAATATAGCTAATATAGACACTTACATCATGTCATGCCTTCATTATAAAACTTACATAAGGTGTTTCATTTTTTTGCGGCTCCAGACAGATTGTTTTTTTGTATTTTTGGTTCATTCAACATTTTGGATTGCCGACCCCTGAGCTAGTAAATGGTGTTTTTGTTATATATTTTGCTTTGGAAAATGTACCTGTGAGCAAGTTGCTTCAACCCAAGCAAATACCGTAATTTTTTTTTTACTATAGAACACACCGGTATTTAAGCCACACACCAAATTTAAGAAGAAACAAATATGTTTACATATATTAGCCACATTGGACCATAGGACACATATATATACGCCGACAATGAAGATTTTGTAATTGTTTGTTTACATATTTGTTTCCAAACAGTGCTTGTCAGACATCGGTAAAACAGCTGATCAAACTAAACAGACTCCACGGTGACGTTTTGGTGAATTTACGTAACTGAAACAATACAAAAAGAATGCCGTCTTAACTTAACATCCCTAACACAGACACTTGTAAACGTGTTAGCACATTCGCTAATGCTAATAATGCTAGCTTGATTAGCATATACAAATATGCATGAAGAAACTTCTACAGACATCACACATTTGGACGCTTTCGAAAGTAAGGATAGTTTTAGTTACATTGTAAAACTTAACAAATGTAGCTTGAAGTGATGAATGAAGAAGCTCTTTCGAGCAGAAACGCTATGGACGGTTACACTTCTGGCAGGAAACAGGAAGTACATTGTCAACCCGCAGCACCAGACAATGCACAAACAATACCACACTTTTTACGTCTCTGTCGGCGTAATATCAAAACTATTTCTTGAAAACACAACATTATGGCCGTTAGGGAAGAAAAACCCATAAATTAGCCGCACCGTTTAAAAAGCCCCAGAGTTAAACGCCTTGGGAAAAAATACGGCGATTAATATCCGTCCATGTTGTAATCGTGCTGCATTAGGGCTTGGCGATATATCGACATACTCGATATATCGCAGGTTTGTCCCAGTGCGATATAGAAAATGACTATCGTGATATTGGAGTATACGTTCTCACGCAGTTACTTTTAGCTGCAGGCATTACACTACAGGCTTTTCTCACTCTTTCTTGTCTCTCCTTCTCACAGAGACTTAAAAAAAGCGCACCTTCTTACATACGTCACGTGTGCAACGTCACACGCTCCCGCGGAGCAGACAGGCAGCGACATGCTAACGTTAGCTGTGATGCTAACGGTGCGGGACGTAATACGAGAGAAAGAAGGTGCCAATCTGGTAACAAATGAAGGAAGAATGAATTCCCAAGAAAAACAGCATCGTCTGGCGGTGGTTTGGCTTCAAGCGGGAAGACGAACAATTATGCGGCAAAAGCGTTGCTACAAAAAGTAGCACCACTGCTAATGCAGCATTATTTGAAAAGTCACCAGCTAGAGAATAAGGAGTGCTTGAAACTCCGCATGTCAACATCTCCGTTCGGTGCCACAACCAACAAAATGCCGAAGCAACCATTTCCAGATCAACACCGTATGAAAAAAATAGTCAACAACAGAAGGAGATAACGTCCGCAGGAACCTACCACATAGCGAAGGACATACACTATTTGATATGCAGCTCATTTTTATGTGACACTTATTGAAATATCTTGTGTGACATCATGCACAAAAGTGCACTTTATTTGTTTAAACTATTGTAGTGGCGTTCTGTACAAAAAGTGCACTTTAATTTAGTGTTGTTTTGATATGTCATCTTAGTGACATCATGCACACAAGTGCACTAACAGCTTGTTTTAAAATGTCTCTGACAATCTTGCACTTACTGTTTTGAAATGACATGAATGTTTGTGCCACTGCTTAATAACTGTTTAATACAATGGTTCTCAACCTTTTTTCAGTGATGTAATCCCTGTGAACATTTTTTTTTAATTCAAGTACCCCCTAATCAGAGCTAAGCATTTTTGGTTGAAAAAAAGAGATAAAGAAGTCAAATACAGCACTATGTCATCAGTTTCTGATTTATTAAATTGTATAACAGTGCAAAATATTGCTCATTTGTAGTGGTCTTTCTTGAACTATTTGGAAAAAAAGATATGAAAATAACTAAAAACTTGTTGAAAAATAAACAAGTGATTCAATTATAAATAAAGATTTCTACACATAGAAGTAATCATCAACTTAAAGTGCCCTCTTTGGGGATTGTAATAGAGATCCATCTGGATTCATGAACTTAATTCTAAACATTTCTTCACAAAAAAAAAATCTTTAACATCAATATTTATGGAACATGTCCACAAAAAATCTAACTGTCAACATTAAATATTGCATTGTTGCATTTCTTTTCACAGTTCTTTTTGACAGACATTTTAGTGAGGGTCAAACCATCATGGCATAGGGGAAACTCTGGGTTTATGGTAATGAATGGAATAGCCTACTTGATTTGATGTTCAGTTTATGAACTTACATTCATATTTTGTTGAAGTATTATTCAATAAATATATTTATAAAGGATTTTTGAATTGTTGCTATTTTTAGAATATTTTTTAAAAATCTCACGTACCCCTTGGCATACCTTCAAGTACCCCCAGGGGTACACGTACCCCCATTTGAGAACCACTGGTTTAATAAATACAGTTTTGGTAAATTGACTTACCGTATTTTTCGGAGTATAAGTCGCTCCGGAGTATAAGTCGCACCGGCCGAAAATGCATAATAAAGAAGGACAAAAAACATATATACACTACCGTTCAAAAGTTTGGGGTCACATTGAAATGTCCTTATTTTTGAAGGTAAAGCACTGTACTTTTCAATGAAGATAACTTTAAACTAGTCTTAACTTTAAAGAAATACACTCTATACATTGCTAATGTGGTAAATGACTATTCTAGCTGCAAATGTCTGGTTTTTGGTGCAATATCTACATAGGTGTATAGAGGCCCATTTCCAGCAACTATCACTCCAGTGTTCTAATGGTACAATGTGTTTGCTCATTGGCTCAGAAGGCTAATTGATGATTAGAAAACCCTTGTGCAATCATGTTCACACATCTGAA
Source organism: Entelurus aequoreus (assembly GCF_033978785.1). Lineage (NCBI taxonomy): Eukaryota > Metazoa > Chordata > Actinopteri > Syngnathiformes > Syngnathidae > Entelurus > Entelurus aequoreus. Next base: position 58,283,848 of record NC_084738.1, on the reverse strand, counting down.
AACAGTTTAGCTTGTTACAGAAGCTACAAAACTGACCTTCCTTTGAGCAGATTGAGTTTCTGGAGCATCACATTTGTGGGGTCAATTAAACGCTCAAAATGGCCAGAAAAAGAGAACTTTCATCTGAAACTCGACCGTCTATTCTTGTTCTTAGAAATGAAGGCTATTCCACAAAATTGTTTGGGTGACCCCAAACTTTTGAACGGTAGAGTAAGTCGCAATGGAGTATAAGTCGCATTTTTGGGGGAAATGTATTTGATAAAATCCAACACCAAGAATAGACATTTGAAAGGCAATTTAAAATAAATAAAGAATAGTGAACAACACGCTGAATAAGTGTACGTTATATGAGGCATAAATAACCAACTGAGAACGTGCCTGGTACGTTAACGTAACATATTATGGTAAGAGTCATTCAAATAACTATAACATATAGAACATGCTATACGTTTACCAAACAATCTGTCACTCCTAATCGCTAAATCCCATGAAATCTTATACGTCTAGTCTCTTACGTCATAACCACAACACCAGGGGGAGCTCCACTAACCACGTTAAACCCAGATTCCGAACTAACAAAGGTCTTAAGTCATTCTCTTTCTATGCCACATCAATGTGGAATGCGCTCCCAACAGGTATAAAAGAAAGGGCATCTCTATCCTCCTTCAAAACCGCAATAAAAGTTCACCTCCAGGCAGCTACAACCCTAAACTAACACCCTCCCCGGATTGCTAATAATCAAATGTATACAATCAAATGCAGATACTTTTTCTTATGCCTTCTGATCTCTCTCTCTATGTCCACTACTTGATGTCCATATCCTACCCCCCTCCACACCCCTGATTGTAAATAATGTAAATAATTCAATGTGATTATCTTGTGTGATGACTGTATTATGATGATAGTATATATGATAGTATATATCTGTATCATGAATCAATTTAAGTGGACCCCGACTTAAACAAGTTGAAAAACTTGTTCGGGTGTTACCATTTAGTGGTCAATTGTACGGAATATGTACTTCACTGTGCAAACTACTAATAAAAGTCTCAATCAATCAATTACGTGAATGAGCTAAATAATATTATTTGATATTTTACGCTAATGTGTTAATAATTTCACACATAAGTCGCTCCTGAGTATAAGTCGCACCCCCGGCCAAACTATTAAAAAAACTGACTTATAGTCCGAAAAATACGGTAGTTGTGATTTCCCTCACTGCATGAACGTTTTAAATCAGCATATATTAATCAATCAATCAATCAATGTTTATTTATATAGCCCTAAATCACAAGTGTCTCAAAGGGCTGCAATGATGAAGTATGAAGAAGAATGATTTAATGTAGACACATAGAATCCTCATACTGCTGTGATTATATGCATCAAGTGTTCATTCAAGGCTAAGGCAAAATATCGAGATACATATCGTGTATCGTGACATGGCCTAAAAATATCGAGATATTAATAAAAAGCCATATCGCCCAGCCCTATGCTGCATCCATCATTTTCCCCACCTTTAATAATGACATACATTTCACAATAACGTGGCTTTCATAAGATGTCAATATCCTCCTAACTCAGCCACTGTTTACTAGCACCTGCATGAGAAAGACACGAGGGCGGGGGCGAGCGAGGTTAACAGAGAGCAAGGGTCACCTGTGGTCAAGTCATCATCCCGTGTAAGATAAAGCCTGCTCATGTGTACAGTACATACAGTATTAATAGGAATGTGGGGCAGAGCAGTGCAGCCTGGGTAATGTACTCTGCGTGAGAACGCATTAAGTCACTTTGCGCTAAATGAGCCATCCCCATGTGCGCTAAATCAAATTTACGTCGCGCACGAACGAGAGATGCGAGTCTGCACAAGGGGCCACGGCAGGCACTGGCACACGTGGCCGCCTTCCAAAGAGGACAAAGGTCGGCGACGCCAGAGAGAGCGGCGGCCAAATCTTCAGCTCGTACTCTGTGATGCAATTTGTTTTGTCAACATCTGAACAATGAAGCCTTTCGCTCGCTATCACCTGCTCTTTTTCCCTGCAAGAATAGCATGTGGGCTATGATCATTCATTTAGTGGCACTAACATGCTGCCAAAGGCACCTTTTTCCTCACAAACTACCACGCACCTTTTTTTTTTTGTATTCGTGGCGGCCCGCCACAAAACGATTTGGTGCCATTTTCACTCATGTATCACTTATTTAGCAACATTTATGGGCGGATTTTGATGAAACTTTAAGGAAGTGTGAGAAACGGGATACGAACCGAGTGATTACATTTTGGGGCTGATCCGGATCCTTTCTGCTATGTTACCTTACGTTTACGTAACACCGCTGAACTTCTGTGTGTGTATATATGCTAGCGTTACCGCCTCCACCCACAGAGACAAAGAGAGTGGATGACCGACAAGAGGGTTCACGTGATATTGTTGAATGTGCTGAAAAAGTACTTCAACACTAGGGTTGTACGGTATACCGGTATTAGTATAGTACTGCAATACTAATTATTTAAACTCAGTACTATACCGCCTCTAAAAAGTACCGGTACTACTCAACTACTAAAAATATTGATAGTTGCAGCCCTGTTTAATCTGATTAGTTAATTAATCAAACAAATTATTTGATAGATAACCCAATTACTAAAATAATTGATAGCTGCAGGACTAAGTTTATTCAATGACTCAAACAACCTAATCAACAGATTACTCGATTGATGAAATAATTGATAGCTGCAGCCCTGTGTTTTATCCGATTATTCGATTATCCAACGAACAAATGGATAGATTACTCCATCACTAAAATAATTGGTAGCTGCGGCTAAATGTGTTTTATTTGATTACTCGATTAATCGAACAAACTAATCGACAGATTACCTGATTAGTACAATAATTGATAGCTGCAGCCCTATTTTTTAGTCAATTACTGGATTATTGAATAAACTAATTGATAGATAATTCAATTACTAAAATAATTGATAGCTACAGGACTAAGTTTAATCGATTACTCAGACAAACTAATCGACAGATTACTCAATTGATTAAATACACAATTGATAACTGCAGCCTTGTTTTTTATCCGAATACTTGATTAATATACCAAACTAAATCGGTAGATTACTCGATGACTAAAATAATTGATAACTGCAGCCCTACGTGGTTAATCCGATTACTCGATTATCCAAGGAACAAATGGATAGATTACCCCATCAATAAAATAATCGATAGCTGCGGCTGTGAAACAAACAACAAGCTAAGAACACTGATAGCATAATTAGATTTTACTCAAATGTAGCATTTTCATTAGGGATGTCCGATATCGGACTGCCGATATTATCGGCCGATAAATGCTTTAAAATGTAATATCGGAAATTATCGGTATTGGTTTCAAAAAGTAAAATTTATGACTTTTTAAAACGCCGCTGTGTACGGACGTAGGGAGAAGTACAGAGCGCCAATAATAAAGGCACTGCCTTTGCGTGTCGGCCCAGTCACATAATATCTAAGGCTTTTCACACACACAAGTGTATGCAAGGCATACTTGGTCACACTGAGGGTGACCGTATAAACAACTTTAACACTGTTACAAATATGCGCCACACTGTGAACCCACACCAAACAAGAATGACAAACACATTTCGGGAGAACATCCGCACCGTAACACAACATAAACACAACAGAACAAATACCCAGAACCCCTTGCAGCACTAACTCTTCCGGGACGCTACAATATACACCCCCCGCTACCCCCTACCACCTCAACCCCACCCCCCCAACCCCGCCCATCTCAACCTCCTCATGCTCTCTCAGGGAGAGCATGTCCCAAATTCCAAGCTGCTGTTTTGAGGCATGTTAAAAAAAAATAATGCACTTTGTGACTTCAATAATAAATATGGCAGTGCCATGTTGGCATTTTTTTACATAACTTGAGTTGATTTATTTTGGAAAACCTTGTTACATTGTTTAATGTATCCAGCGAGGCATCACAACAAAATTAGGCATAATAATGTGTTAATTCCACAACTGTATATATCGGTATCGGTATCGGTTGATATCGGAATCGGTAATTAAGAGTTGGACAATATCGGCAAAAAAGCCATTATCGGACATCTCTAATTTTCATGTGGTAATTATTTTGCACAAATCCCTTCCCTGGATTCAATCCTGGGAGAAAACACTGCAATGAGGAGGGGGGAAAAAATGTCACCGGTCTGTGATGCACAAAAGCGATAAAAGGGTCACTTAAAAAAGGCGGTAAGGCGCGGCGAACAGCTGTCGGGTGCTCGCTCTTAGCAGCTGTGTGAAACATCAACTGTTATGTTTTCCCGCACGGAGCAGCGGAGACGCGCACGCGGCGAGCCGGAGCTAACTTTATGCAGCAAAGTCCGGCTAGCATGGCCGCGTGTCCTCACGCTTCACGCGTATCACCTTTCACGAGGGTGAAAGGTGATACGCTCACATGGTGCCTTCGATGGGTGTGTGCACGTTTAATTAAGATTGCAAGGCCCTCGGCGCCGTTACATGACAACAAATAATGCCGGATCAGCAAATCTCTTGGCGGAGTCATCGGCGTGCGTGCACTCTCGCGCATCCTCTCGCCGCTCACCTGCGAGGCGAGCAGGCGTGGATGAAAGGCGGCGCCTGGCTGGCGTACGTGACTTATTATGTGGTAACTATTGTTCCAATGGCCCACATTCCTCCAAAGAGCAACTTCTAGGCACTTAACGGCTTAATTAGCTAAAGAACCGCTGCTGCTGTTGATGTGCGGCAGCCGTGTGCACAATATCCGGATTTAATTATCACTCTTATTTTTCTCCCTCCAGCAGGCGGGGGCTTATTTATTTGGATTATTTGCTTGTTTCACACCTAAAGCTGAACAAATTCCCATTCCAGCAGAGCCAATAATGAAGACAATGCAGCGTGAAGCGAAGAAAGCGCTGATGTTTGGGAAAAGCACTTTTCATTATTACCTCGCTTATTTGTCTTGATGGCGCTAGCTGCGCTGCTTTCCCAGTCAAAGAGTTCGGCGCCCAAAGACACACCTTTTTCTATTAAATCAACTATCGCTAAACCCATTAACATTAGCAATGATTGCCTTTGATGATTGCCAACTGGAAAAAAACACGCTACTGAAGAAATGAGCTGCAATTGAAAAAAAATAATGTTGTCACTTGCCAGTCTGCTAAAAATGATCACTGATTGACGAAAAACACAGAGCAGGAAAATCTTGTCTGTGAGGTCACAAAAAGTGGGAGGGGCTAAGTGGAGGACAGAACCCATTCCACACACACACAAATGTGCACAAAGAGTTTTCCTTCATATATCTTACGGTGTACCCCAGGGGTCAATACCAGGACCAAAACAGTTGAACCTACTAGAGATTAATCGATTATCAATATTCGGCATTTTGACATACAGTCGTGTCAAAAGTTTGTATACACTTGTAAAGAACATAATGAGTTTCTAATAATTTCTACAACTCTTATTTTTTTGTGTTAAAGTGATTGGAGCACATACTTGTTGGTCACAAAAAACGTCTCTTATGAATTTATTAGTACTGAAAATGTGACCAAATCTGCTGGGTCAAAAGTATACATATAGCAAAAAAATGTTACCACTCCTCCTGACAATATTGGTGCAGTTCAGCTAAATGTGTTGGTTTTCTGACATGGACTTGTTTCTTCAGCATTGTCCACACGTTTAAGTCAGGACTTTGGGAAGGCCATTCTAAAACCTTCATTCTAGCCTGATTTAGCAATTCCTTTACCACTTTTGACATGTGTTTGGGGTCATTCTCCTGTTGGAACACCCAACTGCGCCCAAGACCCAACCTCCGGGCTGATGATTTTAGGTTGTCCTGAAAAATTTGGAGATAATCCTCCTTTTTCATTGTCCCATTTAATTTATTTTACAATATTTTGGTACCGGTACCAAAATTATTTCAATACTTTTCGGTACTTTTCTAAATAAAGGGGACTACAAAAAATTGCGGACCGGTACTTTCAGAGGCGGTATAGTACCGAATATGATTCATTAGTATCGCGGTACTATACTATTACCGGTATACCTTACAACCCTAATTGTATCATACCTCATTGTGTCTGATATAATTTTCATCCAATATAAATATGTTAAATATAATTTTATCTGATATCATTTTGTCTGACATGTTTGAAATCATTTTATCTGATATTATGTCCGATATCATTTTATCTGATATCATTATGTCTGATATTTTCCTTTGTATTATGTCACTCGGTCTGATATAATTTGATTTAATATCAAGATGTTTAATATAATTTTATCTGATATAATTTTGTCTGACATCATTATGTCTGGTATCATCACATCCGATACTTTCTTTTATACTATTATATCATTGTGTCTGATATAATTTTATGTTGCATTATTCTATCATTGTGTCTGATATAATTTGATTTAATATCAAGATGTTTAATACATATTTATCTGATATCATTATGTCTGATATGCATTTTTATCGAATATCAATGTTTATCATTTTATCTGATATCATTATGTCTGAGATCATTTCATCTGATATGTCCGAGATTATTTTATCTGATATCATTATGTCTGATATCATTTTAGCTAATATCATCATGTCTGATATCATTTTATCTAATATAATCTTGTCTGACATCATTATGTCTGTAATAATTTAATCTGATATCATTATGTCCGAAACAAGCGGTAGGAAATGGATGGATTATGTCCGATGTCATTTTATCTGAAATCATTATGTCCGGTATTTTCTTTTATCGACCCGAAAGGGACAAGCGGTAGAAAATGGATGGATGGATCTGTCTGATATCATTTTATCTAATATCAAGATGTTTAATATAATTGTATCTGATGTCATTTTGTCTGACATGTTTGAAATCATTTTATCTGATATGTCCGATATCATTTTATCTGATATCATTATGTCTGATATTTTCCTTTGTATTATGTCACTCGGTCTGATATAATTTGATTTAATATCAAGATGTTTAATATAATTTTATCTGATATCATTTTGTCTGACATCATTATGTCTGGTATCATCACATCCGATACTTTCTTTTATACTATTATATCATTATGTCTGATATAATTTTATTTTGCATTATTCTATCATTGTGTCTGATATAATTTGATTTAATATCAAGATGTTTAATACAATTTTATCCGATATCATTATGTCTGATATAATTTTTTATCTAATATCAATGTTTAATATCTTTTTATCTGATATCATCATGTCTGAGATCGTTTCGTCTGATATGTCCGATATCATTTTATCTGATATCATTTTAGCTAATATCATCATGTCTGATATCATTTTATCTAATATAATCTTGTCTGACATCATTATGTCTGAAATAATTTTATCTGATATCATTATGTCCGAAACAAGCGGTAGAAAATGGATGGCTGTATGGATGGATTATGTCCGATGTCATTTTATCGGACATCATTATGTCCGATATTTTCTTTTATCGGCCCCGAAAGGGACAAGCGGTAGAAATGGATGGATGGATGGATGGATGGATGGATCTGTCTAAAATCCTTTTATTTAATATCAAGATGTTTAATATAATTGTATCTGATATTAATTTTGTCTGATATAATTTTATCAGATATCACGTCCGATACTTTCTTTTATACTATTATATAATTGTGTCTGATATAATGTTATCGAATATCAAGATGTTTAATATAATTGTACCTGATATCGGACATGATGATATCAGATAAAATTATATCATTGTATCTGATATCATTGTGTCTAATTTCATTTCATCTGATATAATTTTGTCTGATATCATTTTGTCAGCATCAGCCAAAGGCTGTTTCTATGTTCTCCTTCTGGACATATTTGTATTCTGGCAGTGATGGATCGTATTGTTGATGTTTCACATTCTTAAAATGATTTGAAAAAACGCAGACCACATTCATCCTGCGGCGTGATTATTTTAGGCCTGGGGGGGTAAGACGTTTGGGAGGGTGCAGAGCCTCAAATTGTTGTTACCACTTGAATCTCCGCCCACATGAAGGGGATTCCTCTCTGGCCACGATGCCAAGTGTTGATGACACAGGCACAATTTAACGATCGTGGGAGCCGCTGGAGAAGTTTCTACTCCGCCTTCCGCTACTCGCACGCGGCTCGGCGACCTGAGGGCGGCCAGGCTGTCAGAAAGTGTTGGCCGGCCGGGTAGCCAACACCGGCGCCCGCTGCTTTAGCGCCGCCGTCACAGAAAGTGTCTTCGAGCCTCCTGATAATCTCACGTCTTTGTCACCATGACAACCTGCTTATCAGTGACCCCCACGACCGCAACCACAGCAGCTTGACGCCACACGGTTGATCTCATTCTTCAGAAGTTAGCTTCTTTTCTTTACGTCGCTGATTAGTGACAGTCAACAGGAAGTAACCATGGTCTTCTACCGCCGGAACAATTGAAGTGAAATGTGAAGGGAATTATATTTATATAGCGCTTTTCTCTAGTGACTCAAAGCGCTTTTACATAGTGAAACCCAATATCTAAGTGACATTTAAACCAGTGTGGGTGGCACTGGGAGCAGGTGGGTAAAGTGTCTTGCCCAAGGACACAACGGCAGTGACTAGGAGGACGGCAGTGACTAGGATGGCGGAAGCGGGGATCGAACCTGGAACCCTCAAGTTGCTGGCACGGCCGCTCTACCAACCGAGCTATGCCGCCCCAATTATATACCGCCTCATTATTTTAACAACACGCCGAGCAGGGTTCAAGTCAAATCAAGGCATCGTTGCCTTTGACAGTGCGACCTTTGACCATAGGTACACCCCCACAACCTGACAGGACACCACGCCTCATATGGTCAAACAGGGCATGCGCAAGCGGCGACTCGTTATTTAGTGGCCTAGTGGTTCGAGTGAGATCGGTAGGTCGTGAGTCATACCAAAGACTATAAAAATGGGACCCATTACCTCCCTGCTTGGCACTCAGCATCAAGGGTTGGAATTGGGGGTTAAATCACCAAAAATGATTCCCGGGCGCGGCCACCGCTGCTGCTCACTGCTCCCCTCACCTCCCAGGGGGTGATCAAGGGTGATGGGTCAAATGTAGAGAATAATTTCGCCCCACCTAGTGTGTGTGTGACTATCATTGGTACTTTAACTTTAGTTATTTACCCCGACCAAAAACCTGTGGATTTGTGGGTATAGAGATCGACCGATATGTTGTTTTAAGGGCCGATAGAGATATTTAAGGTCAAAGAGGCCGATAATCAAAATTTGGAACGGACTTTTCATTTTTAGTAAAAGTTATGCGTGAGTGCTCTGGTGAGGAAAAAGGCAATGGTTATTATGTATCTACTTCACAAATTATTCTTTTAAATAAATACTACTATTTTTTCCGGACAATAGAGCACACCGGTATACAAGACGCACTCACTAAATTTAATGAGAAAACATGTTTCCATATATAAGGCGCACCAAAGACTATAAAAATGGGACCCATTACCTCCCTGCTTGGCACTCAGCATCAAGGGTTGGAATTGGGGGTTAAATCACCAAAAATGATTCCCGGGCGTGGCCACCGCTGCTGCTTACTGCTCCTCTCACCTCCCAGGGGGTGATCAAGGGGGATGGGTCAAATGCAGAGAATAATTTCGCCACACCTAGTGTGTGCGTGTGTGTGTGTGTGTGTGACTATCATTGGTTATTCGGGTATAGAGATCGACCGATATGTTGTTTTAAGGGCCGATAGAGATATTTAAGGTCAAAGAGGCCGATTTGGAACGGACTTTTCATTTTTTAGTAAAAGTTATGCGTGAGTGCTCCGGTGAGGAAAAAGGCAATGGTTATTATGTATCTACTTCACAAATTATTCTTTTAAATAAATACTACTATTTTTTCCGGACTATAAAGCACAAGTGTGTAAGTGTGTGTGTGTGTGTGTGTGTGTGTGTGTGTGTGTGTGTGTGTGTGTGTGTGTGTGTGTGTGTGTGTGTGTGTGTGTGTGTGTGTGTGACTATCATTGGTTATTCGGGTATAGAGATCGACCGATATGTTGTTTTAAGTGCCGATACAGATATTTAATGGTCAAAGAGGCCGATAATCGATATTTGGAACGGATTTTTCATTTTTAGTAAAAGTTATGTGTGAGTGCTCTGGTGAGGAAAAAGGCAATGGTTATTATGCATCTACTTCACAAATTCTTCTTTTAAATAAATACTATTTCTTCCAGATTATAGATGCACTCACTAAATTTTAGGAGAAAACATTGTTTCCAAATATAAGGTGCACCGGACTATAAGCCGCAGTTATATACGTTGTGAAATTTCTTATTTATACAGAAATATTTTGTAAATGTTTATTAACATACCTTAATTGTTTCCAAAAGGTGTCTGTAACACGGCAGTAAAACGGCTGAGCAAACAAAACAGAAGTCATCACCCACAAGCTGCGCAAGCTAGCTCTCCAGTCAGCTAAACAGACTCAATAACTCCACGGTGACGTTTTGGTGAATTTACTGAGGAATTTGTGAAACTGAAACAATACAAAAAGAATGCCATTGTAAGTTAATGATACTAACAAAGACACTTGTAACCATGTTAGCATATTAGCTCATGCTAAAGACGCTAGCTTTATTACATTACGATAGCAAGTACAACGCCCTGAGATCGGTAGGTTGTGAGTTCAAACCCCGGCCGAGTCATACTAAAGACTATAAAAATGGGACCCATTACCTCCCTGCTTGGCACTCAGCATCAAGGGTTGGAATTGGGGGTTAAATCACCAAAAATGATTCCCGGGCGCGGCCACCGCTGCTGCCCACTGCTCTCCTCACCTCCCAGGGGGTGATCAAGGGTGATGGGTCAAATGCAGAGAATAATTTTGCCGCACCTAGTGTGTAAGTGACAATCATTGGCACTTTAACTTTTTAAATATGCGTGGAAACACTCCGACAAATATCACACATGGGACGGTTTAGTAAGTAAGAATTGTTTTGGTTATATTGTAAAACTTACAAACGTTGCTTGGAGTGATCAATGAAGAATCTATATAGAAGTAAAAATGCGCCAAAAAGCTTGCCCACCCTGAACCTGTTGTGAGCGAACTTGTCCGAAAGACGGCACCATAACACAAACAATAACACACCAATTCAGTCTCTTTTTTTCCCGTCAATCATAAATTAGCCACACCGTTTTATAGGCCGCTGAGTACAAAGCGTAGGGAAAAATAGCAGGCTTATATTATGGAATTTACATTAAATACTGGTATCCTGTGTGTCTATTGTATCTGCTGATGTAGGTGTGTTGGAGTTGTGAAAAAATAAATACTGTAATAAATAAAGCCAATCTCCATATATGTGAAATTGCCAAATTACGACACTGGTAAACAATTGATCTCTGATTTGAACGCGGAAGAACTTATATTGTAAGTAGGGCTGGGCGATATATCTATATACTCGATATATCGCGGGTTTGTCTCTGTGCGATATAGAAAATTACTATATCGTGATATTCGAGTATACGTTCTCACGCAGTTGCTTTTAGTTGCGGGCATTACACTACATGCTTTTATAACTCTTTCTAGTCTCTCCTTCTCACTGAGACATAAAACAAGCGCACCTTCTTACATACGTCACATACGTATACGCCCTCGCCGAGCAGACAGGTAGCGGCATGGGTAACGTTAGCTGTGGTGCGAGTGGTAATACGAGAGAAAGAAGGTGCGAATCTGGTAACAAATGAGGGAATCATTAATTCCCAAGAAAAACAGCACGGGGTCCATCGTGTGGCGGCGGTTTGGCTTCAAGCGGGAATATGTCGAACAGACAACCATAATTTGTCAAGTGTGGAGCAAAAGCGTTGCTACAAAAAGGAGCATTACCGCTCATTTGTAGCATCATTTGAAAATCACCCGCTAGAGAATGAAGAGTGCTTGAAATTCCGCATGTCAACATCTCCGTTCGGTGCCACACCAACAAAATGCAGAGGCAACCATTTCCACATCAACACCGTATTAAACAAATAGTCAACAACAGAAGGAGATAACGTCCGCAGGAACCTACCACATAGTGAAGGACGTACACTATTTGATTTCCTATTATGCAGCTCATTTTTATTTTACAATTTTTTTAATATCTTGTGTGACATCATGCAAGTGCAGTTTATTTGTTTTAAACTATTGTAGTGGCGTTCTGTACAAAAATTTCACTTTAATTTAGTGTTGTTTTGATATGTCATCTTAGTGACATCATGCACAAAAGTGCACTCATAGCTTGTTTTAAAATGTCTCTGACAATCTTGCACTTTCGGTTTTGAAATGACATGAATGTTTGTGCCACTGCTTAATAATTGTTTAATAAATACAGTTTTGGTAAATTAACTTAGTTGTGATTTCCCTCTCTGCATGAAAGTTTAAAATGAGCATATATTAATGCAGTATGAACAAGAATGTTTTAATGTAGACACATAGAATCATCATACTGCTGTGATTATATGCAACAAGTGTTCATTCAAGGCTAAGGCAAAATATTGAGATATATATATCGTGTATCGTGACATGGCCTAAAAATATCATCCATCCATCCATCCATCCATCCATCTTCTCCCGCTTATCCGAGGTCGGGTCGCGGGGGCAGCAGCTTAAGCAGGGAAGCCCAGACTTCCCTCTCCCCAGCCACTTCATCCAGCTCCTCCCGGGGGATCCCGAGGCGTTCCTAGGCCAGCCGGGAGACATAGTCTTCCCAACGTGTCCTGGGTCTTCCCCGTTGCCTCCTACCAGTCGGACGTGCCCTAAACACCTCCTTAGGGAGGCGTTCGGGTGGCATCCTGACCAGATGCCCGAACCACCTCATCTGGCTCCTCTCGATGTGGAGGAGCAGCGGCTTTACTTTGTGCTCCCCCCGGATGGCAAAGCTTCTCACCCTATCTCTAAGGGAGAGCCCCGCCACCCGGCGGAGGAAACTCATTTCGGCCGCTTGTACCCGTGATCTTGTCCTTTCGGTCATAACCCAAAGCTCATGACCATAGGTGAGGATGGGAACATAGATCGACCGGTAAATTGAGAGCTTTGCCTTCCGGCTCAGCTCCTTCTTCACCACAACGGACCGATACAGCGTCCGCATTACTGAAGACGCCGCACCGATCCGCCTGTCGATCTCACAATCCACTCTTCCCTCACTCGTGAACAAGACTCCGAGGTACTTGAACTCCTCCACTTGGGGCAGGGTCTCCTCCGCAACCCGGCCTCCGCAACCCGGAGATGGCACTCCACCCTTTTCCGGGCGAGAACCATGGATTCGGACTTGGAGGTGCTGATTCTCATCCCAGTCGCTTCACACTCAGCTGCGAACCGATCCAGCGAGAGCTGAAGATCCTGGCCAGATGAAGCCATCAGGACCACATCATCTGCAAAAAGCAGAGACCTAATCCTGCAGCCACCAAACCAGATCCCCTCAACGCCTTGACTGCGCCTAGAAATTCTGTCCATAAAAGTTATGAACAGAATCTGTGACAAAGGGCAGCCTTGGCGGAGTCCAACTCTCACTGGAAACGTGTCCGACTTACTGCCGGCAATGCGGACCAAACTCTGGCACTGATCATACAGGGAGCGGACCGCCACAATCAGACAGTCCGATACCCCATACTCTCTGAGCACTCCCCACAGGACCTCCCGAGGGACACGGTCGAATGCCTTCTCCAAGTCCACAAAACACATGTAGACTGGTTGGGCAAACTCCCATGCACCCTCAAGAACCCTGCCGAGAGTATAGAGCTGGTCCACAGTTCCACGACCAGGACGAAAACCACACTGTTCCTCCTGAATCCGAGGTTCGACTATCCGGCGTAGCCTCCTCTCCAGCACACCTGAATAGACCTTACCGGGAAGGCTGAGGAGTGTGATCCCACGATAGTTAGAACACACCCTCCGGTTCCCCTTCTTAAAGAGAGGAACCACCACCCCGGTCTGCCAATCCAGAGGTACCGCCCCCGATGTCCACGCGATGCTGCAGAGTCTTGTCAACCAAGACAGCCCCACAGCATCCAGAGCCTTAAGGAACTCTGGGCGGATCTCATCCACCCCCGGGGCCTTGCCACCGAGGAGCTTTTTAACTACCTCAGCAACGTCAGCCCCAGAAATAAGAGAGCCCACCACAGATTCCCCAGGCACTACTTCCTCATAGGAAGACGTGTTGGTGGGATTGAGGAGGTCTTCGAAGTATTCCCTCCACCGATCCACAACATCCGCAGTCGAGGTCAGCAGAACACCATCCTCACCATACACGGTGTTGATAGTGCACTGCTTCCCCTTCCTGAGGCGGCGGATGGTGGTCCAGAATCGCTTCGAAGCCGTCCGGCAGTCGTTTTCCATGGCTTCCCCGAACTCCTCCCATGTCCGAGTTTTTGCCTCCGCGACCGCCGAAGCCGCACACCGCTTGGCCTGTCGGTACCTGTCCGCTGCCTCAGGAGTCCTATGAGCCAAAAGAGCCCGATAGGACTCCTTCTTCAGCTTGACGGCATCCCTCACCGCCGGTGTCCACCAACGGGTTCTAGGATTACCGCCACGACAGGCACCAACTACCTTGCGGCCACAGCTCCAATCAGCCGCCTCGACAATAGAGGTGCTGAACATGGTCCATTCGGACTCAATGTCCAGCACCTCCCTCGTGACATGTTCAAAGTTCTTCCGGAGGTGGGAATTGAAACTCTCTCTGACAGGAGACTCTGCCAGACGTTCCCAGCAAACCCTCACAATGCGTTTGGGCCTGCCAGGTCTGTCCGGCATCCTCCCCCACCATCGCAGCCAACTCACCACCAGGTGGTGATCGGTAGAAAGCTCCGCCCCTCTCTTCACCCGAGTGTCCAAAACATGAGGCCGCAAATCAGACGACACAACTACAAAGTCGATCATGGAACTGCGGCCTAGGGTGTCCTGGTGCCAAGTGCACATATGGACCCCTTATGTTTGAACATGGTGTTTGTTATGGACAATCTGTGACGGGCACAAAAGTCCAATAACAAAACACCGCTCGGGTTCAGATCCGGGCAGCCATTCTTCCCAATCACGCCTCTCCAGGTTTCACTGTCGCTGCCAACATGAGCATTGAAGTCCCTCAGTAGAACGAGGGAATCACCCGGGGGAGCACTCTCAAGTACTCCCTCGAGTGAATCCAAAAAGGGTGGGTACTCTGAGCTGCGGTTTGGCGCGTAAGCGCAAACCAGTCAGGACCCGTTCCCCCACCCGAAGGCGGAGGGAAGCTACCCTCTTGTCCACCGGGTTGAACTCCAACATGCAGGCTCTGAGCCGGGGGGCAACAAGAATTGCCACCCCAGCCCGTCGCCTCTCACTGCCGGCAACGCCAGAGTAGAAGAGAGTCCAGCCCCTCTCGAGAGAACTGGTTCTTGAGCCCTTGCTGTGCGTCGAAGTGAGTCCGACTATGTCTAGTCGGAACTTCTCCACCTCGCGCACTAGCTCAGGCTCCTTCCCCCCCAGCGAGGTGACGTTCCATGTCCCAAGAGCTAGCTTCTGTAGCCGAGGATCGGACCGCCAAGTGCCCTGCCTTCGGCTTCCGCCCAGCTCACATCGCACCCGACCTCTATGACCCCTGCTATGGGTGGTGAGCCCATTGGAGGGGGAACCCACGTTGCCTCTTCGGGCTGTGCCCCATGGGGACAGGCCCGGCCACCAGGCGCTCGCCATCGTGCCCCACCTCCGGACCTGGCTCCAGAGGGGGGCCCCGGTGACCCGCGTCCGGACGAGGGAAATCTGGGTCCATAGGTTTTATTTTTCATTGAGGTCTTCGAGCTGCTCTTTGTGTGATCCCTCACCTAGGACCAGTTTGTCTTGGGAGACCCTACCAGGGGCATAAAGCCCCCGACAACATAGCTCCTAAAAATATCGATATATTAAAAAAAGGCCATATCGCCCAGCCCTAATTGTAAGCAAGCTAGCAAATCTTTACGTCTTTATGTATTAGCCTGCCTGCGGCGAGCACCCCCATGATGATCAGATGACATTCAACGCTTGGCCTCAGTCACCCCGGGTTGAATAGATCCTATGAAGTCAGCCGCACATAGGTGCTATATCTAATTAGGCGGGGGGCAAACACACACACACACACACACACACACACACACACACACACACACACCCACAAGCACACACGGAAAGCGCTCAGGGCCTGGCTCCTAAGGGACAAGCAGCAGTCATGTCAGGTCATACTGATGGTAAACAAGCAATGCATTATCACCGTAATATCACCGTTACACTGTATCAGCCTCAATGCGTCAATAACACCGTCATGCTTGTGCAAACATCTTGCAAACAATCGATCCGCAGCATCAAAAACCTTATGGCTGTTGAGGCCATGCATTCACGCATTAGTCAATCCTGTGACGGACTCAAACAAGAGCGCCTTTGAGGAATCACTAAGTGAAGCGCTACGTCGTGTTCCCCAGTCGAGGCTGACAGCAGCTAACATGGAAGCGAAAACCTGTCAAAGACAGATCGATAGGGAATAGGGGAGCATAATCAATGTCACACCAGCTACGTGAACCACTAAACAAGCAACAGGCCTCTACCAGGGTTTTTTCGAAGGAAATATGTCAACAACAAAATAAGTCAGATCGGATTCTGCAGGCTTTTTTGAGATAAGTCCATTCGCATTCATCTTGTCTTCTCCAATAAACAGGCGCAAAATTTCTGTGTTCAGCCAGGTTTTTTGTGTAAGAGAGGCTTCTTACCACACCAGGAAACTGAAGTGTCCGCGGTAAGAAACCTCTCTTGCGCAAAAAAACTTTGAACACAAGAATTTTGCATGTGGCTTTTGTGATTCAACTCGCGGGCCGAAAAAGTGTTTGATTTGCCCGCCAAACGTCGAAACCATTCAAACCAGGGTTGATAATGTATGCCAGGAGTGTCTAAAGTGTGGCCCGGGGGCCAATTTTGGCCCGCCGCTCGTTTTTTTATTGACCTTTTCAGCAGATAGTAACACTTAAATGAATATATTATTCAATTTAAAAAATCCAATTAATCGCACTTTGAAATTGGATTAATCATGATTAATCACAAATATTTCTTGTAGCATAAACTCGCTTGCATGATTTAAATTAACTTAATCTCAAATCAATTAAAAGAGACCCTGATACTTGGTCACAAATGCATTTTTATTGTTAGAAGTAGAGATGTCCGATAATGGCTTTTTTGCCGATATCCCGATATTGTCCAACTCTTAATTACCAATTCGATATCAACCGATACGATATGTACAGTTGCGGAATTAACACATTATTATGCCTAACTTTGGGGGGTTTGAGGTGGGCGGGGTTTGGTGGTAGCGGGGGTGTATATTGTAGCGTCCCGGAAGAGTTAGTGCTGCAAAGGGTTCTGGGTATTTGTTCTGTTGTGTTTATGTTGTGTTACGGTGCGGATGTTCTCCCGAAATGTGTTTGTCATTCTTGTTTGGTGTGGGTTCACAGTGTGGCGCATATTTGTAACAGTGCTAAAGTTGTTTATACGGCCACCCTCAGTGTGACCTGTATGGCTGTTGACCAAGTATGAATTGCATTCACTTGTGTTTGTGTGTGTGTGTAAAAGCCGCAGATATTATGTGATTGGGCCGGCACGCAAAGGAAGTGCCTTTAAGGTTTATTGGCACTCTGTACTTCTTCCAACGTCCGTGTACACAGCGGCGTTTTAAAAAGTTATAAATGTTACTTTATGAAATCAAAACCGATAATTTTGAAACCGATACCGATAATTTCCGATATTACATTTTAAAGCATTTATTGGCCGATAATATCGGCAGTCCGATATTATCGGACATCTCTAGTTAGAATCCATAGAAGGTGAAATAGCCAAATAATTTGTGTGATTAATTGGCGTATATATGTGATTAATGCAATATTTATTGTGATTAATCGCATGAGTTAACTTGTCGTTTTTGACAGCCCTAGTTGTTAGATTACACAAATTTTCTTAGTCACGTATAACACAAAGCTAACATGGATGTCTTGTTCAGATAGCTTGGCATAGCTTGGCATATATTGACGTACATCGTTAGATTTTACTGAACGCGGCCCTCGTTGGATAAAGTTTGGACACCCTTGACGTATGCAGTACTCCCGCCACCCTTGACGTATACAGTACTCCCGCCACCCCCACAGGTGGTATATGTATATATATATATATATACACATATATGTATATATTAGGGCTGCAACAACTAATCGATTAAATCGATTAAAATAGATTATAAAAATAGTTGGCGATTAATTTAGTCATCGATTCGTTGGAACTATGCTATGCGCATGCGCGGAGGCTTTTTTTTTTTTTTTTTTTTTTTTTTTATTTGTTTTATTTTTTTATAAACCTTTATTTATAAACTGCAACATTTACAAACAGCTGAGAAACAATAATCAAAGTAAGTACAACAACAGTACAAAACAGCGCCAGGGCGGCGCTGAGGCTACGTCTCATGAGGTGGAGGTAAGCTAGCCAATGATGTGTCATGTGCAGCTCACGTGACGACGCCGTCTGGAAACATTCGAAAAATGGCGCAGGAAAACACTACCGATAGTTTAGCGGAGAAACATCTTGAGGTTATTGCTTCAATGGAGAAAAGTGTACGACCTAAGTCGTCAAAAGTGTGGGAACACTTCACTTTAAAGACTTCAAAGAAGAGCTTTTTTTTTAAAGACTTCAAAGAAGAGCTTTTTGTAAGTAACTTTAACGTTATGCCTTTGTTGTAACGCGGGGCTGATAATGTTTCTCCGGCACATTTGGCTCCGTTTTGAGAGAGAAAACGCACGGTTACCAATTTGGAAATAAACGTAACGGACAGAAATATCTCAGGTTGGTTTCATAATGGATCAATGTAGCCGGGCCGATAAAGCTATATAAATATATTTAGATTTGAGTGACGCTTTAGTACAACTAAACGTTATGAAGGTGCTGGAATATTTCATGCTATTATTTAGAGGCAGCCGAAAATGAATCCTTTATTATTCACAACAGAAACGTGTACAATATCTGATTCAGTTCTGATGAGTTACATTTCTGTGTTATTATTGGTGCATGCTGCACCCCCAATGTCCACAACATGGTGCCAGTATGCTGGGTTTTTTTCAATAAAATACTGGAAAGGATAGAAATGTAGTTTGTCTCTTTTATTCGATTATTAATCGATTAATCGAAGTAATAATCGACAGATTAATCGATTATCAAATTAATCGTTAGTTGCAGCCCTAGTATATATATATATACTTTTATATATATATATATATATATATATATATACATATATATACACATATATACATATATATAAATACATATATACATATACATACTATATATATATATATATATATATATATATACATACATATATATATGTGTGTATGTATGTATGTATGTACACACACACATACCCATCCATCCATTTTCTACTGCCTGTCCCTTTTGGGGTCACGGGGGATGCTGGAGTCTATCTCAGCTGCATTCGGGCGGAAGGCGGGGTACACCCTGGACAAGTCGCCACCTCATCACAGGGCCAACACAGATAGACAGACAACACTCACACTCACACACTAGGGACCATTTAGTGTTGCCAATCAACCTATCCCCAGGTGCATGTCTTTGGAGGTGGGAGGAAGCCGGAGTACCCGGAGGGAACCCACGCAGTCACGGGGAGAACATGCAAACTCCACACGGAAAGATCCCGAGCCTGGATTGAACTCAGGACTACTCAGGACCTTCGTATTGTGAGGCACATGCACTAACCCCTGTTCCACCGTGCTGCCCTACACACACACACAATAAATACATAAATAAATAAATAAATATAATATATATATATATATATATATATTATATATATATATATATATTATATATATACTATATATATATATATATATATATATATATATATATATATATATATATATATATATATATACACACACACATATATATATAGCAAAAGGTCAGTAAGCATTCATTAAAAACAGGCCACTACAACAGTTTGAATAGTAACACTGTGTTTGAATACAAGAAAATAATAATAATTATAATTCCATTGTCCAAAATGTGCAAGGAAGTTGCGGCCATTACACAAAGTTTGCATGCCATGAAACGTGCACACAGGCCAAATATCGGCACTTCCTGCGACAGTGACCACGTTCCAGATATGGAAGCTGGCAGATTGACTGCTGGCACCTCCAGCAGGTGGAGTAGATTAGAGGAGAAGGCCACCTCTGACACCACTACACGGCCGAGCAGAGCGGGACGCCAGCGTTACATAAGAAAGCGCAGCCGCTGCCCCGGCGAGGGGACCTGCAGGGTGATGGCGAAGGAGGGGTGCAAGAAAAGGGTCGAAAAAGAATCCGGGAAGAAAGTCGAGGAGAAAAAGCGAGAGGCCCTGCTGAGGTGCCGGCTGCTGGGAAAGAGCGAGGAAGGTCACGCCGGGGCCCCCGAAGGAGGCCCCAGGGCAGGCGGAGAGAGAGAGAGGATGCACAGCAGGTCACATGACTTCCCGGCCATCCAATCATGGCTCAGATCACCACAAACATGGAGAAACAATCAGGTTGTTTTTTAATAAATGTGTGCACAACTCAGTTGAAGAAGCCCTGCCATGCTAAGCGAATGATTGAAGGCTACAGTGGGCGTGTCCGCCGAGTGTCAACACCATGCGTGCGCATGCGTGAAGAGGGCTTGAGCACATAAACATGGTGTCCTGTATTCCGTTCTGACATGTGCGCGCGCTAGTTTGTAACACAGCCGTGCGTGTGCGCGCGCACCACGCAAACATCTGGCCAGATCAGCCGCTAATGCCACCATGGCGGCTAGAGAAGGGTCACGTGTAAACATCGGCGTGCGATTAAAAGTGGACAGTCATCGTCATCAAAGTGATCCGCGGCGATCTGGCTGCGCGCGCACGTGTGCATGCTGGAGGGAAAAGCGCCATTCCAGCGGAGGAGGAGGGGGGGGGGGGGGGGTGTGGGGTAGGGGGGGGCGTCACTTACTGTTCCTTCGGTAGCTCTCGGTCCGGCGGGGCACGGTGGTCCTGGAGGGGCTCGTGCTGGGGGCGGGTAGTGTCGCTCACGTCCAAGTGTAAGCCGTCCCTGACTTCCCCTTCGCCACCTTTTTTTTTTTTAGTTTTTTTTCCTCCTCTCCACCCCGCCGCGGTTCCGCCGACGAGCTCTCCGGGTCTGTCCGAGTTCGGCTGCTTTTTTTGTTTGTTTTTTTCCCCCGCCTCGCCGCGCCGCGCTTTCGCTCGCTGCTATCTTGGCGGAGAAGACGAGTCCAGGGGCACACGCGGGGGCCGTGCACGCGCTGGCTCCGCCCCTCACGGCTTGGAGGGACACGCGTGTGCGCTGACTTTTTAAGCGACGCGGCGCCCTCTAGGGGAGCCTCGGCGCATGGCAGCCACGGCGCTCCGCATGGCGGTGTCACGCCAAATGTTCTTCTCTCTACAAAAACCTTCCCTCCCCCATTTACTTCCGTGGTCATGTTTCCTCTTACGTCATTGACAGCGATCGATAGCACTTCGGCTTTGACTGGAAGGATACTTCGTCTTTGACAGCTGCTGGAATCTGAAGAAATCGATTATTGTTTTTTTTTGTACAGGCGCGAAACAGGACAGTCGCGTACCGGTTAAGGACCCCCGGCAACGTTGTGATTTTATTGGACGCAGCCCCGGAAGTAAATGGGGGAGGGAAGGTTTTTGTAGGGGGAAGAAATTTGGCGTGACAGCGGGAACAAGTTACTTCCGGTGGCCATTTTTTTAACTACTTAACATACTGGAGGCAGGGGCGCCGCTAGGGATTTTGGGCCCCATGAAAAGAATCTTTACAGGGCCCCAAACACAACGGCAACATTTTTTGATGCTATTTTACATACAATTATGCATTTTAATGGTATTTTTGACTATCATTACCATATTTTTGAAAGAAGAACAGCATCACAGTTGACATTTTTTCTGTATTATAATTTCATCATCATTAGGGGCCTCTCTGGGCCCCCCTCCATCATGGGCCCCTAGAATCCGTCTCCTTTACCCCCCCCCCCCCCCCCCCCCCTTTTCGGCGCCCCTGACTGGAGGTATGCCAACTCCCTGAAAATAAGGCAAATCTTTATTTTTGCCTTTTTTATTTGTGTGAAAGCAGTTTTATACGCAACTGGACTCTCATTCAGAAGAGTCCATTAGCATCAAATACACATTTTAGGATGAAATGACGGCAGCACGGTCGAAGAGGGGTTAGTCACTAACCCCTGAGTTGTCCAAAGAGCGGCCCGGGGGCCATTTGCGGCCCGCCACACATTCTGGAAATGCCATAGCAAAAATAAAAAAAAACATTAAAAAAGTGGAATGAGGTGAAATCTAACTAGAAAAAGTTGCAATGTTGACACAAATCTGCCATGCGGGCTGTTTTTTTTTCTTCTGTCTATCTTTATTTTCCTTTTTTTGTCATTGCTCAACAAAAAAAAAGACAAAAAATCAATATTATAATGAATTATTGACCTATTCAAAGGCGTACTGAAACCCACTACTACCGACCACGCAGTCTGATAGTTCATATATCAATGATGAAATCTTACCATTGAAACACATGCCAATACGGCCGGGTTAACTTATAAAGTGCGATTTTAAAATTCCCGCCACACTTCCGGTTGAAAAACTCCTTTGGATATGATTTATGCGCGTGACGTCACAAAATCCACGGAAGTGGTTGGACCCCATCGGACCCGATACAAAAACCTCTTGTTTTCTTCGACAAAATTCCACAGTATTCTGGACATCTGTGTTGGTGAATCTTTTGCAATTTGTTTAATGAACAATGGAGGCTGCAAAGAAGAACGTTGTAGGTGGGATCGATTGGTGTATTAGCGGCTAAGTACAATACTTACAGCAACACAACAAGGACTACTTACTTAGCAGACGCCTAGCCGATGCTTGCCGCCAAACCCACGGATGAAGTCCTTCGTCGCGCCGTCGATCGCTGGAACGCAGGTGAGCACGGCTGTTGATGGGAAGATGAGGACTGGCTGGCGTAGGTGGAGCGCTAATGTTTTTATCATAGTTCTGTGAGGTCTGGTTGCTAAATTAGCCTTAGCGTCGTTAGCAACAGCATTGTTAAGCCTTACCAGGCTGAGAATTTTTAACCGTGTAGTTACATGTACATGGTTTAATAGTATTGTTGATCTTCTGTCTATCCTTCCAGTCAGGGGTTTATTTCTTTTGTTTCTATCTTCATTTGAGAACGATGCTATCACGTTAGCTCAGTAGCTAAGTGTGTCACCGATGTATTGTCGTGGAGATAAAAGTCACTTTAAATGTCCATTTCGTGTGCTCGACTCTCATTTTCAAGAGGATATAGTATCCGAGGTGGTTTAAAATACAAATCCGTGATCCACAATAGAAAAAGGAGAGAGTGTGGAATCCAATGAGCCAGCTTGTACCTAAGTTACGGTCAGAGCGAAAAAAGATACGTCTATCACTGCCTCTCTAGTCCTCCACTGTAACGTTCCTCATCTACGAATCTTTCATCCTCGCTCAAATTAATGGGGTAATCGTTGCTTTGTCGCTCCGAATCTCTCGCTCCATTGTAAACAATGGGGAATTGTGAGGAATACTAGCTCCTGTGACGTCACGGTACTTCCAGTACAGGCAAGGCTTTTTTTATCAGCGAGCAAAAGTTGCGAACTTTATCGTCGATTTTCTCTACTAAATCCTTTCAGCAAAAATATGGCAATATCGCGAAATGATCAAGTATGACACATAGAATGGATCTGCTATTCCGGTTTAAATTTAAAAAATTCATTTCAGTAGGCCTTTAAGGCTCCAATTACTTCAAATATTTCACATTAAAATGTTTTATGTGGACAGAATATTGCATATATTGTGTGGTTGCCATACAAAAACATCCAAGTTTTCTTTGACAAAGGAGCATAAAACAAACAAAATAATAGTTCAAACGTAAAATCGACAGATATATCTGAAGTTGATCTCGTAACTTAAGTGTTGAAAGTAAAACAAATAATGATACAAAATTATCACTTTATGAGCGGGGTACCTTTTGGATCCCAAAGATATTTAGTGGGATTTTATTTATCTTTTCACTGTGATTAATCAAAAATAATAATATGAAAATAAAATCAATGGTGTCCTGCATTATTGATCTTTTCAAGGCTCCAATTACTTCACATCAAACATTGCTTTCTGAATGTTTTGGGCGGTGGGGGAAATACTGCATATTTCAGTTGTCTTTGACAGAAAAGGCATATATAATAATAGGCAATAATAATTTGACTTGTTTTTAACATTTTAATGACTGAGACCCTTTATGGGCCAGAGGAGCCCTAAATGTAAAAAAAAAAAAATCTATATATTTTGTTATGGTTTGAAAATGAAAAATATCAAAATAGACCCTGTATGTTTTAATTTTTCCATGTGCAGCCCTCAGTGGAAAAAGTTTGGACACCCCTGGGTTAGTGCATATGCCTCACAGTACGAAGGTCCTGAGTTCGATCCTGCACTCGGGATCTTTCTGTGTGGAGTTTGCATGTTCTTAGATCTTAAATCACCAAAAATGATTCCCGGTGCGGCCGCCGCTGCTGCTCACTGCTCCCCTCACCTCCCAGAGGGTGATCAAGGGTGATGGGTCAAATGCAGAGAATAATTTCGCCACACCTAGAGTGTGTGTGTGACAATCATTGGTACTTTAACTTTAACTGATACAAATACATCAGAAGTCAATGTTTTTGTGCAAAATAACCAAGAAATATTTCCGAAATGTAAACATAAATATAAACTTATTTCTTAAACAGAAGTCTCTACTGCTTAACCACATGCATTGAGCGGCAGCTTTGTGATAGAGGTTAAACTTTCATCAGAATGAGAACTACTTTGACAAACAGAAAGGTAAGATATATTAGTTTTTTATCTATATGACTGGCTTCGTTTGAATTAAATCACCCGTGGCCAATGGTCTTTATGTCGTATTGTGATCATTTGTCATTAAATAGAAGCATAATGTCACAATGTAACACAACTATTAGGAATCAGAAAAAAATATCATTTGACCCTTTGGTGAGTTATTGTATCACCAGCTATCTGTTGGTGATCCCTGTAGTGTCACTATCATAAGGTGTAGTGTCTATCATAAAGTGTAGTGTCACTATCATAAGGTGTAGTGTCACTATCATAAAGTGTAGTGTCTATCATAAAGTGTAGTCTCACTATTCTAAAGTGTAGTGTCACTATTCTAAAGTGTAGTGTCACTATCTTAAAGTGTAGTGTCACTATTCTAAAGTGTAGTGTCACTATCTTAGTGTAGTGTCACTATCTTAGTGTAGTGTCACTATCTTAAAGTGTAGTGTCACTATTCTTAAGTGTACTGTCACTATCCTAAAGTGTAGTGACTATCCTAAAGTGTAGTGTCACTATCAAGTGTAGTGTGACTATCATAAACTGTAATATGACTATCATAAAGTGTAGTGTCACTATCCTAAACTGTAGTGTCACTTTCATAACGTGTAGTGTCACTATCATAAAGTGTATTGTCACTATCATAAAGTGTAGGGTCGCCATCATAAAGTGTAGTGTCACCATTATAAAGTGTAGTGTCGTTATCATAAAGTGTATGGTCTCTATCAAAGTGTATGGTCTCTATCATAAAGTGTATTGTCTCTATCATAAAGTGTAGTTTCACTATCAAAGTGTCATGTCACTATCGTAAAGTGTAGTGTCACCATCATAAAGTGTAGTGTCACCATCATAAAGTGTAAAGCCATGATTATTAAGTGTAGTGTCATTATCAAGTGTAGTGTGACTATCACAACGTGTAGTCTCACTATCATAAAGTGTAGTGTCACTATCATAAAGTGTAGTGTCATTATCATAAAGTGTAGTGTCACTATCATAAAGTGTAGTGTCATTATCATAAAGTGTAATGTCTCTATCATAAAGTGTAGTGTCACTATCATAAAGTGTAGTGTCATTATCATAAAGTATAATGTCTATCATAAAGTGTAGTGTCATTATCAAGTACAGTGTGTCTATCAAAGTGTAGTGTCACCATCATATAGTGTAGTGCCATGATTATTAAGTGTAGTGTCATTATCAAGTGTAGTGTGACTATCACGTGTAGTCTCACTATCATAAAGTGTATTGTCACTATCATAAAGTGTAGTGTCTATCATAAAGTGTAGTCTCACTATTCTAAAGTGTAGTGTCACTATTCTAAAGTGTAGTGTCACTATCTTAAAGTGTAGTGTCACTATCTTAAAGGGTAGTGTCACTATTCTTAAGGGTACTGTCACTATCCTAAAGTGTAGTGACTATCCTAAAGTGTAGTGTCACTATCAAGTGTAGTGTGACTATCATAAACTGTAATATGACTATCATAAAGTGTAGTGTCACTATCCTAAACTGTAGTGTCACTTTCATAACGTGTAGTGTCACTATCATAAAGTGTATTGTCACTATCATAAAGTGTAGGGTCGCCATCATAAAGTGTAGTGTCACCATTATAAAGTGTAGTGTCGTTATCATAAAGTGTATCGTCTCTATCAAAGTGTATGGTCTCTATCATAAAGTGTATTGTCTCTATCATAAAGTGTAGTTTCACTATCAGTGTCATGTCACTATCGTAAAGTGTAGTGTCACCATCATAAAGTGTAAAGCCATGATTATTAAGTGTAGTGTCATTATCAAGTGTAGTGTGACTATCACAACGTGTAGTCTCACTATCATAAAGTGTAGTGTCACTATCATAAAGTGTAGTGTCATTATCATAAAGTGTAGTGTCACTATCATAAAGTGTAGTGTCATTATCATAAAGTGTAATGTCTCTATCATAAAGTGTAGTGTCACTATCATAAAGTGTAGTGTCATTATCATAAAGTATAATGTCTATCATAAAGTGTAGTGTCATTATCAAGTACAGTGTGTCTATCAAAGTGTAGTGTCACCATCATATAGTGTAGTGCCATGATTATTAAGTGTAGTGTCATTATCAAATGTAGTGTGACTATCACGTGTAGTCTCACTATCATAAAGTGTATTGTCACTATCATAAAGTGTAGTGTCACTATCATAAAGTGTAGTGTCATTATCATAAAGGGTAATGTCTCTATCATAAAGTGTAGTTTCACTATCAAAGTGTCATGTCACTATCGTAAAGTGTAGTGTCACCATCATAAAGTGTAGTGTCACCATCATAAAGTGTAGTGTCACCATCATAAAGTGTAAAGCCATGATTATTAAGTGTAGTGTCATTATCAAGTGTAGTGTGACTATCACAACGTGTAGTCTCACTATCATAAAGTGTATTGTCACTATCATAAAGTGTAGTGTCACCATCATAAAGTGTAAAGCGATGATTATTAAGTGTAGTGTCATTATCAAGTGTAGTGCGACTATCACAACGTGTAGTCTCACTATCATAAAGTGTATTGTCACTATCATAAAGTGTAGTGTCATTATCATAAAGTGTAATGTCTCTATCATAAAGTGTAGTGTCACTATCCTAAAGTGTAGTGTCATTATCATAAAGTATAATGTCTATCATAAAGTGTAGTGTCATTATCAAGTACAGTGTGTTTATCAAAGTGTAGTGTCACCAGCATATAGTGTAGTGCCATGATTATTAAGTGTAGTGTCATTATCGAGTGTAGTGTGACTATCACGTGTAGTCTCACTATCATAAAGTGTAGTGTCACTATCATAAAGTGTCATGTCTCTATCATAAAGTGTATTGTCTCTATCATAAAGTGTACTGTCTCTATCATAAAGTGTAGTGTCATTATCAAGTGCAGTGTGTCTATCATAAAGTGTAGTGTCATCATAAAGTGTAGTGTCACCATCATAAAGTGTAGTGCCACCATCATAAAGTTTAGTGTCATTATCAATTGCAGTGTGGCATTAAGTGCAGTGTCACTATCAAAGTGTAGCATCACTTCCATAAAGTGTAGTGTCACAAATGATGTTTATGTTTAATAAGTTATATACACAATTAGTGTTTGGAGGACATGACATCAATATTGCAACAATGAGAGTAGAGTAGCTAACCGACACTTCTAAAACAGTGAGCTAGCACTTCTAACAATAGTGATAGCCACATGTAGTTCAAAAAAAATCTCCCAATTTGACCCTATTACGGAAACATGTAATTGTGGTCAAAAGTGATCCAAACAAAAACAGTAGTACACAATGACCAAACAAAATTAAAAACTACTATTACTCTTCTGAAATGCTTTGGTTTTTGCCCTCAAAGTCCTCCTGAGTCCGAGGAATTATTCCCTAACTTTGTGGACATCAACAACAACAACCAAAAAAACGTTTTTTATCAAATGAAAAAATTTAGCGAATCACTCAAGTTTTGGAGGAGCGGCGCAGAGACGGTAGGCAGACAGTCAGTAACAGAATATTTCTTAACATAAAGAAGGAAAAGCGCACGCAGGAGTGACTGAGAGGACATGCAACTAGGAAGTTAATATTTTAACACCGACAGGAAACAACACGTGGAACATGAAGCAATGATCCAACCCTGTCTGGAGGACAGGACCGGATTGAAATAGGAGCCAGCAGATGTGGAAACAAGAATTATGGGGGGGGAAAAAAAAAAGGCACGGGACAGAAAATAAGATACAACACAGGAAAAAAAGTAAAAATAAGTCCAAAAGAGTTACAAGAAAGTAATAGTATCGATCATATTCTGATACTAACCTTGTGATCGACACCACCAATTTATGTATGATCAGTCCTCCTCTTACGTGTACTGACTGTGACAACGCTGACACACACATATATGTGTGTATATGTGTGTGTGTGTGTGTATATATATATATATATATATATATATATATATATATATATATATATATATATATATATATATATATATATATGTATATGTGTGTATATATATACACAGTATATATCTATGTATATATATACACACATACATACATACACACACACACACACACATATATATACACGTATATATGCATATATACACACATATATGCATATATATATATATATACACACACATACGTATATATGCATATATATACACACACATATATACACATACATACATATACACACACATACTGTATATACACATACACTACCGTTCAAACGTTTGGGGTCACCCAAACAATTTTGTGGAATAGCCTTCATTTCTAAGAACAAGAATAGACTGTCGAATTTCAGATGAAAGTTTTCTTTTTCTGGCCATTTTGAGCGTTTAATTGACCCCACAAATGTGATGCTCCAGAAACTCAATCTGCTCAAAGGAAGGTCAGTTTTGTAGCTTCTATAACGAGCTAAACTGTTTTCAGATGTGTGAACATGATTGCACAAGGGTTTTCTAATCATCAATTAGCCTTCTGAGCCAATGAGCAAACACATTGTACCATTAGAACACTGGAGTGATAGTTGCTGGAAATGGGCCTCTATACACCTATGTAGATATTGCACCAAAAACCAGACATTTGCAGCTAGAATAGTCATTTACCACATTAGCAATGTATAGAGTGTACTTCTTTAAAGTTAAGACTAGTTTAAAGTTATCTTCATTGAAAAATAAGGACATTTTAATGTGACCCCAAACTTTTGAACGTGTACATATATATACACACACATTTACACACACATTATATACACATATACACGTATATATGCATATATATACACATACACACACGTATATGTGCATATATACACACATATACACATACACATATATATATACACACACATATATACATGCATATATACTGTATATACACACAAACACACATTTACACACATATATATATACACACATTTACATGTATATATGCATATATACACACACATATATGCATATGTATACACACACACATACAGTATATAACTAATTGGTTCTGCTCGAAGAAGATAAACACAATGAATTAAGTTAAAGTACCAATGATTGTCACACACACACAAGGTGTGGCGAAATTATTCTCTGCATTTGACCCATCACCCCTTGATCATCCCCGGGGAGGTGAGGGGAGCAGTGAGCTGCAGCGGTCACCTGCCAGCTGTGTCTTGCCGTCAGCCCATGCCCCGCCCCTATCCGATGGTGCTCGTCCTCAGCACCATAGACGGAGGCGGTGACCTTTGCTCCTGCAGGCGCACTGGCCACACCTCCCTCCACAGGGAGGAGTGGCTATTTCCACATTCCCACACATTCACACACTGCCATGCAAGGCGCTAACAGGAGCAAAGGGTGAAGTGTCTTGCTCGAGGACACAACGGACGTGACTAGGTCGGTAGAAGGTGGGGCTCGAACCAGGAACCCTCAGGTTGCTAACACGCAGTCCCCAGCGATAACGGTACTTAATAATGATACTTAAGATACTAAGAACTGTAGTTAATTTTCCATAACGGAGGTAATTATTTTGACCATACGGGAGCGGGTGCACACTTTTCTGCTCAGTGGCCTTGTGGTTAGAATGTCCGCCCTGAGATCGGTAGGTCGTGAGTTCAAACCCCGGCAGAGTCATACCAAAGACTATTAAAATTGGGACCCATTACCTCCCTGCTTGGCACTCAGCATCAAGTGTTGGAACTGGGGGTTAAATCACCAAAAATGATTCCCGAGCGCAGCCACCGCTGCTGCTCACTGCTCCCCTCACCTCCCAGGGGGTGGAACAAGGGGACGGGTCAAATGCAGAGAGTCATTTCACCACACCTAGTGTGTGTGTGTGACTATCAGTGGTACTTTAACTTTAACTTGATGAAGAAACATGATTAGCTACTAGCTGGCTGGAGGTATTTTGCGTTTGTCATTGGCATCAAAAGGCTGCATACTTTTTCGAGAAAATCATCAATTGGCGCATCAGTTATAAATCTATTTATTTATATCTGCACCTTATTGATTTTTTATCCTGCTCTACCATGAGCTAATGCAACGCAATTTTGTTCTTATCTGTACTGTAAAATTCAAATTTGAATGACAATAAAAAGGAAGTCTAAATCTAAGTCTAAGTCTATCCATCCATCCATTTTCTACCGCTTGTCCCTTTTGGGGTGGCGGGGGGTGCTGGAGCCTATCTCAGCTGCATTCGGGCAGAAGGCGGGGTACACCCTGGACAAGTCGCCACCTCATCACAGGGCCAACACAGATAAGTCTATCCCGAATATTACCAAAGAACATCTTCAAGAGGATTTCCAACAACAACAAAAAAAAAGATTTGCAGCTAGCGTGCCTAACGAACGGGTGTCGAGCAGTGCTCGCAGAAGACCTACTCCCCTCCACGGGAGCCTGGCTAATATGGCCGACACACCGCAGGAAGCCTTCCGGTAATTGGCCTCGCTCGGCCGGCGGGGGGTTTTTGGTCTCGGTGCCGAAACGGGCTGGCGAGAAGGAAGAAGAACGCGGCACAGTGCTGCGACCTGCGGAGGATAATGGCGACTGTGATGGAGTCACAAAGGTCGCTTAGACCAGAGCCTATTATCTGCGTCAAACCGGGGGAGTCTTGTCGTCAATGTTCCCTCTAAGGTGCGCGCCTGTGCAATTGCGCACTGCTCAAGCGTCCTCTGCGCACGGCAAATCTATGCCACGCACAAAATCAAATAAAAAAATAAGCGCATAAAAATTTGACACACGGACACGACAGAGAAAACATCATCGTTGTTCAAATATTGTAACGTCTGTCGAGACGCTTTGAGGACATGAATTCCATCCATCACTTTACTGAGCAAAACTCTTTATTGTCGGCCATAAACACATCACCAAAACATTAGTAAAAAAAATGATATCTAGCAAAAGTGGTCATTTTCTGCAGTACAAACCAGACCAAAAGCAACTTTGTTATATCAACAGCAGCCGCTCGCTCTTTCTCACTTGCGCCAACACATGCACATATGGCACTTAGCCAGTGATGCGTTTACAGCCACACAAAAAGTCGGACAACTCCAATACCACACATAGTGTCATTCCAGGTCGTTACACTATGATTTACCAATCAAATGTGTGCTTATTCTAGTGTCATTTATCAGGAATCTTAATTTATAAATATTAATCATGAAATGCTGTTAGTATATTAAATAAATACTAATAAAAATATATTTTTTACAAACAGGAAGTTGCAGGAATGTACACTTGATCCCCTGCTTACATCTCATTGTGCAACATGTGAATGTTTTAATAACAACTAAATGCAATGTCTGAAAGGGGTACAAATTATTTCCAAAGGAGGACCTCCACCCAGACAAACAATACAAGTACACAGTTCATGAAAAACAATATTTTTTGTTATTGTCATTGTAAGTGGGCCTAAACACTTATATTAGAAATGGAAATGACTGCTGTCATTTGATTATAATAATAAGAGAATGTTGTCTGCCTATCTGTGTTGGCCCTGCGATGAGGTGGGGACTTGTCCAGAGTGTACCCCGCCTTCCGCCCGAATGCAGCTGAGATAGGCTCCAGCACCCCCCGCGACCCCGAAAGGGACAAGCGGTAGAAAATGGATGGATGTAGAGTCCGTGAACATTGCTCCAAAGTAGGGATTTTGTGTTGATTCATTGTGCATAGAAAAGTAAACAATGACATGTGCAAAGGCAATAATAAAAAAGAAGGACTTTGTTCTCTCTTTAACACACAGGAAAAAACAAATTTTGTGATTCCCATATGTAACCATAGGACGAACAAATATACTACAGCACTTGTGACGATACTGGTGTGTTACCAAGATGCAGAAGGTAAACAACTATTCAAGGTACTGACAAAGACAAACAAAAGACGAGTGCCGCTTAGAAGGGCAGCAAAGCATAGGGAAGGCTATGCAAAAACGAAACTAAAAATGACAGGCTGCAAAACGGAATGCTGGAACACAGCAAAAACCCACCCGTCCACACGAAAGACTATTCAAAACAGAGTCCGGACAAAGAATGGTAGCTCAGACTCAACTTAAATAGACCTTATTGCTAACAGAAAGCAGGTTTGTGGATCAGTGCACAGAGAAAGATGTTACGGAAAAACACCAACACAAGAGGAAGTGCCACCAAAAATAAGAGTGCAGGACAGGAACTAAAACACTAAACACAGGAGAACACCAACAAACTCAAAATAAGGCATGGCCTGGTGTGACAGCACTAGGACTACAGTGGCCATAAACAGTTAACTTCTACGGGTGGGGTGCAGAAAATTAGGCACAGGGCCCAAGAGTCGTTTATCATTGGCCCTCGGAAACATTACAAAAAACAAAACACCAGCAAAAATGGGGGAAAAAATGACAAATAAACAAAATGTTGACATCCGCTAATAATAACAACACAAAGCTTCGTCTGTAAAGAACAGCATAAAGTTGCAATAAAATATGTTATATACTGTATATCATCCATCCATATATATATATATATATTATTTGTATATATATATATGTATGTATGTATGTATGTGTGTATATATATATAAATATATATTTTTTAATATATACACACACACAAAAATATATATATAAAAATATATATATATACACACACACACACATATATGTGTGTGTGTGTGCGTGCGTGCGTGCGTGCGCGCGTGTGTGTGTATATATAAAAATATATATATATATACAGTGTATATACACACTCCCACATACACACACACACACACACACACACACACACACACACACATAGATATACATATGTATGTGTGTGTGTGTGTGTGTGTGTGTGTGTGTGTGTGTGTGTGTGTATATATATATATATGTGTGTAAATGTATGTATATGTATATACACTACCGTTCAAAAGTTTGGGGTCACATTGAAATGTCCATATTTTTGAAGGAAAAGCACTGTACTTTTCAATGAAGATAACTTTAAACTAGTCTTAACTTTAAAGAAGTACACTCTATACATTGCTAATGTGGTAAATGACTATTCTAGCTGCAAATGTCTGGTTTTTGGTGCAATATCTACATAGGTGTATAGAGGCCCATTTCCAGCAACTATCACTCCAGTGTTCTAATGGTACAATGTGTTTGCTCATTGGCTCAGAAGGCTAATTGATGATTAGAAAACCCTTGTGCAATCATGTTCACACATCTGAAAACAGTTTAGCTCGTTACAGAAGCTACAAAACTGACCTTCCTTTGAGCAGATTGAGTTTATGGAGCATCACATTTGTGGGGTCAATTAAACGCTCAAAATGGCCAGAAAAAGAGAACTTGCATCTGAAACTCGACAATCTATTCTTGTTCTTAGAAATGAAGGCTATTCCACAAAATTGTTTGGGTGACCCCAAACTTTTGAACGGTAGTGTATATATATATACATTCATATATATACATACACATACATACATACATTCTTGCTGTATATATATACACATATAGATATATCTGCAATACCTCCTTGTTTTGTTTTTAAATTTTCAGGACTGGACGTAGAAGACATTTTATGCTATCAACTCGACCCAAAAGACAACACCGTGACGCAAATCAACTTCTGGGTGTTAAAAAAGAACCAGACCCCCTATATAGTCGAGGTTACTGTGGTTTATCCGTTATACAGTGCTCAATACCGGGGTAGAGCGGAATATACGTTAGGTCAGGAAAAAACACAAGAGGCTATATCATCCCTACAAGCCTGCTCTTCATGGGATTTTCCTGAAGAGCAGGGAAACCTGCGAAACAGGCTTGTAGGGATTAAATAGCCTCTGTGTTTTTTTCCCCTGACCTAACGTATATGTATATATATATGTATAAATAACATAGTAGACGCAAAGGTAAATCGCCATAGGTAATATTTTTTTTACTCCTGCTAACTACTAACAAGACTTTCAGCTGAAAACCATCAGGATGTGACGAACAATTATCTGAGTGTACTTGTGACAAATGTTCAAGCCTTGGCGTAGGTCTTCTCTCTGTCCCGATCTTTTATCCTTCCGACGGTGCGCTTTAAAAATAGATCGTTTCAGGCACGTGTGCATAATTTAAAAGCACGCTCCCCTCGTGATGAAATGTGCCGTACAAATGAGGTTAGCTGCCTCCTTGCCCTGGTAGTGGAGGTACTTTACGAGGCAATACTTCTGAGCATGGCGGACTTTTGTTAACTGAAAGTGTTTCTTTGAGTAAAAATGTGTGAGCAAAATGAGTGCGTTAAAATATTCAGTGCAATGAAGTCAATACAATCAATTAGCATGTTATGTGGGTGTGCATTTTGTTACAATAGGGATTGTTATGTTATGTATTTGAGTGATGGACCAGAACCCATAGTGAGTGTTGACAGCTACCGATGTATGTATGTACGTACGTGTGTGTGTGTGTGTGTGTGTGTGTGTGTGTAGTAGTGCTGTCCCGATACCAATATTTTGGTACCGGTACTAAAAATATTTTGATACTTTTCGGTACTTTTCTAAATAATGGGCACCACAAAAAATTGCAATATTGGCTTTATTTTGACAAAAAATCTTAGGGTACATTAAAGATATGTTTCTTATTGCAAGTTTGTCCTTAAATAAAATAGTGAACATACAAGACAACTTGTATTTTATTAGTAAGTAAGCAAACAAAGACTCCTAATTTAGCTGCTGACATATGCAGTAACATATTGTGTCATTTATCATTCTATTATTTTGTCCACATTATTAAGGACAAGTGGTAGAAAATGAATTATTCATCTACTTGTTCATTTACTGTTAATATCTGCTTACTTTCTATTTTAACATGTTCTATCTACACTTCTGTTAAAATGTAATCACTTATTATTCGGTTGTTTGGATGCTTTACATTAGTTTTGGATGATACCACAAACTTGGGTATTAATCCGATACCAAGTCGTTACAGGATCATATATTGGTCATATTCAAAGTCCTCATGTGTCCAGGGTCATATTTCCTGAGTTTATAAACATAATATACATTTTTTTAAAAACAAGATGTTGTGACGCCAAAAAATATTGACGTAATCATAGTAGTATCGACTAGATACGCTCCTGTACTTGGTATCATTACAGTGGATGTCAGATGTAGATCCACACATGGCGTTTGTTTACATTGTGACGCCGGTGAGCTACGGTGTGTTGTGAAGCATGTTTAGCTATTCCTCGTCCTGCAGTGATAATAATACTTGTAAGAAAGTTACTTTATTTGTCGCCATTCAGCTGAACTGAATGTGACAGCGTGTCATAATTACGTCGGTCAGCTGGAACAAAAAATACCGATAGCAATGTCGTTAGTCCAGAATCTTCACGGTCCTCACGGATTGACTTAATCCCTACTCAAGATTTACTTACCGTAAATTAAGACTGAAGCGATCCTGTCTCAGGACCAGCCAATAAAGTGCTT
Source organism: Entelurus aequoreus (assembly GCF_033978785.1). Lineage (NCBI taxonomy): Eukaryota > Metazoa > Chordata > Actinopteri > Syngnathiformes > Syngnathidae > Entelurus > Entelurus aequoreus. The sequence goes on along the minus strand of NC_084738.1, from coordinate 58,247,534 downwards.
CAGTGTTAATTTACCTGAAGTGGGTCTTGAGTTTTGAAGCTAAAAAAAATTCTGCACTGATTTTTTACACTGAACATTTTTTGCACTAAATTGTTATACTCTGAATTTACTGCACTGACTTTTATTCCTTAAACTTTTTCTGAACACATTTTTATACACTCAATTTTTTTACCCAGAATTTTTCTGCATGATTTTTCTACACAACTTTTTTAGACTGAATTTTTTATGTCAAATTTTTCTGCATTGATTTTTTTACACTTAAATTTTTTTCTATTTTTTTTCTGCAGTTTTTTTACACTGAACTTTTTTGCACTCAATTATTATACACTGAATTTTTCTGCATTGACTTTTTTACTCTAAATTTTATACCTTGAACTTTTCTGAACAACATTTTTGTCATTTTGTTAAGAAGCTAATCTTACCTGACCAAAGGTTACAAACAAAGAATCTCCCGTGGATCAAAAGTAAAAAAAAAAAAAACGTGGCAATGGCTGAAGACAAGACTGTGGCAAGGAACGCTGGAGGTACGCACAAGACGATACGAAACACTCTGGCACAGGACAGAAGGAGGATGAGACATTTATACACATGAGGGAGGGTGACAGGTGGGCGCAATCAGGCAATCAGGAAAGACGTCAGACCAGGGAAACAGGAGGAAGGGCAAGTGACCTGAAATGAGAGGGAGGGTCAGCATTTCAAAATAAAACAGGAAATGACAAAACATGAAACCAGACGAAACCCAGACCAGACTTCACCCAGGTGTGACAGAACCCCCCTTCTAGGGCCGACTCCTGACGGCCCAGGGACCTCAGGGTGGAATCTATAGAAGTCCTGGATCAGGGAGGGGTCATCAATGTTCTGTTGGGGTACCCACTGTCTTTCTTCGGGACCGTACCCCTCCCAATCCACCAAAAATTGTCTTCCTCGACCTCTGTTGCGTACCGCTAACAGTCTCTTGACCCGGTACAGAAGGCCTCCATCTGCTGCTTCCAGCGGCGGGGGGGGTTTGGTGGCTTGGACCATAGGGTTCTCTTTGGCCGGCTTGACTTGGCTGACGTGGAAGGTAGGATGGGCACGGAGCGACCTGGGTAGACGTAGGCGTACTGCTGCAGGACCGATGACCTTGGCGATGGGGAAGGGGTCGACGAATCTGGGCGCCAATTTTTTGGATGGCACTTTGAGGTGCAGGTCTTTGGCAGCTAGCCATATTCGCTGTCCTGGCTGGTAATTAGGTGCCGGGCGGCGCTTCCGGTCGGCGGCTTTTTTGACCCGATCTCCTTGGCGAGCGAGCACTTGTCGGGCCGCAAGCCAGATGCGACGGCATCGGCGCACCAGGGTGTGGGCGGAGGGAACGGAGACCTCTGGCTCTGAGTCCGGGAACACTGGTGGTTGGTAGCCGTAGACACACTTGAAAGGAGAAAAGCCAGTGGCAGAGGTGGGCAAGAAGTTATGGGCGAATTCCACCCAGACCAGGTGGGAACTCCACGTTGTTGGGTTCTGGGACACGAGGCATCGGAGGCCGGTTTCCAATTGTTGGTTGAGGCGCTCGGTCTGGCCGTTTGCCTCCGGGTGGTATCCTGATGTCAGGCTGGCTGTAGCTCCAATGAGTTTGCAGAACTCCCTCCAGAACCGGGAGATGAATTGGGGCCCCGGTCCGATACAATGTCTGTGGGAAATCCATGAATTCTAAAAACATGCTGCATGAGTATCTGAGCAGTCTCTTTGGCTGTGGGCAACTTTGGCAAGGCAATAAAATGTGTCATCTTAGAGAATCGGTCGACCACGGTGAGCACCGTGGTGTTACCTCTTGAGACCGGGAGGCCCGTGACGAAGTCCATAGAGATGTTCGACCACGGTCTGGAGGGAATGGGCAGAGGCTGTAGCAGTCCAACACGTGGCCCGGAGGATGTTTTATTGCGAGCGCAGACCGGACACGCCTCGATGTACTCCCGGACCCCCGCCTCCATGGATGGCCACCAGAACCGCTGTGAGATCATAAACATAGTTCTCCGGACCCCCGGATGGCAAGTAAGCAGCAAGGTGTGAGCCCAATGGATCACCTGTGGGCGCAGATTGACCGGGACAAACAAGCGATTCTCTGGGCACCCACTAGGTGGAGGGTTCTCGCCATTGGCGTCTTACTTCTTGTTCTATCTGCCAAGTGACCGCTCCAACCACACAGTTCAGTGGAAGGATGGGCTCTGGCACCTTGGCAACAGGCTCAGGGTCGTAGAGGCGTGACAAAGCGTCTGACTTGACACTGCGGGACCCCGGCCTGTAAGACAACGTGAAGTTAAAACGATTGAAAAACAATGCCCACCTGGCCTGACGTGAATTTAGTCTCTTGGCTTGTCGAATATATTCCAGGTTCTTGTGGTCAGTCCAAACTATGAATGGATGCTGTGCCCCCTCTAACCAATGTCTCCACTCTTCTAGTGCTATCTTGACCGCCAGCAGTTCCCTGTTACCAACATCATAGTTACGTTCCGCAGGGCTCAGCCGGCGAGACAGAAAGGCGCAGGGATGGGTTTTCCAGTCTGCCTCCAATCTTTGAGATAGAACCGCCCCAACTCCCTCATTCGACGCATCCACCTCGACCACAAGTTGCCGTTGTGGATCTGGCAGCGCAAGGATGGGTGCAGTCGTGAAGCGGCGCTTGAGATCCTGAAAGGCCCTCTCCGCCTCCGGAGACCAGTAGAAGCGCACCTGTGGAGAAGTCAGAGCATGGAGAGGGGAAGCTATCGCGCTAAAGCCTCTGATAAATAGTCTGTAGAAGTTTGCAAAACCGAGGAATTGCTGAACCTTCTTACGACTATCAGGTGTTGGCCACTTGGCCACCGCGCTAACTTTAGCCGGATCCATTTCGACTCTTCCAGGGGCTACAATGAAGCCCACGAAGGAAATGGTGTCGGCATGGAACTTGCATTTCTCAGCCTTTACATATAAGTTGTTTTCCAGGAGTCGTTGCAAAACCTGGCTGACGTGGTGCCTGTGAATGTCCATTGTCAGAAAAAATTAGTATGTCATCAAGATAAACAAAAACGAAATGGTCCAAAAAGTCTCCGAGCACATCATTAATCATTGCCTGGAATACAGCAGGGGCATTAGTTAGACCAAAAGGCATTACCAGATATTCATAATGGCCACTAGGGGTGTTAAAACCGGTCTTCCACTCATCACCCTCCCTAATGCGAATGATATGATAAGCATTGCGCAAGTCCAGCTTGGTGAAAACCTTTGCCTGCTGGAGCTGATCAAAGACGGATGACATTAATGGAAGGGGGTACCGATTCTTTATGGTTATGTCATTGAGAGGACTATAGTCTATACATGGTCGCAGGGTCCCGTCTTTCTTATTTACAAAGAAGAACCCTGCTCCAGCAGGTGACGATGAGGGACGGATAAGTCCCGCCTTAAGCGAGGATTCTATGTAGTCCTTCATGGCTTGTTTCTCGGGACCTGAGACAGAGTACAGGCGCCCCTTGGGGATGGTAGAGCCGGGAATGAGGTCTATTGCGCAATCGTATGGACGGTGTGGTGGGAGTGACGTAGCTTTAGCCTTATTAAAGGCTTCCTTAAGGTGGTGGTAGCAGGGAGGTATGGAGGTCAAGTCTGGTTCCTGTAGTTCTGTGGTAGAATGAGCAGAAACAGAGTTTATATTCATGGCAGTCTTTACTTGAACACTACCCCTTGTACACTTCCCCCCACAGTTCCTACCCCACCCCTTGATCTTGCCTGTGGGCCAGTCTATGTGGGGATTGTGATGAATGAGCCACGGATGTCCCAGTACCAGGGTGCGTGCAGGTGAGTGGAACAGGAAGAAGTTCATTAGTTCATGGTGGTTATCAATGTCTATGGATACGGGTTCTGTGATGTGGGTGATCAAGAATAAAGCACTACCGTTAAGGGCGTTAGCTCTAAGGAGTGGTGTGATGACTCTGGTTCTCACTCCCAATTTCTTGGCTAAACCCCAGTCCATCAAGCTCTCATCCGCCCCTGAGTCAATTAAAACATCTAATTCCATGCTAATTGAGTGGTTGGTTACCTTAATAGGTGTCAAGGCACACGAAGTAGCACTTGAGGCAGGGACCTGATTCCCTGCCTGGACCGACTTGGAAAGGCAGGCGGCCACAAGATGCCCCAGCTCCCCGCAGTAGAAACATCGGCCCTCGTTGAGGTGACGCTGGCGCTCTGCCAGGGAGAGTCGTGCCCTGCCCAAATGCATGGGCTCCTCTACCATCTCGGGCAGGGGATGGCCGTACTGTTGATTGAAGACCTGGAGCATAGCTGGCGGTGATAGGAATCTGTGACTGGCGACCTGAATCCGTCGGGTGGCCTTCTTGGAGAAGCTTGAACTCTCGTAGACGTTGATCTGTCCGTATGGCGAGAGCGATGAGGTCGTCCAGGTCTGCAGGTAAGTCTGTGGGTAGCAGTCGCTCCAGAACAGGGCCGGCCAGCCCCTTGAGGAAGACGTCGTAGAGGGCCGTAGTGTTCCATCCGCTCTCTGCAGCCAGGGTTCGAAAATATATAGCGTAATCTCAGACTGATTCTCTCCCCTGACGAATCCCACTGAGCTCTCTAGCTCTTTCACGCTCAGAAGAGACAGGATCAAAAGTTTTTTGGAGAGTCTCTGTAAAGTCTCGGAGTGAGCTGCATATATGAGAGCCCCTGGACCACTCGGCCATGGCCCACTTCCTTGCTCTCCCAGCCAGATAGGAGATCATAAACGACACCTTAGCTCGATCGGTGGGAAATGTGTGGGGCGCAAGCTCAAAATGCATCTCACAGTTCATGATGAATTCCTTGCATTGTTCGGGTTCACCCGCAAATCGTTCAGGAGGGGCCAATTGGGCTCCAACTCCACTATGAATGGTGGTGAGTACCTGAGTCATGGTGGCTGGCTGCGGCTCGGGCACAGAAGGTGCGGGACCATGCCTGGTCATTTGGGTGAGCAGAAGTTGCACCTGTTCCGCAAGTTGGCCCACCTGGGTGGTAACAGCGGTCCTGAAGTCTTCTTGGGTTCGAGCGATCCCCTGGATTCCCTGGCCCAAAACTGCCACCTGCTCCTCATCAGCGGAGAGGCGGGATTCCTGCTCGTGAAGCGCCGCAGCCCACTGCTTCAATCCTGCTGTGTCCATACTGGCCAGAGTGTACTGTCACGACCCGACTAGGACTCTGGACACAGATGCAGGATACTGAAAACAGTCGTTTATTCTCAGAAGGGGAGGGGTCCAAAACGGGAGAAACAAAACAGGCTATCAAAACAGATCTAACCTGGCTACTAAACTAACATAAATATTCACAACTCAAAACGCTCCGGCTATGGAGGGAAAAAGGGGCTAAAGAACAAAACTAACAAATACAACAAAAAGCGCTCCAACGGAGGCGATGCTAAGAAGCTAATCTTACCTGACAAAAGGTTACAAACAAAGAATCTCCCGTGGATCAAAAGTACAAAAAAAAAACGTGGCAATGGCTGAAGACAAGACTGTGGCAAGGAACGCTGGAGGTACGCACAAGACGATACGAAACACTCTGGCACAGGACAGAAGGAGGATGAGACATTTATACACATGAGGGAGGGTGACACAGGTGGGCGCAATCAGGCAATCAGGAAAGACGTCAGACCAGGGAAACAGGAGGAAGGGCAAGTGACCTGAAATGAGAGGGAGGGTCAGCATTTCAAAATAAAACAGGAAATGACAAAACATGAAACCAGACGAAACCCAGACCAGACTTCACCCAGGTGTGACAATTTTTTTACACTCAATTTTTATACACTGAAATCTTTTTACACAGAATATTTCTGCACTGATTTTTTTAACACAACTTTTTTTACAATGAATTGTATACCTTGAACTTTTCTGAACTAACTATTTAGACTTAATTTTTTACATACATTTTTTCTGCACTGATTTTTTTAGTCTGAATTTTATATCTTGAATTCTTCTCAACTATTTTTTTTACACTCAATTTTTATACACTGAATTTTTTTTTGATACATTTTCTGCACTGATTTTACACAAGTTTTTTACACTTAGTTCCGCCTTTGAACTTTTCTGAACTGGTTTGCACTTTATTTTTTTAACTTCTAATTTTTTTGCACTAATTTTTTTTACACTCAATTTTTCTGTACTCATTTTTTTTACACTTTTTTTTACAACAAATATTTCTGCACTCAGTTTTATTACACTCAATTTTGTTTTCAAATTAATTTTTCTACACTGGATTTTTTTACACTCAATTTTTCTGCACAATTTTTTTTACACAATTTTGTTTACAATGAATTTTTCTGCACTGATTTTTTTACACTAAATTGTTTTCGTGTATTTTTTCTGCAATTCTTTTACACTTAACTTTTTTACACTAAATTTTTATCCACTGAATTTTTCTGCAGGGACTTTTTTAGTCTGAATGTTATACTTTGAATTTTTCTGAACACATCTTTTTACACTAAATTTTTTTCGATTAGTTTTTCTGCAGTTTTTTTACACTAAACTTTTTTACACTCAATTTTTATACACTGAATTTACTGTACTGACTTTTTTACACTCAATTTTTATACCTTGAAGTTTTTCTGAACACATTTTTTTTTACACAGAATTTTTCTGCACTGATTTTTTTTATACAACTTTTTTACACTGAATTGTATACCTTGATCTTTGCTGAACTAAGTTTTTTACACTTATTTTTTTTTACGTCAAATTTTTCTGCACTGATTTTTTTACACAATTTTTTTTCAATTATTTTTTCTGCAGTTTTTTTACCCTGAACTTTTTTACACTCAATTTTTCTGCACTGAATTTTTCTGCACTGACTTTTTTAGTCTGAATTCTGTACCTTGAATTTTTCTGAACTAATTTTTTTACACTCAATATTTTTTCTATTGTTTTTTCTGCAGTTTTTTTACACTGAACTTTTTTACACTCAACTTGTACACACTGAATTTTTCTGCACTGACTTTTTTATTCTGAATTTTATACCTTGAACTTTTCTGGACAACATTTTTTTAAATTCTTTTTACACGGAATTTTTCTGCAGTGATTTTTTTAACACATTACTTTTTTACACTGAATTGAATACTTTGAACTTTTCTGAACTATTTTTTTTACACTTAATTTGTTTTAGAACCAATTTTTCTGCACTGATTTTTTTTTTACACAAAATTTTAATTTTATGTCATGGCCAGGGCGCATTCCAATGCGCACTCAACTGTGCACTCTGCTGATTGCGCCTCCAAGACCGCATCTGCGCGCGCCACTCCGGCAGAGGTTGCGCCGGTGCACAGCTGCAATCAACCACCGGCAATCAGCACGCCTGAAGCTGATCATCAGGCCTGCCCAACCTGCTATCCCAGGCCAGAACGTAGTCACCTGTTCGAGTACAGTAAGCCAACTAACGAAGCTCTATGCATTTCTCTCTCTTCGTTTCTCCCCCCGTCGTGTTGATTGGTCTTGTGTTCTTCCCCTTGTCGTTCCTTGCAGCAACCCCTTCGTTCCCGCGTGACGAGCTGTGCGTCTCGTCTCCCCATCTTCCCTCTGCTTCTCTGACTGCCTCTTGGATCTCAACCTCCCGCCTGAACACGGACCTTCGACGCCTCGCTTCCTGCCTGCTCACAGATCTACGAGCATGTCTTTCCCCTCCGGGACTTCCGCCTCTCGCTCAACACTGCCGGTAACACACAACAGTTAATTCACACACATAGTGTCAGGTTCAAACACTGATGACATCTATTAAACAGACAAAGAAGCAAGGAATTAAACAGAGACAGAATTCAATTTAGCTCAATTGAGGAGAAACGTCTGGGCTGTACTCTTGTACAGTCTCCCACCACGCTCTGACAAAAGATTGTACGCCTCCTCTTTTATTTGGACTTTCCCTGATTACATGGCAACAGCTGTTTCTAAAGGGACGGGGGTCGTAAACAGCCGCTGCCTTTGGTCACAAAACAGTTCAAAGAAAAGGTGCCTGGAGGTGGGGTCAGGCCCTGCCTTCTCCCTGCTTTGTAGATTTTGGGTGTAATCCTGTGGATTACAATACATCAAAGAAACCGACACCTTCGTCGCTCCCCATCCTACACAGTGGAGTTTTACAAGCCTTTTGATTGGTAAAATCAAAGACAGCTTTTGTCTGCTCGCCGGGAGCTCATTGAAAGAAAGCTTTGTGATAACTTAGATACAATTATTCTGACACATAGTCGCGCACCATACAAACTCTTGGATTTAGTCACACTCTATTTCCCTTGTTTATATATATATTATTTTGTTATTTATATATTGTATATAAACAGAGCTAAATGCTACACCCCCTGTTGTCTGTGCCGTCTCCTTCCCCCTGTACACAATACTCAATTTTGTAGAATTTTTCTGCACTCATTTTTTTACAAAAAAATTTTCTGCACTGGATTTTTTTACACTCAATTTTTATACACTGATTATTTTTTTCCCACTTGACATTTTAAAACACTATAATTTAACAAGCTGCATTGTTAAATTATTGTATCATGTACAAAAATCCAGTTCACCAAAGTCAAACGCAAACAATTCAGTTCCATAAATTCAATGTGCAAAAAGAGCTTTTGTGTTTACGACACAAATGAGCCTCCATTTGTAAGTTTTGACTCTAAGAGCCACATTCACAGTCCTCACACCTCTCCCTGTTTCCCACACTTGCCCGACATGCACCGATCTCAGCCTCCACTCGCAAAGCTGCAGCAGCCAGAGAAGCCAAAACCTGAATGAATAGCCGCAGAGTGCGTAGGTCAAAAGGTCAATCATTCCCATTGCTGATGTTTTCTTTTTCATCATGAGCCCTCTTTTGTCTCCAAGCCCACAGGTGACGGTTAATCTGACCGATGGCTGACATCGGAGACCCTGAATAATGGAGCCCTCCATTTGCAGCTTGCATGTCCACTTTCCCAATCTGGCCTTGATTAGGTTGACAAGTTGGAGGTCAAAGGTTAGCCTGCCACACGCTACCGAGAGATGCAAGAGCTGGAGTTTGTCTGCAGGATTTTAGCTGCAGTTGATTCAAAGACGCTGTTCCATGTTAATTACAGCTTTATATCACACCACATAAGAAGGTCGTGTTCATTTTATTTTACATTTTTTATATAATGCCGGAATTATATACACATGCCTTTACTGTGTATATAATTGAACTGTGTTTATGTTGTGTATAATGTGTATTTATAATATGTTGTACAAAGGACATTTCATAATTTTCGGAAGTTCATCTTGTACTTGACATTGTTTATAGGGTTAGGCGCAATAAGTGTTCAACTTCAGCCTAAACCCTTTCGGTCTGCAACATTTTCTTTTTCAATCTATGAATGTACAACTGTTTATTTTGTTGACCATTGACCGAAGAAGAAGAATAAACTAAACTAAACTAACTACGCTTATCAAAAGTAGCAAAACTTTGATACCAAGTCGATACCAACACGCAAAAAACACATGGATACCTGCTTTTCTCAGCATGGTCAGTGCAGATTACCGCACAAAAACACGTCAATTCTCCAGAGGAAGAACGCCAGGGGCCTCATGTATTAAGACTAAAAATTTGGCGTGCGTTAAAATCCGGGAAACAGCGTACGCAAGGAAAACATTCAGACGTATGAAAATGTGTGCACGCACTAATCCAAGCCCATTTATTTGTTACATTCGGAATTGATCGCAGACATCTGTGACCAGACAAGGGTACCGGAGATAAAGTAGTGCTGCACAAAGTTTGAAAATATACCCGCCGCAATGATACGTAAAACTTAAGAAGAGGTGGGTGACTCTGATTACCCCCAATATAAATGTAATGTGTAATTTACAACAAATTGTGTTCATATAGGAGCCTGCTCACAGCCAGATTAGAGTTTCATGTGAAAAGTATGTCATTATTGGTTTGATAAATTTTAAATGTAAACATGCCAGCATTTAAAAAGAATACGAAAGACTTTACATCTTCCTTGATTACTCAATTTGTTATGACAAAACCCAAAACCAGGGCAGCACAGTGGTAGAGGGGTTAGTGCGTCTGCCTCACAATACGAAGGTTCTGGGTTCGATCCTGCGCTCAGGATATTTCTGTGTGGAGTTTGCATGTTCTCCCCGTGACTGCGTGGGTTCCCTCCGGGTACTCCGGCTTCCTCCCACCTCCAAAGACATGCACCTGGGGATAGGTTGATTGGCAACACTAAATGGTCCCTAGTGTGTGAATGTGAGTGTGAATGTTGTCTGTCTATCTGTGTTGGCCCTGTGATGAGGTGGTGACTTGTCCAGGGTGTACCCCGCCTACCGCCCGAATGTAGCTGAGATAGGCTCCAGTGACCCCCCACGACCCCAAAAGGGACAAGCGGTAGAAAATGGATGGATGGATGGAAAACCCAAAACCAGTGAAGTTGGCACGTTGTGTAAATGGTAAATAAAAACAGAATACAATGATTTGTAAATCCTTTTCAACTTATATTCAATTGAATAGACTGCAAAGACAAGATATTTAATGTTCCAACTGAGAAACAACTTTTTTTTTTTTTCAAAATAATCATTAACTTAGAATTTAATGGCAGCAACACATTGCAAACAAGGTGACACAGGGGCATTTTTACCACTGTGTTACATGGCCTTTCCTTTTAACAACTGAGGAGACACATTTTTTAAGCTTCTCAGGTGGAATTCTTTCCCATTCTTGCTTGATGTACAGCTTAAGTTGTTCAACAGTCCGGGGGTCTCCGTTGTGGTATTTTAGGCTTCATAATGCGCCACACATTTTCAAAGGGAGACAGGTCTGGACTACAGGCAGGCCAGTCTAGTACCCGCACTCTTTTACTATGAAGCCACGCTGTTGTAACACCTGGCTTGGCATTGTCTTGCTGAAATAAGCAGGGGCGTCCATGAAAAAAACGTTGCTTGGATGGCAACATATGTTGCTCCAAAACTTGTATGTACCTTTCAGCATTAATGGTGCCTTCACAGATGTGTAAGTTACCCATGTCTTGGGCACTAATAAACCCCCATACCATCACACATGCTGGCTTTTCAACTTTGCGCCTAGAACAATCCAGATGGTTCTTTTTCCTCTTTGGTCCGGAGGACACGGCGTCCACAGTTTCCAAAAACAGTTTGAAATGAGGACTCGTCAGACCACAGAACACTTTCCCACTTGTGCGCTGCCGAACATGCTCCTCTGCTCGTAAAACCAGCAATTACACAACGTGACGACGCACCGTCATGCCCATAACAAGTAAAATAATAATAATTGGGGAACCGGTACTTTTCAAAACAGAGTATAGTACCATATTCAATTCATTAGTACCACAATACTATACTAGTACTGGTATACCGTACTACCCTAATACCGTATTTTCCGGACTATAAGGCGCACTTAAAATTATTTTTTTCTCAAAACTCGACAGTGGGCCTTAAAGCCCGGTGCGCCTAATGTACGGAATAATTCTGGTTTTGCTTACCGACCTCAAAGCTATTTTACTTGGTACATGCTGTAATGATAAGTGAGACCAGTAGATGGCAGTCAAACATTAGAGATACGTGGAGACTGCAATATGACTCAAGTAAACAACACTAACATTTTAAATGTTCCATTGAAAATACAGAACATCACACACGGCGCTCAGAAATCCATCAAAATGTTTTAGTACGACTTTGGTAAGCTATGAAGCCGCACCGCTTGATGGATTGTACTGTGCTTCAACATACGAGTATCATTATGGTGTGTGTATAAGGTAAGACATATTATTTGGTGTTTTGTTTTGCAATATTATGCAAAAGCAACTTTTCTTACCTTCTGGTACCTGCTGATCTGTATTTGGGATCTGCATAAGTCCTGAAAAATTGCACGCGTCCACCTTTGTAGTCCGTGCCAACACCATACTAGATAAGCTTCTTCCTTTTCTCGATCTTCTTGTTATGTGACATTCATCCTCCGCTGTTGCCATTTCTAATATAAAGTAGTGTAAAGTTCTTACTTATATCTGTCAGTAAACTCACCATGAAAGCGCTAAAACATACTGGTGTAGTGAGTTTACATTATTCACCCAAGGAACTTTAGTCATTAGAGAGTTCTGGTCGGACGGTTTTTCACGGGATGAGGAGATGCTGCTCCGTTATTGATTTAAGTAAAGTCTGAATGTCATTAAAACAGTTATCTCCATCTTTTGACACTTCTTCCACTCCCGTCCTTGCACGCTACACCGCTACCACAAAGATGGCGGGGAGAAGACGCTGTCGAAGGTGAGCCACGTAAATAAGACCGCCCACAAAACGCCGCATCCGGAAGAGACTGTCAGAAAGCGACTTGAAGATGATCTGTAAAACATAATCCATGCAACATTTTGACCAAAGAACCACCATTTCATGCTATGTAGACCAAAAGGAAGTGTTTTACATGTAGAAAAAAAATAACAATAATATGACTCCTTTAATGCGCTCTATAATCCGGTGCGCCTTATATATGAAAAAAAGAAAATAAGCCATACATCGGCAGTGCGCCTTATTATCTGGTGCGCCCTATGGTCCGGAAAATACGGTACATATATACATACATATTGATTATCAATAGTTATCAAAATCAGTTAATTTTTAAATGTCACAATTAGAGATGTCCGATATTATCGGCCGATAAATGCTTTAAAATGTAATATCGGAAATTATCGGTATCTGTTTCAATAAGTAAAATGTATGACTTTTAAAAACGCCGCTGTGTACACGGACGTAGAGAGAAGTACAGAGCGCCAATAAACCTTAAAGGCACTGCCTTTGCGTGCCGGCCCAATCACATAATATCTACGGCTTTTCACAAACACACGTGAATGCAATTCATACTTGGTCAACAGCCATACAGGTCACACAGAGGGTGGCCGTATAAACAACTTTAACACTGTTAAAAATATGCGCCACACTGTGAACCCACACCAAAGAAGAATGACAAACACATTTCGGGAGAACATCCGCACCGTAACACAACATAAACACAACAGAACAAATACCCAGAACCCCTTGCAGAACTAACTATTCCGGGACGCTACAATATACACCCCCCACTCGAACCCCGCCCACCTCAACCTCCTCATGCTCTCTCAGGGAGAGCATGTCCCAAATTCCGAGCATGTTAAAAAAAATAACGCACTTTGTGACTTCAATAATAAATATGGCAGTGCCATGTTGGCATTTTTTTCCATTACTTGAGTTGATTTATTTTGGAAAACCTTGTTACATTGTTTAATGCAACCAGCGGGGCATCACAACAAAACTAGGCATAATAATGTGTTAATTCCACGACTGTATGTATCGGTAGATATCAGAATCGGTAATTAAGAGTTGGACAATATCGAAATATCGGCAAAAAAGCCATTATCGGACATCTCTAGTCACAATAAAAACAACAAAAGTACCGAAAATCGAGAACTGGTATTGACTCCCAGGCACCGGAAATTGGTGCCGTATCAGTTCGAACGTGAACGGTACCCATCCCTAATACGGTTGCTCGCTGGGACAAGCGACACGCATTTCAGAGTTTGCAAAAGTCTCCTCGAGATTTGCTGCTTGTTGCCTTTGTGTTCCAAATATATCCGGAGGACTCAACTACTCTTTAGTCAGAGAGTTGTATTCAAGGTGGAACACAAATGTACTTGTGGCAGTCCAAATATATCATCATAGTTCAGTACTGTTACGTCAAGATGTCTTTTTTTATTAGCGCGGGTTGACAAACAGTCTCCTGCGGCCTCGAACAGGCTGACTCGGATCCCTCTGATTCCCGTCGGGGTCCAAAGAGCTCGTCTCCGCCTCAGCCGTCACGCTCTCCTCCCATTGTGATGAGACCTCATCATCACGGCGGGACATTTGCATCCTGAGCCTATTTTCATCACATCCATTTCCCCTCATCAAAAGGAGACACTTGGACGTCCCTCAAATCTCATTTCGGTTGGGACTCACAAACCCCGGAGATGGATTTGATGACGATAACGCTCTGTGTGTGTGTGTGTGTGTGTGTGTGTGTGTGTGTGTGTGTGTGTGTGTGTGTGTGTGTGTGTGTGTGTGTGTGTGCGTGTGTGTTCCTGTATTTCTACCCTTCTTGAGACATCAACAAGGAAAAGTACCTTCCATATGAGGACTGGTGAACAAGTCAGGACCGAAATCATGGTCCCAATACGGAAAACCATTGCATCTAATAGAGAGCCAAATACTACAGTCCGTGAACATTGCTCCAAAGTCAGGATTTTTTTGCTGATTTAATGTGCATACAAAAGTAAACATTGACAAAGGCAGCAATATATGATAAAACAAGCTAATGAAGGACTTCCTTATTCATCCCCCAAAAAACCCGCCAGGTGAACAGCTGATTTTATGACTTCCGGATGCTGACGTATGACAACCCGCGTCCCATATGTGACCACAAATACACTACGGTACTAAGACTATAGTGGCCATTAACAGTTAGCCTCTACAGCTGGGTTGCCCAAAGTGCGGCACAGGGGCCATCTGTGGTCCCTGACTCGTTTGTCATCGGCCTTAAGCACATTACAAAAAACAAAAAATAAAGATCTCATTTCGTGTCATTGTGGCTTGTGCAGCCCTTTGAGACACTCATGATTTAGGGCTATATACTGTAAGTAAACATTGATTGATTGATTTGCACCCCTGGTGGTGAAATCTATCAAAATTAGGGTGGTCCCAAAAAGGAGGGATTTTTTCAAATTGACTGTGTGCCGGTTTCAAAAGCGCTCCCCCTCTGGCCAACATATAAAATAACAAGTGTGTGTAAAAATTTGAAGTGCTCCCCCTCTGGCCAACATATGTAATAACAAGTGTGTGTAAGAAATTGAAATACACCCCCTTTGGCCAAAATTTATAAAAATAAATAAATGTGTTTAGAGACATACTGTAATAACTTGAAGTAAATAATGAAGATTAAAAACCAATTACAGACAAAAAATAAATAAAATAAATTGACTAAAAGTCTTTTTGTCACAATGCGTCAACTTTTTTCTTATAAAGTTGGGAACCATTTTTTATATTCTTTTTGTTTCTGTAATATTGCAATATTTTCTCGTAAAATTATTAATTTATGTAAAATGATTACATTTTAATGCAAAATGGTGACTCTTGTCATATAAAAGTCGGACTTTTATCACAATATTGCCAATTTTTGTTGTTGTTGTTGTAAAATAGTGACCATTTTTTAAGTAAAATTATGACTTTTGTCATCATTTTGCCAAGTAAAAATTCAGATTATGATTATAAAATTGCCAAAACTGTAACTTTTTCTTATAAAATTGTGACTTTTGTTGAGTAAAATTACGACTCTTTTCATAAAATTGCCAACATTTTAAGTTTTTCTTGTAAAATTGCGACTGTTAGAGTAAAATGTAAACTTTTATCATAATATTGCACAAATGTTCAGTTTTTCTTGTAAAAAAATGACTTGCATTGAGTAAAATGATGACTTTTAGTATAATACTGCCAAAATTCCACGTTTTTCTTGTGAAATTGTGACCTTTTTCTTGTGAAATTCCAACTCATTTTTCACAAGAAGCTTTTTTCTTTTTGCATAGTATGTATATATTATTAATGTTGTCAATACAAATCTTTATATATCTAGAAAGGGTGTTCCTAAAGAGGTAGGCATTTTTCTCAGGTCTCAAGAAGGTAGCAAATACAAGAGTGTGTGTGTGTGTGTGTGTTCTTGTATTTCTACCCTTCTTGAGACATCAGCAAGGAAAAGTACCTTCCATATGAGGATCGGTGAACAAGTTAGGACCGAAATCATGGTCCCAATACGGAAAACAATTGCATCTAATAGAGAATGTCTCATTTGCACCCCTGGTGGCGAAATCTATCAAAAATAGGGTAGTCCCAAAAAGGAGGGATTTTTCAAATTGACTGTGTGTGGGTTTTAAAAGTGGTCAACATAGGAAATAACAAGTGAGTGTAAACATTTGAAGTGCTCCCCCTCTGTCCAACACATGTAATTGCGTAAGAAATTGAAATGCACCCCGTTTGGCTAAAATTAATTTAAAAAATATATATATGTATATAGAGACATACTATAATAACTTGAAGTAAATAATGAAGATTAAAAACCAATTGCCAACAAAAAAAAATAAAAAAATAACTAAAAGCAGTCTCTCACAATGTGTCGACTCATTTCTTATAGAATTGGGAACAATTTCTCATATTCTTTCTGTTTCTGTAATATGGCAATATTTTCTTGTAAAATTATTACTTTTTTATGTAAAATGATTTCCTTTTAATGGAAAATGGTGACATTTGTCATATAAAATTCAGACTTTTATCACAATATTGCCACTTTTTGTTGTTGTTGTAAAACAGTGACACTTTTTGAGTAAATTTATGACTTTTGTCATAATTTTGCCAAGTAAAAATTCCGATTGAGTATAATATCGCCAAAATTGTAAAGTTTCTTATAAAATTGTGACTTTTGTCGAGTAAAATTACGACTCTTTTCATAAAATTGCCAAAATGTTAAGCTTTTCTTGTAAAATTGCGACTGTTACTTGAGTAAAATTCCAACTTTTATCATAATATTGCACAAATGTTCAGTTTTTCTTGTAAAATTTTGACTTGCGTGGAGGAAAATGACGACTTTTATCATAATGCTGCCAAAATCCTAAGTTTTTCTTGTGAAATTGGGACTTTTTTCTTGTGAAATTCCAACTCCTTTTTCACAACAAGCTTTTTTATATTTGCATAGTATGTATATATTATTAATGTTGTAAAATCTTTCTATATCTAGAAAGGGTGGTCCAAAAGAGGTAGGCATTTGTCAGAGGTCTCAAGAAGGTAAGAAATACAAGAGTGTGTGTGCGTGTGTGTGTGTGTGTGTGTGTGTGTGTGTGTGTGTGTGTGTGTGTGTGTGTGTGTGTGTGTGTGTGTGTGTGTGTGTGTGTGTGTGTGTGTGTGTGTGTGTTGAAGGCACCAAATCCCAGTAAATAGATGCACGAAGCCTTTGTGGAGTTAAGAGTTCCCACTGAGACGCCACAAGAAATGATGAACCCTTGAATACAAACAGCGTTGTCGTGTGTTTGGATGCGCATCCATCAACTGAAGAACATCAGAGTGGATAATGGCGCTCTGATTCGACTGTCCGTGAAGAAGTGTTGTGCGTAAAAAGCCGGCGCTTGAGAATAAAGCCGCGCTGTACCGTAAACGACAGTGTCGCTCCTACTTGCGTAATCAACAACACCCAAATAGGCCTGACGGAACAATTTAAACTAGGGTTGATCATCTATGCAGCACTCTCGCCACCCCCACAGGGGGCAACAGCGAGACATATGTGTCACAACGAGGCAACAGCGGGGCGAGTAGAAGAAGAATACTCACCCAACCCTGAAATAAAATCTAAATAAATTACCAAAATGGGACTTTTAACACAAGTATGAACGTTCTGCACCCCCTTTTAAGCCAGGGTTCACCAACCTTTTTCCACCAGGGACCGGTTTAATGTGGGCGTTATTTTTTCGCGGACCGGCTTTCCACGTGTGGCAGATAAAGACAGCAAAAAAATGAGCGTGAAAAATGAACTCACCATAACGGTGAAGTAGTGGGAGCCCTGGGCTTAGAGATGGTCCCCGGCACGTTGATGGCATACAGTGTTTCTTAACCATAGGCCCAGTGTTGGCCGCGAGCGCCCTTAGAATGTAATATGTCTTTTTCAGCTGTGGTACTCAGTTGTAATACACTTTTCCACCACTTGTGGCAGTAATGACAATATCAAACAAACAAAAGAAGTCATATAGAGAAATGTTTTATTAAGCGCAAAAAAATATGACTAAAGTGCACTTTAATTTTATTGACAGTTTATTTAAGAAACATTTATTATTAATTTAGTTGATTTATTTTAGCATAACACATATTGTATGTACATGTATTGTTTATTTGGTCAGAACTTCTTTTACCAATCAGCCTGACCTGAGCCTAAGGTTTATTTGTTAAATTGATAATATAATCTTTGTAATTAACACATGCTTTTATATCATTTTACAAGGTAGTCAACTGTAAGAAGGTTAGGTATGATTATTGAATACGATCAAAATCAAGTGTAATATTACTAATTCAGTGTTAATATTGGAGTGGTCCCCGGGCCCTTCTGTAGTGAAAAAGTTGGGTCCCGAGGTCAAAAAGGTTCAGGACCCCTGCTCTTACAATGACCCCGCAGATGGAAATTAGCCTTTAGCTACAATCCGGCACATTAACATTTTATATGTCCATTAATGTACTATAACAAAGGAGTTGTAATATACATATACAAACAAGGTTATTGGTGTGTTTATTAATGTGCTATAACAAAGGAGTTGTAATATACATCTATTAACACGCTTATTGGTGTGTTTATCCATCCATCCATCCATTTTCTACCGCTTGTCCCTTTGTGTTTATTAATGTACTATAACAAAGGAGTTGTAATATACATCTATTTACAAGATTATTGGTGTGTTTATCCATCCATCCATTTTCTACCGCTTGTCCCTTTGTGTTTATTAATGTGCTATAACAAAGGAGTTGTAATATACATCTACTAACAAGATTATTGGTGTGTTTATCCATCCATCCATCCATTTTCTACCGCTTGTCCCTCTGTGTTTATTAATGTACTATAACAAAGGAGTTGTAATATACATCTATTAACAAGATTATTGGTGTGTTTATCCATCCATCCATTTTCTACCGCTTGTCCCTTTGTGTTTATTAATGTGCTATAACAAAGGAGTTGTAATATACATCTATTAACACGCTTATTGGTGTGTTTATCCATCCATCCATCCATTTTCTACCGCTTGTCCCTTTGTGTTTATTAATGTACTATAACAAAGGAGTTGTAATATACATCTATTTACAAGATTATTGGTGTGTTTATCCATCCATCCATTTTCTACCGCTTGTCCCTTTGTGTTTATTAATGTGCTATAACAAAGGAGTTGTAATATACATCTACTAACAAGATTATTGGTGTGTTTATCCATCCATCCATCCATTTTCTACCGCTTGTCCCTTTGTGTTTATTAATGTACTATAACAAAGGAGTTGTAATATACATCTATTAACAAGATTATTGGTGTGTTTATCCATCCATCCATTTTCTACCGCTTGTCCCTTTGTGTTTATTAATGTGCTATAACAAAGGAGTTGTAATATACATCTATTAACACGCTTATTGGTGTGTTTATCCATCCATCCATCCATTTTCTACCGCTTGTCCCTTTGTGTTTATTAATGTGCTATAACAAAGGAGTTGTAATATACATCTATTTACAAGATTATTGGTGTGTTTATCCATCCATCCATTTTCTACCGCTTGTCCCTTTGTGTTTATTAATGTACTATAACAAAGGAGTTGTAATATACATCTATTAACAAGATTATTGGTGTGTTTATCCATCCATCCATTTTCTACCGCTTGTCCCTTTGTGTTTATTAATGTACTATAACAAAGGAGTTGTAATATACATCTATTAACAAGATTATTGGTGTGTTTATCCATCCATCCATCCATTTTCTACCGCTTGTCCCTTTGTGTTTATTAATGTACTATAACAAAGGAGTTGTAGTATACATCTATTAACAAGATTATTGGTGTGTTTATCCATCCATCCATTTTCTACCGCTTGTCCCTTTGTGTTTATTAATGTGCTATAACAAAGGAGTTGTAATATACATCTATTAACAAGATTATTGGTGTGTTTATCCATCCATCCATTTTCTACCGCTTGTCCCTTTGTGTTTATTAATGTACTATAACAAATGAGTTGTAATATACATCTATTAACAAGATTATTGGTGTGTTTATCCATCCATCCATCCATTTTCTACCGCTTGTCCCTTTGTGTTTATTAATGTACTATAACAAAGGAGTTGTAGTATACATCTATTAACAAGATTATTGGTGTGTTTATCCATCCATCCATTTTCTACCGCTTGTCCCTTTGTGTTTATTAATGTGCTATAACAAAGGAGTTGTAATATACATCTATTTACAAGATTATTGGTGTGTTTATCCATCCATCCATTTTCTACCGCTTGTCCCTTTGTGTTTATTAATGTACTATAACAAAGGAGTTGTAATATACATCTATTAACAAGATTATTGGTGTGTTTATCCATCCATCCATTTTCTACCGCTTGTCCCTTTGTGTTTATTAATGTACTATAACAAATGAGTTGTAATATACATCTATTAACAAGATTATTGGTGTGTTTATCCATCCATCCATCCATTTTCTACCGCTTGTCCCTTTGTGTTTATTAATGTACTATAACAAAGGAGTTGTAGTATATATCTATTAACAAGATTATTGGTGTGTTTATCCATCCATCCATTTTCTACCGCTTGTCCCTTTGTGTTTATTAATGTGCTATAACAAAGGAGTTGTAATATACATCTATTAACAAGATTATTGGTGTGTTTATCCATCCATCCATTTTCTACCGCTTGTCCCTTTGTGTTTATTAATGTACTATAACAAATGAGTTGTAATATACATCTATTAACAAGATTATTGGTGTGTTTATCCATCCATCCATCCATTTTCTACCGCTTGTCCCTTTGTGTTTATTAATGTACTATAACAAAGGAGTTGTAGTATACATCTATTAACAAGATTATTGGTGTGTTTATCCATCCATCCATTTTCTACCGCTTGTCCCTTTGTGTTTATTAATGTGCTATAACAAAGGAGTTGTAATATACATCTATTAACAAGATTATTGGTGTGTTTATCCATCCATCCATTTTCTACCGCTTGTCCCTTTGTGTTTATTAATGTGCTATAACAAAGGAGTTGTAATATACATCTATTAACAAGATTATTGGTGTGTTTATCCATCCATCCATTTTCTACCGCTTGTCCCTTTGTGTTTATTAATGTACTATAACAAAGGAGTTGTAATATACATCTATTAACAAGATTATTGGTGTGTTTATCCATCCATCCATTTTCTACCGCTTGTCCCTTTGTGTTTATTAATGTACTATAACAAATGAGTTGTAATATACATCTATTAACAAGATTATTGGTGTGTTTATCCATCCATCCATCCATTTTCTACCGCTTGTCCCTTTGTGTTTATTAATGTACTATAACAAAGGAGTTGTAGTATATATCTATTAACAAGATTATTGGTGTGTTTATCCATCCATCCATTTTCTACCGCTTGTCCCTTTGTGTTTATTAATGTGCTATAACAAAGGAGTTGTAATATACATCTATTAACAAGATTATTGGTGTGTTTATCCATCCATCCATTTTCTACCGCTTGTCCCTTTGTGTTTATTAATGTACTATAACAAATGAGTTGTAATATACATCTATTAACAAGATTATTGGTGTGTTTATCCATCCATCCATCCATTTTCTACCGCTTGTCCCTTTGTGTTTATTAATGTACTATAACAAAGGAGTTGTAGTATACATCTATTAACAAGATTATTGGTGTGTTTATCCATCCATCCATTTTCTACCGCTTGTCCCTTTGTGTTTATTAATGTGCTATAACAAAGGAGTTGTAATATACATCTATTAACAAGATTATTGGTGTGTTTATCCATCCATCCATTTTCTACCGCTTGTCCCTTTGTGTTTATTAATGTGCTATAACAAAGGAGTTGTAATATACATCTATTAACAAGATTATTGGTGTGTTTATCCATCCATCCAATCCATCCATCCATTTTCTACCGCTTGTCCCTTTGTGTTTATTAATGTGCTATAACAAAGGAGTTGTAATATACATCTACTAACAAGATTATTGGTGTGTTTATCCATCCATCCATTTTCTACCGCTTGTCCCTTTGTGTTTATTAATGTGTTATAACAAAGGAGTTGTAATATACATCTATTAACAAGATTATTGGTGTGTTTATCCATCCATCCATTTTCTACCGCTTGTCCCTTTGTGTTTATTAATGTGTTATAACAAAGGAGTTGTAATATACATCTATTAACAAGATTATTGGTGTGTTTATCCATCCATCCTATCCATCCATCCATTTTCTACCGCTTGTCCCTTTGTGTTTATTAATGTGCTATAACAAAGGAGTTGTAATATACATCTATTCACAAGATTATTGGTGTGTTTATCCATCCATCCATTTTCTACCGCTTGTCCCTTTGTGTTTATTAATGTACTATAACAAAGGAGTTGTAATATACATCTTATTAACAAGATTATTGGTGTGTTTATCCATCCATCCATTTTCTACCGCTTGTCCCTTTGTGTTTATTAATGTGCTATAACAAAGAAGTTGTAATATACATCTATTAACAAGATTATTGGTGTGTTTATCCATCCATCCATTTTCTACCGCTTGTCCCTTTGTGTTTATTAATGTACTATAACAAAGGAGTTGTAATATACATCTATTAACAAGATTATTGGTGTGTTTATCCATCCATCCAATCCATCCATCCATTTTCTACCGCTTGTCCCTTTGTGTTTATTAATGTGCTATAACAAAGGAGTTGTAATATACATCTACTAACAAGATTATTGGTGTGTTTATCCATCCATCCATTTTCTACCGCTTGTCCCTTTGTGTTTATTAATGTGCTATAACAAAGGAGTTGTAATATACATCTACTAACAAGATTATTGGTGTGTTTATCCATCCATCCATTTTCTACCGCTTGTCCCTTTGTGTTTATTAATGTGTTATAACAAAGGAGTTGTAATATACATCTATTAACAAGATTATTGGTGTGTTTATCCATCCATCCTATCCATCCATCCATTTTCTACCGCTTGTCCCTTTGTGTTTATTAATGTGCTATAACAAAGGAGTTGTAATATACATCTATTCACAAGATTATTGGTGTGTTTATCCATCCATCCATTTTCTACCGCTTGTCCCTTTGTGTTTATTAATGTACTATAACAAAGGAGTTGTAATATACATCTTATTAACAAGATTATTGGTGTGTTTATCCATCCATCCATTTTCTACCGCTTGTCCCTTTGTGTTTATTAATGTGCTATAACAAAGAAGTTGTAATATACATCTATTAACAAGATTATTGGTGTGTTTATCCATCCATCCATTTTCTACCGCTTGTCCCTTTGTGTTTATTAATGTACTATAACAAAGGAGTTGTAATATACATCTACTAACAAGATTATTGGTGTGTTTATCCATCCATCCATTTTCTACCGCTTGTCCCTTTGTGTTTATTAATGTGCTATAACAAAGGAGTTGTAATATACATCTATTAACAAGATTATTGGTGTGTTTATCCATCCATCCATCCATTTTCTACCGCTTGTCCCTTTGTGTTTATTAATGTGTTATAACAAAGGAGTTGTAATATACATCTATTAACAAGATTATTGGTGTGTTTATCCATCCATCCAATCCATCCATCCATTTTCTACCGCTTGTCCCTTTGTGTTTATTAATGTGCTATAACAAAGGAGTTGTAATATACATCTACTAACAAGATGATTGGTGTGTTTATCCATCCATCCATTTTCTACCGCTTGTCCCTTTGTTTTTATTAATATGCTATACCAAAGGAGTTGTAATATACATCTATTAACAAGATTATTGGTGTGTTTATCCATCCATCCTATCCATCCATCCATTTTCTACCGCTTGTCCCTTTGTGTTTATTAATGTGCTATAACAAAGGAGTTGTAATATACATCTATTCACAAGATTATTGGTGTGTTTATCCATCCATCCATTTTCTACCGCTTGTCCCTTTGTGTTTATTAATGTACTATAACAAAGGAGTTGTAATATACATCTTATTAACAAGATTATTGGTGTGTTTATTAATGTGCTATAACAAAGGAGTTGTAATATACATCTATTAACAAGATTATTGGTGTGTTTATTAATGTACTATAACAAATGAGTTGTAATATACATCTATTAACAATGTTATTGGTGTGTTTATTAATGTGCTATAACAAAGGAGTTGTAATATACATCTATTAACAAGATTATTGGTGTGTTTATTAATGTACTATAACAAAGGAGTTGTAATATACATCTATTAACACGCTAATTGGTGAATCACACTTGGCCAAGAGGAGAAGAATGCAGATTTACCCCCAGATTTACTTTTTTTAAATTTTTATTGAATATAAACTTTCTATGGTAACTTTAAAGACCCCAAAATGAGTACCCTCTCGCGCTCATCTCCCATCACACCTCAAACGTGTTGCCCGTCTCTCCTCGCCAGCGTCTTTGCATTCAAAATGCTGACTCTATTCCCCCGCCAAGTAGCAAACGCGCGTGCCTATTGTGTAAATGTGCGCCTATGGTGTCAATGTGCGCGTCGCGCCAGGATGATTCATGCTAACTTGGCCAACACTTGCCAGGCCTGTTTGTTCTGTGGAAATGTGCCTCCAGTGCACGCCAGCCCATCTGCACGCATGGCTGCAAAGGAACCTGTGAATAAGTGTGTGTTCTTGTATTTCTACCCTTCTTGAGACATCAACAAGGAAAAGTACCTTCCATATGAGGATGGGTGAGAGGATGGGTGATCAAGTTAGGACCGAAATCATGGTTCCAATACGGAAAACCATTGCATCTAATAGAGAGCCAAATACTGGAGTCTGTGAACATTGCTCCAAAGTCAGGATTTGTTGTTGATTTAATGTGCATACAAAAGTAAACAGACAGGTGCAAAGGCAGCAATATGTGATAAAACAAGCTAAAGAAGGACTTCCCTATTCATCCCCGAAAATCAGTGAACAGCTGATTTTACGACTTCTGGTCCCATATGTGACCATAGGATGAACAAATACACTACGGTACTAAGGCTATAGTGGCCATTAACAGTTGGCTTCTACAGCTGGATTGCTCAAAGTGCGGCACAGGGGCCATCTGTGGCCGTTTGTCATTCGCCTTAAGCGCATTACAAAAAAACAAAAAAATTGAGATCTCATTTGCACCCCTGGTGGTGAAATCTTTCAATATTAGGGTGGTCCCAAAAAGGAGCGTATTCATCAATCAATCAATCAATGATTTATTTATATAGCCCTAAATCATGGGTGTCTCAATGGGCTGCACAAGCCACGACAACATCCTCGGCTCAGATCCAACATCAGGGCAAGAAAAAAACTCAACCCAATGGGATGGCACTGAGAAATCTTGGTTCTTAACCTGGGTTTGTTGAGTCGGGCTCAGGGGTTTGGCGGAGGTCAAAACACACCCGACTCATCGTGTAAATAAAAACTTCTCCCTATCGGCGTATTACGGATACGGCAACAGCAGAAGTCACACTGATTTGCAGGTGTGTAATTTGTTGTGAGTTTATGCACTGTGTTGGTTTTGTTCTTTGAACAAGGTGATGTTCATGCACGCTTCATTTTGTGCACCAGTAAAAAAACATGGTAACACTTTAGTATGGGGAACATATTCACCATTAATTAGTTGCTTATTAACATGCAAATTAGTAACATATTGGCTCTTAACTAGTCATTATTAAAGGCCTACTGAAACCCACTACTACCGACCACGCAGTCTGATAGTGTATATATATCAATGATGAAATCTTAACATTGAAACACATGCCAATACGGCCGGGTTATATTAGTAAAGTGCAATACTATATCCTGCTGAAAACGTCTCGGTATGATGACGTCTGCGCATGACGTCACGGATTGTAGCAGACATTTTGGGACAGCATTGTGGCCAGCTATTAAGTCGTCTGTTTTCATCGCAAAATTCCACAGTATTCTGGACATCTGTGTTGGTGAATCTTTTGCAATTTGTTTAATGAACAACGGAGACAGCAAAGAAGAAAGCTGTAGGTGGGAAGCGGTGTATTAGCGGCCGGCTGCAGCAACCCAAACGCGTAGCCGGTGTTTCATAGTTTACATTCCCGAAGGATGACAGTCAAGCCTGTGGAGAACTGGGACAACATAGACTCTTACCAGGAGGACTTTGAGTTGGATACGCAGTACCGTGAGTACGCAGCTGCGGCTTCCAAACATTTGATCACTAGCCCGTACTTGCGTGCCGCTATGCGCATGTCACGTACGTAACTTTGGGGAAATATATGTGCTGTATGAACTTTGCGGAGGTGAACGGTACTTTGGGCTGTGGGATTGAGTGTGTTGTGCGGGTGTTTGATTTGTATTGGCGGGTTATATGGACGGGAGGGGGGAGGTGTTTGTTATGCGGATTAATTTGTGGCATATTAAATATACCGTATTTCCTTGAATTGGCGCCGGGAATATAGTATTCGCCTGCCTAGAATTACAGCCGGGTCAAACTCGTTTCGCAAAATAATTAGCGCATGCTTGGCACTTCCGCCGGGTCAAATATGAGTCATTAAATGACTCCCGCCTCCAGGTGGTAGAGGGCGCTAGTGATCCTTCTTGCGACTACCAGTACTGCAGGAGACAGGTACTGCAGAAGAAGACAACAAGCAGCAAGCATGCAGCAATTGTTTGCTTGCACTTTTAACATGGAGGATTACATATCTAAAATAAAACCGTTTTCTAAACTGGACTTTCAATCGAAGCAGGAGGTAATAATTAAAGGAATATCTCCAGAGACTTTTAAAATTGAAGAAAGATGAGAAAGACTGCCTTTGATCAGAAGCAGCTGCACATGGACCCATCTACAAGTAAAGGTAAGATCATAATAACGTTTTTTTTATTAAATGTGTTTTTAATGATAAGGTATGCGCCGGAGTGAGAAGAGGTTTTAAAATAATTAGAGCATGCTTGCTCATTCCGCATGGTTTTGGTAACCGCAGGAGTGAGAAGAGGTTTTAAATTAATTAGCGCCCCTGCGGCTATTCAAGGAAATACGGTAAGCCTGGTTGTGTCGTGGCTAATAGAGTATATATATGTCTTGTGTTTATTTACTGTTTTAGTCATTCCCAGCTGAATATCAGGTCCCACCTGCCTCTCACAGCATCTTCCCTATCTGAATCGCTTCCAATGCCCTCTAGTCCTTCACTTTCACTTTCCTCATCCACGAATCTTTCATCCTCGCTCAAATTAATGGGGAAATCTTATTAACGCCTTATTCGGCATGGCCTTATTATAACCCTAACCCTCTAACCCTGGCCCTAACCAAATAACTCTAAATTAAGTCTTTGTTACTTAGAATATGTTCCCCTAGTGTCCAAAAAACTCTAAATTAAGTCTTTGTTACTTAGAATATGTTCCCCAATAAGAATAAGAATAATCAGAAATAAAATAAAATATAAACAGATACATATATATACACACACACATACACATATATAAATATATATATATACATATGTATACATACATACATACATACAGGTACATAATAGTAATCCCTTTTTTTAAAAATTATTATTAATGTATTATTATTATTATTATTATTTTTTTTCTGTTTATTTAATCGATGTATTTGTAGATATTACTTTGTTTTGTCTGGGAACGCCTCGGGATCCCCCGGGAGGAGCAGGACGAAGTGGCTGGGGAGAGGAAAATCTGGGCTTCCCTGCTTAGGCTGCTGCCCCCGCGACCCGACCTCGGATAAGCGGAAGAAGATGGATGGATGGATGGACTTTGTTTTTTTTTCTTTCTTTCTTTTTTTTGGGGGGGGAAGTGGGTGGTATGGGTGGGATATAAACAAAAATATGTTGACATTTAGGGCAGACAATAGATATACGATTTATGTGAATATGATATAATGGATATGAATGTCTGATGCTGGATGTCAATAAAAACAAAATTAAATTTTTTTAAAAAAAAGAATACGTTCCCCATACTAAAGTGTTACCAAAAACATATAACTTTGTCTTGAATTTGAAAAAAAAAACACAATTTTATTTTTCACTAAAGAAGGGTTCGGTGAATGCGCATATGAAACTGGTGGGGTTCGGTACCTCCAACAAGGTTAAGAACCACTGGGTCAGAGTGTCCGCCCTGAGATCGGTAGGTTGCGAGTTCATACCAAAGACTGTAAAAAGGGGACCCATTCCCTCCCTGCTTGGCACTCAGCATCAAGGGTTGGAATTGGGGGTTAAATCACCAAAAATGATTCCCGGGCGCGGCCACCGCTGCTGCCCACTGCTCCCCTCACAACAACAAGGGGATGGGTCAAATGCAGAGGACACATTTCACCACACCTAGTGTGTGTGTGTGTGACTATCATCGGTACTTTAACTTATAACTTTAACTACTGATTAGCATTAGCGATTTTACATGGCGATTTCAACACCTCCAAATGTTTATTTACACATTTTCACACTTGCACAGGCACACACACATCACATGTACACCAGCCGTATGAAAAATGTGTTGCGCTTATTTGACGGCGTAGCGGATCAAGACGGTAAGTCCTTAATGATATTCGTGGCGACTGGCGAGGCTCAAAAGATGGAGCCTATCCCAGCTGACTTCAGGCAAGAGGCAGGGGATATATGAACAAACAAAAGATACACAACTATTGTATCAACAACAACAAAACCCACACATGCAGAAGGAGAACACGGAAAGTCCACACATGTGATTCGAACCCCGTGCAGTCAGCTTGGATGTCCGTGCATCCAAGCTGAGAACGCTGCAGACTCCCGCCGTCGCGTCCCGTCTTAGCGGCGGACCGTAAAGCCCTCGCGCGTGCCACCCGACCCATGAATTATTAGTCAGCAGCCGTCTGTCTCTGCTGCGCCGCAGACGTTGGAGAAAAAGGCCATCGCATGCGAGCACGTCAGCCAGCGCGGAGGCGAGAGGGAGGGGCCGGAGCGTACAGTAAATCAGGTCCAATTAAAGGCAAAGAAATGTGAGGGGAGTGAAGAAGGGGAATATTTACTGCACATTAGCATCAGAGTGTGAGCTCGCTACAGTTATTAACTGCATATTAGGACTTGGATTTACTGGCTTACACAGTCTTGTGAGCGCTCGGGCCTAAGCAGGCCTGGGCAATTATTTTCACTCGGGGGGCCAAATTTAGAGAAAAAAATGTGTCTATTTTTAGGAACACTAATACAAAACCTCA
This sequence comes from Entelurus aequoreus, assembly GCF_033978785.1. Classification (NCBI taxonomy): domain Eukaryota; kingdom Metazoa; phylum Chordata; class Actinopteri; order Syngnathiformes; family Syngnathidae; genus Entelurus; species Entelurus aequoreus. Next base: position 58,218,575 of record NC_084738.1, on the reverse strand, counting down.
CAATAATGTCTAATTGAGTGCTAAAAACCTTGTGACAGACCGCCTTCAAAAACTGAATTCAATTTAAAATGTTCTACTGAAGGAGAGACACCCAGAAAGTACATGACAATAATGTGGGATTTACAATATTAACTATGAATGATAAAACACTGAATATTGACAAAATATGAAAATCGCACCCCCTCTCGATCGACATATTTCACAATCAAGCAAAACGCAACAAAAATGTAAAAAAAAAACGCAAAATATGATATTTTCACTCGGGGGGCCAAATTTAGAGAAAAAAATGTGTCTATTTTTAGGAACACTAATACAAAACCTCACAATAATGTCTGATTGAGTGCTAAAAACCTTATGACAGACCGCCTTCAAAAACTGAATTCAATTTAAAATGTTCTACTGAAGGAGAGACACCCAGAAAGTACATGACAATAATGTGGGATTTACAATATTAACTATGAACGATAAAACACTGAATATTGACAAAATATGAACATCGCACCCCCTCTCGATCGACATATTTCACAATCAAGCAAAACACAACAAAAATGTAAAAAAAAAAACGCAAAATATGATATTTTCACTCGGGGGGCCAAATTTAGAGAAAAAAATGTGTCTATTTTTAGGAACACTAATACAAAACCTCACAATAATGTCTGATTGAGTGCTAAAAACCTTATGACAGACCGCCTTCAAAAACTGAATTCAATTTAAAATGTTCTACTGAAGGAGAGACACCCAGAAAGTACATGACAATAATGTGGGATTTACAATATTAACTATGAACGATAAAACACTGAATATTGACAAAATATGAAAATCGCACCCCCTCTCGATCGACATATTTCACAATCAAGCAAAACACAACAAAAATGTAAAAAAAAAACGCAAAATATGATATTTTCACTCGGGGGGCCAAATTTAGAGAAAAAAATGTGTCTATTTTTAGGAACACTAATACAAAACCTCACAATAATGTCTGATTGAGTGCTAAAAACCTTATGACGGACCGCCTTCAAAAACGGAATTCAATTTAAAATGTTCTACTGAAGGAGAGACACCCAGAAAGTACATGACAATAATGTGGGATTTACAATATTAACTATGAACGATAAAACACTGAATATTGACAAAATATGAAAATCGCACCCCCTCTCGATCGACATATTTCACAATCAAGCAAAACACAACAAAAATGTTAAAAAAAAAACGCAAAATATGATATTTTCACTCGGGGGGCCAAATTTAGAGAAAAAAATGTGTCTTTTTTTAGGAACACTAATACAAAACCTCACAATAATGTCTGATTGAGTGCTAAAAACCTTATGACAGACCGCCTTCAAAAACGGAATGGAATTTTCAACTTTCTGCTGAAGGACAGACACCCAGAAAGTACATTGTGGGATTTACAATATTAACTATGAACGATAAAACACTGAATATTGACAAAATATGAAAATCGCACCCCCTCTCGATTGACATATTTCACAATCAAGCAAAACACAACAAAAATGTAAAAAAAAAAACGCAAAATATGATATTTTCACTCGGGGGGCCAAATTTAGAGAAAAAAATGTGTCTATTTTTAGGAACACTAATACAAAACCTCACAATAATGTCTGATTGAGTGCTAAAAACCTTATGACAGACCGCCTTCAAAAACTGAATTCAATTTAAAATGTTCTACTGAAGGAGAGACACCCAGAAAGTACATGACAATAATGTGGGATTTACAATATTAACTATGAACGATAAAACACTGAATATTGACAAAATATGAAAATCGCACCCCCTCTCGATCGACATATTTCACAATCAAGCAAAACACAACAAAAATGTAAAAAAAAAAACGCAAAATATGATATTTTCACTCGGGGGGCCAAATTTAGAGAAAAAAATGTGTCTATTTTTAGGAACACTAATACAAAACCTCACAATAATGTCTGATTGAGTGCTAAAAACCTTATGACAGACCGCCTTCAAAAACTGAATTCAATTTAAAATGTTCTACTGAAGGAGAGACACCCAGAAAGTACATGACAATAATGTGGGATTTACAATATTAACTATGAACGATAAAACACTGAATATTGACAAAATATGAAAATCGCACCCCCTCTCGATCGACATATTTCACAATCAAGCAAAACACAACAAAAATGTAAAAAAAAACGCAAAATATGATATTTTCACTCGGGGGGCCAAATTTAGAGAAAAAAATGTGTCTATTTTTAGGAACACTAATACAAAACCTCACAATAATGTCTGATTGAGTGCTAAAAACCTTATGACAGACCGCCTTCAAAAACGGAATGGAATTTTCAACTTTCCGCTGAAGGACAGACACCCAGAAAGTACATAGTGGGATTTACAATATTAACTATGAACGATAAAACACTGAAAATTGACAAAATATGAAAATCGCACCCCCTCTCGATCGACATATTTCACAATCAAGCAAAACACAACAAAAATGTTAAAAAAAAACAGCAAAATATGAATGCAAAGGGTAATAAACACCAACAATATGATATGTAATCACTTTTGTGCAGAAATTTGTTGTAAAAATGTGCTTCCGCGTGTGTTTCTGACGCACGCGTTTCGGGCTGGCAGCTCTGAAAACAAACCCCGCCCACTCTGCTTTGTTCCTGGTCTGAGTTGCTGTGATGTAGATTACCATAAAAACTAGAGATGTCGGCCGATAAATGCTTTAGAATGTAATATCCGAAATTATCGGTATCGTTTTTTTTATTATCGGTATCGTTTTTTTGTTTTTTTTGTTTGTTTTTTTAATTAAATCAACATAAAAAACATGAGATACACTTACAATTAGTACACCAACCCCAAAAACCTCCCTCCTCCATTTACACTCATTCACACAAAAGGGTTGTTTCTTTCTGTTATTAATATTCTGGCTCCTACATTATATAAATGATAAATGATAAATGGGTAGCGCTTTTCTACCTTCAAGGTACTCAAAGCGCTTTGACACTATTTCCACATTCACCCATTCACACACACATTCACACACTGATGGAGGGAGCTGCCATGCAAGGCGCTAACCAGCAGCCATCAGGAGCAAGGGTGAAGTGTCTTGCCCAAGGACACAACGGACGTGACTAGGATGGTAGAAGGTGGGGATTGAACCCCAGTAACCAGCAACCTTCCGATTGCTGGCACGGCCACTCTACCAACTTCGCCACACCGTATATATCAATATATATCAATACAGTCTGCAAGGGATACAGTCCGTAAGCACACATGATTGTGCGTGCTGCTGGTCCACTAATAGTACTAACCTTTAACAGTTAATTTTACCCATTTTCATTAATTACTAGTTTCTATGTAACTGTTTTTATATTGTTTTACTTTCTTTTTTATTCAAGAAAATGTTTTTATGTTATTTTATTTTATTTTTATTTTTTTAAAAGGACCTTATCTTCACCATACCTGGTTGTCCAAATTAGGCATAATGTGTTAATTCCACGACTGTATATATCGGTATCGGTTGATATCGGTATCGGTAATTAAGGGTTTGGTCAATAGCGGAATATCGGCAAAAAGCCATTATCGGACATCCCTAATAAAAACTCAAAAGCGCAGATTTCCAACATTGAAATAGTTCAAAACTTATGGTCGTTTAAAAACCGCACTGCACATCATAATGGCGGCTACAGTTTTGATGTTAAAGGCCTAAAAAAAATTATGTAGAACGTCAGGCGAACCGGATTGAAAATCTTAATGGGCCGCATGTGGCCCGTGGACCGTATTTTGCCTAGGTCTGCCTTATGTTTAATTGTGATGAGTGAGCAATATCTGGTGTGTGACTGTTCTGTAACTTCGACATGTACAAACATTTGTAGTTTATTGTGTGAATGTATTAACATCAAACCTTCTATTTTATTCATGTCAAATACACAGTGGAAGTTAAACATAATAAAAGTATATTTTCCCTTTAGATTTTCAGTCTTGAAAACCTAAATAAATAAAACTAAGGAAGGAAAATGTCAGAATAATTGTATCTAAGTTATCACAAAACTGTTTCAATGAGTTCCCGGCGGGAGGACAAAAGCTGTCTTTGAACCTACCAAGCAGAAGGCTTGTAAAACTCCACTGTGTAGGATGGGAAGCAACATGAAGGTGTTCTGTTTCTTTCATGTATTGCAATCAACAAAGATATTGTCTTGACCCAAGAACTACAAAAGAGGAGAGGAAGCAGGGCCAGACTCCCCTCCAGGCGACCTTTTCTGTGAACTGTTTTACGACCTTTTCTTTGAACTTTTGTAATCAAAGGCGATGGCGGTTTACGGCCCCATCCCTTAGAAACAGCTGTTGCCATGTAATCAGTGAAAGTCCAAATAAAAGAAGTGGCGTACAATCTTTTGCCAGAGCGTGTTGAGACACTGTGCAAGGGTACAGTGTCTACGAGTTCCTCCTCATTGAGCTAAATGTAATTCTGTCTCTGTTTAATTCCTTGTTTCTTGTCTTGTTTAATAGATGTCATCAGTGTTTGAACATGACGGAAAATAATTCAAAAGAAGGAACATCAATCCCCAACAGAAAATCTGGAGCTTCTCTTTCTTCATACTGTTAACTAGCTGCACACGCTGGAAACAAGTAGCGAGGGCAGAATAATGAACTTATTGACAGTGCGGTGTGAAAGCCGATGTGTTTACTTTGTAATGAAGTAAACTAAGTCTCAAAGGAATATAATAGAGGCACTTCCTGACGAAACATCCACATTTTGATGTCATACGGAAAGACGCAGTTACCAGTGGAAGTGGATATGTCACCACAACATCCGGTTTTGCTGAGAAAAGTCTATTTAAGATGACCGAATTTCCGGTGCATCACTTGTCAATAGTGCACAAATAATAGGCTATATACCAGGGGTCACCAACCTTTTTGAAACCAAGGGCTACTTCTTGGGTACTGATTAATGCGAAGGGCTACCAGTTAGATACACACTTAAATAAATTGCCAGAAGTAGCCAATTTGCTCAATTTACCTTTAACTCTGTTATTATTAATAATTAATGATATTTATCTTTGTGGAAACACTGATCATCTTAATGATTTCTCACAATAAATATATATAGAAACAGATAAATATCAATATGCAACACTTTATTTTTATATTTTCTCTAAGTGCACATTTTTCAAATTGAACATTTTCAAATGATCACTTCTAAGACAGTCTTGTGAAATCACAATATCCCATTTTAACTAGCTAGCCACTAACATTTTTTAACAAATCATGAATTACTTTGCACCATGTTTGTACAAATAATAACTCATGTAAAATACAAAAGTAAACTCTCAAATTTTTAAATCATGTCACAATTTGAACTGGACACCAAATCTGTTATCTGTTTCTTTGTCAGTTAGTGGGAAGCCTGGCATTGCATGCTGTTAACTAGTGTGTTGTACTCTGGTGTGTAACTTGACACTGCAACTCTGAGTGAGTCTTGCACATGTGCATCAGTGAGGCGTGTTCTGTGTTTGTTCTTGATGAAGTTCATGTCAGAAAAGGCTGATTCACAAAGATAAGATTTTTCCTCATTGTTTGCGGAACCTTCTTAATCTTTTGGACATATTTTCACAGCAATCTGGCCTTAAGCTTAATTATGATAAATGTAAAATGTTAAGGATCGGAAATCTGAAGGGAACGTCCTTTTGAATGGAATGCAAAGTGCCTGTTTTGTGGACAGATGGACCAGTTAACATACTTGGTGTTGTTGTCCCAGAAAATCTGGAAGATCTAGGCTCAGTAATTTATGATAATCGACTAAGAAAGCTGGACAAAATTATGCAATTATGGAAAGGGTTACCCCTAACCTTGTATGGTAAATTGTCTATTGCCAACTCGTTAATTAGTCCTCAATGTATTTATTTGTTTTTGTCATTACCAGCTCCATCACAAAACTTTTTTAAGATTTATGAGCGGAGGGTCTTCGATTTTGTCTGGAACGGCAAACCAGAAAAGATTAAAAGAAAGGTTTTGTACAAAGAGTATGAATATGGGGGCCTGAAACTTCTCAACCTTGAAGCTATGTGTCTGTCTTTAAAAGCATCAATTGTTCCAAAGATGTATTTAAACATTGAGTGGTACACAAATGTCCTGTTGGACAAAAAACATGTACTGTATCAAAAGAAATTGTATCCTTTTTTACAAGTGATCCCCTCCCAGAGAGTCTGCTGGGAAACATGGCGGGGTTCATAAAGGAAACAATCCACTCATAGTGGTGTTTTCAATTTTATGTGCCAGAAAAAAGAGACGATATTTTGCAGCAGTTAATATGGATGAACTCTAATATTGTAATAGATGGAAAGCCTTTCTTTTTGAAAAATATGTTTGAAAGAGGAATCATTTTTGTCAATGATATTATCAATGAGAATGGTAAAATTATGAAGTATGATGAATTTAGAGCTATGTATGGTGATGCTTGCTCAAGCTTTTCATTTTATCAACTAACTGGAGTAATTGGGAAAAGATGGAAACAAATAATTAATTATGGAACTACTAAATTATTAGTTTGTAAACCTCTAATAAGAAATTCTAGTTGGCAAAAAGGAACTAAAATAAATAGAAAAATATATAATTTTTATTTAATAAAGAAATCTTTGAAGGCTGCCTCATACAACACAAATGGAAAATGGGAGGACTTTTTTGACTGCCCGTTGCCATGGGATGCCATATTCAAACTAATCTATAAAACCACTATCGATGTGCAAAATCGTTATTTTCAAATTAAAATTATTTATAACTTCTTACCCACAGGGAAAATGTTAACATTATGGAATATGACAGAGTCAGATGATTGCCGATTTTGTTGTCAGGAGCCTGAATCCACCCTGCATTTGTTTTGGTATTGTCATATTGTGTCTTTGTTTTGGGTGGAAGTTGAAAAAATGTGTTTAAGGATTGGTTTGTTTATGAAGCTTAATGTGGTTTCTGTTATTTTAGGAGAGTTCATTGACAATCATGATTTAGTCAATTTAATTATAGTACTCTGTAAAATGTTTATTTTTAAGGCCAAAAACAGATATTCACTTAGTATTACTTTCTTTAAAACATTTATTCAGTATTTTCTAACTTTAGAAAGTTACATGGTTGAAAACGATAATGATGCCAAAAAACATTTAAAAAAAGATGAGAAGTCCTCAAAGGCTTATTTTGAAAGTATAATTATGTTTATAGATTATATGATATCTGTTGTTGTGTTCCCTAATTTGAGTGACCTGGACATAATCTGGACTGTACATAAATGCTTATTTTGAAAATGTAATTTTGTTTATAAATTATATGCAATCTGTTGTGTTCCCTAATTTTTTTCTGTGTACATGAATGAAGGTGTGTGTGTTGCTGAGTCCGACTTGGACATTATCTGGACTGGGCCTGGTTTAAAAAACCCTTTAAACAAATCTAATTTCATTGACAACCTGGTCTGTTGAAGATAAGGCCCTTTTTTAAAAAATAAAATAAAATAAGATAAATAAATAAAAAACATTTTCTTGGATAAAAAAAGAAAGTAAAACAATATAAAAATAATTACATAAAAAATAGTAATTAATGAAAATGTTAGTGGACCAGCAGCCTATACAATCATGTGTGCTTCAGGGACTGTGTCCCTTGCAGATGTGTTGTCTATGTTGTGGGAACCAGAATATTGGTAGCAGAAAGAAATAACCCCTTTTGTGTGAGTGGGTGTGGATGAGTGTGCATGGGGGAGGTTGTTTGGGTTGATGCACTGATTGAAAGTGTATCTTGTGTTTTTTCTATGTAGATTTAATTTAAAAAAAAAAAAAAAAAATTTTTTTTTTTTTTTTTTTTTTTTAAATTTTTTATTATTTTTTTTTTTTTTAGAACAGGCCCGCGGGCGACTCATCTGGTCCTTACGGGCGACCTGGTGCCCGCGGGCACCGCGTTGGTGACCCCTGCTATATACTATATAATACATGAATATATATTTTGACTACGAAGAAATACCGATTGTTGAAGGACCGGAATTGACGCTGTGGTCTGACTACGGTCCGTTTGAAAAAATCCTAAAAAAAAAAAAACAGTCCAGGTGACTTTTCCTCTTCCATCCACTATTTCTTCATTTTGACTTCCTCTTCTCACTCCACACAAAGAATCAACCGCCAGGAAACAAGATCAGGGTTTCCCCCTTAATGTAACCGATTGTGGCGCACCGCCACAGCAAAATAAAAGCTGCCACATCTTAAAAAGTGTGGGGTTTTTTTAACGAGAAAACAAATTAGAGGGATATAATGGATTGTAACCTCCAGAAGAAGTCACACAAAGTTTGACGCTCTTTTTAACTTTTGTTGCCAATCTCATGCTAAAAAGCATTCCTTCTCGTGCACACACGTATGTCTCCGTGCTTACCTACCAGACACAAAACAACACTTCCTCATTCTCCGCCAATCCTTTTTCAGGCACAGTGTGTTCGCCATCATGGGAACAATGAACAACATATCCTGTTGATATATATAATAATATATATTCTCACCACATGCAAAGTATCAAGCGCCAGACAAGCAAATCTAATTTGATTTAGATTTTTATTAAAGGCCTACTGAAATGAAATTTTCTTATTTAAACAGGGATAGCAGGTCCATTCTATGTGTCATACTTGATCATTTCGCGATATTGCCATATTTTCGCTCAAAGGATTTAGTAGAGAACATCGACGATAAAGTTCGCAACTTTTGGTCGCTGATAAAAAAGCCTTGCCTGTACCGGAAGTAGCGTGACGTCGCAGGTTGAAGAGCTCCTCACATCTGCACATTGTTTACACCAGCAGCGAGAGCGATTCGGACCGAGAAAGTGACGATTACCCCATTAATTTGAGCGAGGATGAAAGATTTGTGGATGAGGAAAGTGAGAGTGAAGGACTAGCGTGCAGTGCAGGATGCCAGGGTGTATCTTTTTTCGCTCTGACCGTAACTTAGGTACAAGGGCTCAAAATGATACCTGCCGTATCATTTTAAATGGCCTGCGACATAATTTTAAGTGGCTGGCCACATCATTTTATATGGTCCTGCCCACTATTTTACGTGGCTTGCCGCTTCATTTTACGTGGCTTGCCGCATCATTTTATGTTGTCTGCCGCATCATATTATGTGGCCTGCCGCAACATTTCATGTGGTCCTGCCTAATATTTACTGTGGCCCGCTGCATCATTTAACATAGTCCTACCGACTATTGTATGTGGCCCGCCGCAACGTTTTATGTTATATGTTGCATTATTTATGTGGCCCTCCACATCATCTTAAGTGGTCCTACCGACTATATTGTGGCCTGCGACATCATTTTAAGTGGCTGGCCACATCATTTTATATGGCCCTGCCCACTATTTTATGTGGCTTGCCGCTCAATTTTTATGTGATATGCCACAACATTTTATGATTTAGTAGAGAACATCGACGATAAAGTTCGCAACTTTTGGTCGCTAATAAAAAAGCCTTGCCTGTACCGGAAGTAGCGTGACGTCGCAGGTTGAAGAGCTCCTCACATCTGCACATTGTTTACACCAGCAGCGAGAGCGATTCGGACAGAGAAAGCGACGATTACCCCATTAATTTGAGCGAGGATGAAAGATTTGTGGATGAGGAAAGTGAGAGTGAAGGACTAGCGTGCAGTGCAGGATGCCAGGGTGTATCTTTTTTCGCTCTGACCGTAACTTAGGTACAAGGGCTCATTGGATTCCACACTTTCTCCTTTTTCTATTGTGGATCACGGATTTGTATTTTAAACCACCTCGGATACTATATCCTCTTGAAAATGAGAGTCGAGAACGCGAAATGGACATTCACAGTGACTTTTATCTCCACCACAATACATCGGTGAAGCACTTTAGCTTCGGAGCTAACGTGATAGCATCGTGCTTAACTGCGGATAGAAACAGAAGAAACATGCCCCTGACTGGAAGGATAGACAGAAGATCAACAATACTATTATTACTTCTACTATCAGGAGACACCGAACCAAACCCTGGACCTGTAACCACACGGTTAATGCTGTCCAGCCTGGCGAAGCCTAGCAATGCTGTTGCTAACGACGCCATTGAAGCTAACTTAGCTACGGGACCTCGACAGAGCTATGCTAAAAACATTAGCTCTCCACCTATGCCAGCCCTCATCTGCTCATCACGACCCGTGCTCACCTGCGTTCCAGCGATCGACGGAGCGACAAAGGACTTCACCCGATCATCGGTGTGGTCGGTGGCTAGCGTCCGATAGCGCGTCTGCTATCCAACTCAAAGTCCTCCTGGTTGTGTTGCTGTAGCCAGCCGCTAATGCACCGATCCCACCTACAGCTTTCTTCTTTGCAGTCTCCATTGTTCATTAAACAAATTGCAAAAGATTCACCAACACAGATGTCCAGAATACTGTGGAATTTTTCGGTGAAAACAGACGCAGTTTGTATTGGGACACAATGGTGTCTCAATACTTCCGTTCAATCCGTCACGTCACGCGCAAACGTCATCATATCTAGACGTTTTCAGCCGGATATTTCCAGGGAAATTTAAAATTGCACTTTATAAGTTAACCCGGCCGTATTGGCATGTGTTGCAAAGTTAAGATTTCATCATTGATATATAAACTATCAGACTGCGTGGTCGGTAGTAGTGGGTTTCAGTAGGCCTTTAAGGATCCCCGTTAGCTGGTTGCCACAACAACCCACTAGTCTTCCTGGGGTCCACAAACTCAATACAATTACAAGTAAAAGCATATAATTATAACTACACAAATACAGAAACAAATAAAAGCATCAATAAGAAAACAAGCAAACAATTTACAGTCACAGAATAATAATTACCATATAAATATAACTACACAATACAAAACCAAACAAAAAGCATCAATAAGCAAACTAATTTACAGACTCAGATAAAATATTACTTTCCTTTTAAAAACCTGTTTACTTTTAATGCCGGTGAGAATTCGAGGCAGATTATTCCAGAGCGATACAGATCTATAAATAAAAGATTTCCGCAAAGCATTCTTCCTGGGACGAGGGAGTACAAAATGCCCCTCACTGGACGCTCTGGTATTATGATTATGTATAGTGCTACTGTAAACTATTTGGGCCATGAGAAAAGCAGGAATTTTACTACCGGTTACTGATTTGAACAATATTAGAGTATTAGCTGACAACCTGTTCTGCACTGTTAGCCAGGAAAGAGAAGCATGCATTTGGTTCACATTGGTTCTTAGTGAACAACCCAAAAACCAGCCTTGATGCCCTATTCTGGACAATCTGGAGCTTACTGATCTCACCACTAGCAGCAGACGCCCAGACTGTAGAACAATAGTCCAGATGACACAAGACTAAACTCTTAACAATCTGACAAAGAAGAGGTGGATCAACAAAAGCAGCACATTTCCTGGAAATACCAACAGCCCTTCCCATCTTTGTAACTATATCACTGATATGATTTGTCCAGGATAGAGTGCAGTCAAGCATCACTCCAAGGAGCTTGGCACTTCTGACCTGTTGAACTGTTGAAATACCTAGCCTCAGATCCAACTTTGGTAGTGGATACTGCCATCTGATTGGCTGTTAGCGTGTCACGCCCACTAATCAGTGATCACTTCCTGTGTTGCTCGGTTACCAGAGACCGAGGGCCTTTGTTCGTGCAACCAACCTTGTTTCCAACGAAAAATACGTTTTTTTTTCAACTTTTTATCGATTTGATTTTTTCCTGATATCGATTATTGCATTATCGCCCCACCCTATTTTCAAAATAGTTACATCGATCTTTTAAATTAAATTGACAAAATAATCAGCATTATGCTTGATTAAAAAAAAATTCTACAGTTAATTTTATCTTGCAGTTAAACATTAACAGTGGGCGCCATGGCAAGCGATTCGTCGGAATATGAACACTTTATACTTAACCAGTGGTTCTTAACCTAGGTTCGATGGAACCCTAGGGGTTCGGTGAGTCGGGCTCAGGGGTTCGGCGGAGGTCAAAACACATCCGACTCATCGTGTAAATACAAACTTCTCCTTATCGGCGTATTACGGATACGGCAACAGCTGACTGATTTGCAGGTGTGTCATTTGTTGTGAGTTTATGCACTGTGTTGGTTTTGTTGTTTGAACAAGGTGATGTTCATGCACGGTTCATTTTATGCCCCAGTAAAAAAAAACATGGTAACACTTTAGTATGGGGAACATATTCACCATTAATTAGTTGCTTATTAACATGCAAATTAGTAACATATTGGCTCTTAACTAGTCATTATTAAGTACTTATTAATGCCTTATTCGGCATGGCCTTTTTATAACCTTAACCCTCTAACCCTGACCCTAACCAAATAACTCTAAATGAAGTCTTTGTTACTTAGAATATGTTCCCCTAGTGTCCAAATAACTCTAAATGAAGTCTTTGTTACTTAGACTATGTTCCCCATACTAAAGTGTTACCAAAAACATATAACTTTGGCTTGAATTTTTAAAAAAAACATTTTATTTTTCACTAAAGAAGGGTTTGGTGAATGCACATATGAAACTGGTGGGGTTCGGTACCTCCAACAAGGTTAAGAACCACTGTTCTAAACGAAGAACAACGACGAACGCCTCAGCAAAGCAGAAGACGGAAAGCTGAGGAGTTTCGCCGATGCTTCTCTGGAAAACCGAATTGGACAATTTATTAGAGGCTGTATTATTGTGGTCATGTCGGGTCTTTTAATATCTTTTTTTTTTTTTTTCATTACCTGCACATGACTCCAGTGAGGATAGCATCAGGAAATTTTCACACAGGGAAGCTCATATCTCGCCGTGACCCTTGACACACAACAGCCTCACTTTATTGCTTCTGTGTGTGTGTGTGTGTGTGTGTGTGTGTGTGTGTGTGTGTGTGTGTGTGTGTGTGTGTGTGTGTGTGTGTGCTCACTAGATACTCTGCAGTAACACCTCGCCGTGCAGCTCCAAAGCAAACTATGAGCGGACACATCATTAGGCACACCTGCAACCATCTTTAGCAGGCCTATTCAAGCAAGTTGTTTCGAGGGCCACATTTCCAGAAATCTTCTCCCTTTACTGTTTGTCTTATTTTGTATAATCCCGAAGAACCAGCATCTTCTACAGTAGACCCCTGATTTTGGTCTATTTGTTTGTCGACCGTCACGCTCCGTTGTTTTTAGTAGCCTTACGCAAAACAAAAAAAAAAGCTATCAAAAAAAAGCATCTTTAGTGTTTAAAAATGCGAGTCCCTCGCAAGTTTTTTTAACCCGAACTTGCGGGCACTTGAACTTGAAAAAGAGAGGACCTAAGATCAACGTTCCCTCCGTCGAGACGCTTTAAGGAGGACATGAATTCCATTGATCACTTTGTTGAGCAAAACTCTTTATTATCGGCCATGAACACATGACCAAAACTTTGGTGAAAAAAAGTTTCTATCGAGCAAAACTGGTCATTTTCTGCCACACAAACCAAACCAAAACCAACTTTGTCATCTGTCATATCAACAGCAGCTCCATGACAACTCCAACACCACACATTATGTGTAATTCCAGGTCGTTACACTATGATTTAAAGGCCTACTGAAACCCACCGCAGTCTGATAGTTTATATATCAATGAGGAAATCTTAACATTGCAACACATGCCAATACGGCCGGGTTAGATTAGTAAAGTGCAATTTTAAATTTCCCGCGAAACTTCCGGATGAAAACGTCTCGGTATGATGACGTATGCGCGTGACGTCACGGAGTGAACGGAAGTATTCGGACCCCATTGGATCCAATACAAAAAGCTGTGTTTTCACCACATAATTCCACAGTATTCTGGACATCTGTGTTGGTGAATCTTTTGCAATTTGTTTAATGAACAATGAAGACTGCAAAGAAGAAAGCTGTAGGTGGGATCGGTGTATTAGCGGCGGACGACAGCAACACAACCAGGAGGACTTTGAGATGGATAGCAGACGCGCTAGCCGGCGACCTCACCTTGACTTCCTCCGTCTCCGGGCCGCCGACCGCATCTATGATCGGGTGAAGTCCTTCGTCGCTCCGTCGATCGCTGGAACGCAGGTGAGCACGGGTGTTGATGAGCAGATGAGGGCTGGCTGGCGTAGGTGGATAGCTAATGTTTTTAGCATAGCTCTGTCGAGGTCCCGTAGCTAAGTTAGCTTCAATGGCGTCGTTAGCAACAGCATTGTTAAGCTTCGACAGGCTGGAAAGCATTAACCGTGTATTTACATGTCCATGGTTTAATAATATTGTTGATTTTCTGTCTATCCTTCCAGTCAGGGGTTTATTTCTATTGTTTCTATCTGCATTTAAGCATGATGCTATCACGTTAGCTCCGTGGCTAAAGAGCTTCGCCGATGTATTGTCATGGAGATAAAAGTCACTGTGAATGTCCATTTCGTGTTCTCGACTCTCATTTTCAAGAGGATATAGTATCCGAGGTGGTTTAAAATACAAATCTGTGATCCACAATAGAAAAAGGAGAAAGTGTGGAATCCAATGAACCAGCTTGTACCTTAGTTACGGTCAGAGCGAAAAAAGATACGTCCTGCACTGCAGTCTGGTCCTTCACTCTCACGTTCCTCATCCACGAATCTTTCATCCTCGCTCAAATTAATGGGGTTATCGTCGATGTTCTCTACTAAATCCTTTCAGCAAAAATATGGCAATATCGCGAAATGATCAAGTATGACACATAGAATGGATCTGCTATCCCCGTTTAAATTTAAAAAAATCATTTCAGTAGGCCTTTAACAATCAAATGTGTGCCTATTCTACTGTCATTTATTTAGAATCTTAATTTATAAATATTAATGATCAAATGATGTTATTATGTTAAAAAAATACTAATAAAAATATATATTTTACAAACAAAGTTACAGGAATGTACACATGATCCCATGCTTACATCTCATTGTGCAACATGTGAATGTTTTAAGTGGGCCAAAACACTTATATTACAAAATAATCTCATGGAAATGACTACAGTCATTTGATTATAATATTAAGAAATGTAACTTGTTATTTAGTCATGTTTGGGACAGGTGTGCAGCTGATGTGACCACAGTGTGCACGTCTGACGTCGTTCACATGTGCCCCACTGAATGCTTAAGGAGTTTTTGCGTTTGCTCACACAAGAAACATTAGAGGGAACATTGCCTAAGATGGAACCTTGAGGAACACCACTATAGTATACCTACAGAAGTAGAACAAATGACGACGGACTGCGTCTGAAGTAAACAAGCTACAGCAACACCTTCGTTACATAAATCACATTGCAAAAAAAAAAAAAAAAGGAAAGGACTTAAAGGGGTGCCTTGAGGAATGCCTCAGTTACGTAAATCACAAGTTTGGACCCCAGTGTTTTTATGTTTGCTAACAAAGTTACAATGTCAACGCAAGGATCTTTGAACGCGTTTACATGGTCCAAGTTCCTCTAAACAGCAGGAATTTGCCGCAAAAATGTTAGTCTTGCAAGTTTTGAACCGGACTCGGGGGCCAGTATGGTGCCGTTCCGGGCCCCCGGGCCGCCAATTGAATAGCCCTGCTTTAAAGCCTGAACCACTAAAAAGGTGTTAAAAAAAATTATGGAGCTTCTATTGGTCCTTCTGAATAAATATATATATTTATTTTTTTTTACCAAAAAGCAATTTTCATACGTAAATTTAAAATTTGTATCATATTTGACAGAGCCGGTCACAACATTTTTACAGGCCCCGAGCAGCAGCGCAGGGGGGATGCAGATCATCGTAAGGGCCCTACAGAAATTGCTGTGTTTTTTCTTTTATACAAACCCCATTTCCATATGAGTTGGGAAATTGTGTTAGATGTAAATATAAACGGAATACAATGATTTGCAAATCCTTTTCAACCCATATTCAATTGAATGCACTACAAAGACAACATATTTGATGTTCAAACTCGTAAACTTTTTTTTTTTTTGCTTGGCTTGCCGCATAATTTTCATGTGATATGCCACGACATTTCATGTGGTCTTGCCTGATATTTACTGTGGCCCGCTGCATCATTTAACGTAGTCCTGCCGACTATAGTATGTGGCCCGCCGCATCGTTTTATGTGATATGTCGCATTATTTAGGTGGCCCTCCACATCATCTTCAGTGGTCTTACCGACTACTGTGGCCTGCCGCATCATTTTAATTGACCTGCAGCATCATTTTGTGACCTGCAGCATCATTTTGTGGCCTGCAGCATCATTCTAAATGGCCTGCGACATCATTTAAAGTGGCCTGCTGCCTCATTTTATGTGGCCTGCAACATCATTTTAAGTGGCTGGCCACATCATTTGATATGGTCCTGCCCACTATTTTACGTGGCTTGCCGCATAATTTTCATGTGATATGCCACAACATTTCATGTGGTCCTGCCTAATATTTACCGTGGCCCGCTGCATCATTTAATGTAGTCCTGCTGACTATTGTATGTGGCCCACCACATCGCTTTATGTGATATGTCACATTATTTAAGTGGCCCTCCACATCATCTTAAGTTGTCCTACCGACTACTGTGGCCTTCCGCATCATTTTATGTGGCCTGCAAGTGGACTACCGCATCATTTTAATTGGCCTGCCGCATCATTTTTAAGTGGCCTGCTGCTACATTTTATATGGTCATGCCCACTATTTTAAATGGCTTGCCGCATGATTATTTATGTGGCCCTCCACATCATCTTAAGTGGTCCTACCAACTACTGTGGCCTGCTGCATCATTTTATATGGTCCTGCCCACTATTTTATGTGGCTTGCCGGATGATTTTTATGTGATATGCCACGACATTTCAGGTGGTCCTGCCTAATATTTACTGTGGCCTGCTGCATCATTTAACGTAGTCCTGCTGACTATTGTATGTGGCACGCCGCATCGTTTTACATGATATGTCGCATTATTTAGGTGGCCCTCCACATCATCTTAAGTGGTCCTACCAAGTACTGTGGCCTTCCGCATCATTTTAATTGGCCTGCTGCATCATTTTAATTGGCCTGCTGCATCATTTTAAGTGACCTGCAGCATCATTTTGTGACCTGCAGCATCATTTTAAGTGGCCTGCTGCATCATTTTAATTGGCCTGCTGCATCATTTTAATTGGCCTGCAGCATCATTCTGTGACCTGCAGCATCATTTTAAGTGACCTGCAGCATCATTTTGTGACCTGCAGCATCATTTTAAGTGGCCTGCAGCATCATTTTAAGTGGCTGGCCACATCATTTTATATGGTCCTGCCCACTATTTTATGTGGCTTGCCGCATAAATTTTGTGTGATATGCCACAACATTTTATGTGGTCCTGCCTAATATTTACCGTGAGCCGCTGCATTGTTTAACGTAGCCCTGCCGACTATTTTACGTGGCCCGCCGCATCGTTTTATATGATATGTTGCATTATTTAGTTGGCCCTCCACATCATCTTAAGTGGTCCTACCGACTACTGTGGCCTGCTGCATCATTGTAATTGGCCTTCCGCATCATTTTAAGTGGCCTGCAAGTGGCCTGTTGCATCATTTTACGTGGCCTGCCGCATCATTTGATATGGTCCTGCCCACTATTTTACATGGCTTGCCGTATTATTTTTACGTGATATGCCACAACATTTCATGTGGTCCTGCCTAATATTTACTGTGGCCTGCTGCATCATTTAACATAGTCTTGCTGACTATTGTATGTGGGCCGCCGCGTTACGTCGCATTATTTAGTTGGCCCTTCACATCATCTTAAGTGGTCCTACCGACTACTGTGGCCTGCTGCATGATTTTAATTGGCCTGCTGCATCATTTTATATGGTCCTGCCCACTATTTTACATGGCTTGCCGCACAACTTTTATGTGATATGCCACAACATTTCATGTGGTGCTGCCTAATATTTACTGTAGCCTGCTGCATCATTTAACGTAGTCCTGCCGCATCATTTTAAGTAGCCTGCGACATCATTTTAAATGGCCTGCGACATCATTTTAAAGTGACCTGCCGTATCATTTTAAATGGCCTGCGACATAATTTTAAGTGGCTGGCCACATCATTTTATATGGTCCTGCCCACTATTTTACGTGGCTTGCCGCATCATTTTAAGTGACCTGCGACATCATTTTAAATGGCCTGCGACATCATTTTAAAGTGACCTGCCGTATCATTTTAAATGGCCTGCGATATAATTTTAAGTGGCTGGCCACATCATTTTATATGGTCCTGCCCACTATTTTACATGGCTTTCCGCATCATTTTAAGTGACCTGCCACATCATTTTAAGTAGCCTGCGACATCATTTTAAATGGCCTGCGACATCATTTTAAATTGACCTGCCGTATCATTTTAAATGGCCTGCGATATAATTTTAAGTGGCTGGCCACATCATTTTATATGGTCCTGCCCACTATTTTACATGGCTTGCCGCACAACTTTTATGTGATATGCCACAACATTTCATGTGGTCCTGCCTAATATTTACCGTGGCCTGCTGCATCATTTAACGTAGTCCTGCCGCATCATTTTAAGTAGCCTGCGACATCATTTTAAATGGCCTGCGACATCATTTTAAAGTGACCTGCCGTATCATTTTAAATGGCCTGCGACATAATTTTAAGTGGCTGGCCACTTCATTTTATATGGTCCTGCCCACTATTTTACGTGGCTTGCCGCTTCATTTTACGTGGCTTGCCGCAACATTTTATGTGGCCTGCCGCATCATATTATGTGGCCTGCCGCAACATTTCATGTGGTCCTGCCTAATATTTACTCTGGCCCGCTGCATCATTTAACATAGTCCTACCGACTATTGTATGTGGCCTGCCGCAACGTTTTATGTTATATGTTGCATTATTTATGTGGCCCTCCACATCATCTTAAGTGGTCCTACCGACTATATTGTGGCCTGCGACATCATTTTAAGTGGCTGGCCACATCATTTTATATGGCCCTGCCCACTATTTTAAGTGGCTTGCCGCTCAATTTTTATGTGATATGCCACATTTTATGTGGTCCTGCCTAATATTTACCGTGGCCCGCTGCATCATTTAACATAGTCCTGCCGACTATTTTAAGTGGCCCGCCGCCTCATTTTAATTGGCCCTCCACATTTATCTAATGTGGTTTGCTGCATGATTTTATGTGATTTCTCGCATTAATTTATGTGGTCTTGCCAACTATTTACCATGGCCCGACATATCCTTTTGATTTACATGGCCTTCTGCATCATTTTATGTGGTATGCCGTTTAATTTATGTGGCCTGCCTTACGTTATATTACTTAATTTTTTTTCAGTGGGAAAAAAACCCACATTTTTAAGGTGTGGCAGCTTTTATTTTGCTAATAATCCGTGTTCATTTAACTTCCTGGTTTTCACTTTCTCGAACTGCTGCATGCAAGTGACGTGGAGGACACAGTGGGGGACACATGTGTGCATGTATACTGCAGTCAGTCAGCTGGACTAAATGGGGAAGAAACGTGATTTGTTGCAGTTTGTGTAAAGTTAGTCCAAAGTTGTGCTGGTCTCCCCCGAGGCTAACATCTTGCCATCAGTGACGAGACGTTAGCCGAAGCAACAATGCGGACTTGTGAAGCTTCTGGGCCGGTTTACGTCACTTTGTGTGTCACTTTTCCAGCCAGGCTGGGTCTCAGAGGGGTGCCATGAGGTAAACACGGAGAAGGAAAAACAAGCCAGGGCAGGTTTTTGTGAATGGGAAGTTTTTTTTCTCTCCCCCCCCTCGCTTCAATCTTTTTTTTCTGCAAATAATAATTAACTTAGAATTTCATGGCTGCAACACGTGCCAAAGTAGTTGTGAAAGGGCATGTTCACCACTGTGTTACGTGGCCTTTCCTTTTAACAACACCCAGTAAACGTTTGGGAACTGAGGAGACACATTTTTGAAGCTTCTCAGGTGGAATTCTTTCCCATTCTTGCTTGATGTACAGCTTAAGTTGTTCAACAGTCCGGGGGTCTCCGTTGTGGTATTT
Organism: Entelurus aequoreus; assembly: GCF_033978785.1. NCBI lineage: Eukaryota > Metazoa > Chordata > Actinopteri > Syngnathiformes > Syngnathidae > Entelurus > Entelurus aequoreus. The sequence goes on along the minus strand of NC_084738.1, from coordinate 58,198,626 downwards.
TAGGCTTCATAATGCGTCACACATTTTCAATGGGAGACAGGTCTGGACTACAGGCAGGCCAGTCTAGTACCCGCACTCTTTTACTATGAAGCCACGTTGATGTAACACGTGGCTTGGCATTGTCTTGCTGAAATAAGCAGGGGCGTCCATGGTAACGTTGCTTGGATGGCAACATATGTTGCTCCAAAACCTGTATGTACCTTTCAGCATTAATGGCGCCATCACAGATGTGTAAGTTACCCATGTCTTGGGCACTAATACACCCCCATACCATCACAGATGCTGGCTTTTACACCTTGCGCCTATAACATGGTTATAGATGGTTATAGATGGTTCTTTTCCTCTTTGGTCCGGAGGACACGTTGTCCACAGTTTCCAAAAACAATTTGAAATGTGGACTCGTCAGACCACAGAACACTTTTCCACTTTGTATCAGTCCATCTTAGATGAGCTCAGGCCCAGCGAAGCTGACTGCATTTCTGGGTGTTGTTGATAAACGGTTTTCGCCTGGCATAAGAGAGTTTTAACTTGCACTTACAGATGTAGCGACCAACTGTAGTTACTGACAATGGGTTTCTGAAGTGTTCCTGAGCCCATGTGGTGATATCCTTTAAACACTGATGTCGCTTGTTGATGCAGTACAGCCTGAGGGATCGAAGGTCACGGGCTTAGCTGCTTACGTGCAGTGATTTCTCCAGATTCTCTGAACCCTTTGATGATATTACGGAGCGTAGATGGTGAAATCCCTAAATTCCTTGCAATAGCTGGTTGAGAAAGGTTTTTCTTAAACTGTTCAACAATTTGCTCACGCATTTGTTGACAAAGTGGTGACCCTCGCCCCATCCTTGTTTGTGAATGACTGAGCATTTCATGGAATCTACTTTTATACCCAATCATGGCACCCACCTGTTCCCAATTTGCCTGTTCACCTGTGGGATGTTCCAAATAAGTGTTTGATGAGCATTCCTCAACTTTATCAGTATTTATTGCCACCTTTCCCAACTTCTTTGTCACGTGTTGATGGCATCAAATTCTAAAGTTAATGATTATTTGCAAAAAAAAAAAATGTTTATCAGTTTGAACATCAAATATGTTGTCTTTGTAGCATATTCAACTGAATATGGGTTGAAAATGATTTACAAATCATTGTATTCCGTTTATATTTACATCTAACACAATTTCCCAACTCATATGGAAACGGGGTTTGGACGCCTTTTTGAGGTCCTGCATGCACGAAAAGTCCCCCTATTTTGCAGGCACGTCAGGTCTTTTATATTTTTGGGGTCCCGCAAATGAAATCAACAAAATTGACTCTTAAGCGCCACCTTCAAAATTTGAAAAAAAATTTTAAAAAATAGCCCCTCCTACCAGTTTCACGTATCGACACGAAAATCGCAGGAGAGGTTTATCATAAAGGTCTCAGGGACCCATATCTAAAAAAAAAAAAAGAACAGGAAGTTGGCCATCTTGGTTTTCGTCTTCCATTATTCGGGCAAAATAAAGGGGTCGTACCATTGGCGTTGTTAGGCCTATTTTAGGGGGGTTCAAGCCCCCCTAAAATATTCTTAAGCCCTCCTAAATAATTTGGTGTTATATTTATTTATTTATTTATTTTTTACAAATACATGCCGACATATTAATTATAAAGTGGCTCGAATATGAGTTTAAATAAATAATCATATAACCTGTCATTATTCACTCAGTTCCCCTCACTTCATAGCGTAAGGTAGAGAGCCCCTTTAGTGTGTCGGTATCCAATCCATTCCACTTATTCATATAGAAAATGCCCACTTCACTCAAAATCCAGTCCGCATTTTCTCTGCGACCTTGCTTGCGGTCCTTGGACTTGTTCATATAGAAAATGCCCACATCACTCTTGTAGAATCTATATAAAGTAATATACATTAGGCTATTGTTAAAATAATGAAAAAACATAATTAAATGTATTTGTTTTATTGTATTGTTACATTAAAAGCTGTTGTATTATTATAGGATGGCTTGTTAAACATTTCAGAGGGAGGAAAAACCAAGACATTTAATATAAAATGTAAAATGAATAAATACATAAAAAGAAAAAGAAAAAAATGGTTAAAAGCCATCATCCCGGGGAGCATTTCATTTCGTCCCGTGCATTTTTAAAAATAATAATAATAACAATGAATAATTTCTAAGTCTTTGTTAGCCATTTGTGAAGTTTTGTGCTCGTGCAATACGTTCGCTCGCGTCCTGTGCATCTCCTGGGGGCTAAGCCCCCCCTGTCCTTAAAAGCTAGTGACGCCCCTGTGTCGTACATTTAAGGCCTACTGAAATTATTATTTTTTATTTAAACGGGAATAGCAGATCCATTCTATGTGTCATACTTGATCATTTCGCGATATTGCCATATTTTTGCTGAAAGGATTTAGTAGAGAAATTCGACAATAAAGTTCGCAACTTTTGCTCGCTGATAAAAAAAAGCCTTGCCTGTACCGGAAGTAGCGTGACGTCACAGGAGCTAGTATTCCTCACAATTCCCCGTTGTTTACAATGGAGCGAGAGAGATTCGGACCGAGAAAGTGATGATTACCCCATTAATTTGAGCGAGGATGAAAGATTTGTAGATGAGGAACGTTACAGTGAACGACTTGAGAGGCAGTGATGGACGTATCTTTTTTCGCTCTGACCGTAACTTAGGTACAAGCTGGCTCATTGGATTCCACACTCTCCTTTTTTTATTGTGGATCACGGATTTGTATTTTAAACCACCTCGGATACTATATCCTCTTGAAAATGAGAGTCGAGCACGCGAAATGGACATTTAAAGTGACTTTTATCTCCAAGACAATACATCGGTGACACACTTAGCTACTGAGCTAGCGCGATAGCATCGTTCTCAAATGAAGATAGAAACAAAATAAATAAACCCCTTAATGGAAGGATAGATAGAAAATCAACAATACTATTAAACCGTGGACATGTAAATACACGGTTAATGATTTCCAGGCTGGCGAAGGTTAACAATGCTGTACTAACGACGCCATTGAAGCTAACTTAGCAACCAGACCTCACAGAACTATGTACTCTCTCCTTTTTCTATTGTGAATCACAGATTTGTATTTTAAACCACCTCGGATACTATATCCTCTTGAAAATGAGAGTCGAGCACGCGAAATGGACATTTAAAGTGACTTATCTCCAAGACAATACATCGGTGACACACTTAGCTACTGAGCTAGCGCGTAGCATCGTTCTCAAATGAAGATAGAAACCCATCAACAGCCGTGCTCACCTGCATTCCAGCGATCAACGGCACGACGAAGGACTTCATCCGTGGGTTTGGCGGCAAGCATCGGCTAGGCGTAGTAAGTAGTCCTTGTTGTGTTGCTGTAAGTATTGTAATGCCCCGCAGTGGAGAAGGAGTCACACAGACGAGGAAGCGCTGCTCAATCGCTTTATTAAAAAGCGGTAACTGGTTGTAGTTCAAAAAGTAACGCACACACATACACGAGCTGCTGTTAGCCAAAGCTCACACACACAAGTTCTCCGCCAACTCACTCGCGCATGCGCATTCCCCAAACCCTTAAAAACAGTACACTAATGCAAATATCACAGATATTACAGTATTGTACTTAGCCGCTAAGACACCGATCGATCCCACCTACAACGTTCTTCTTTGCAGTCTCCATTGTTCATTAAACAAATTGCAAAAGATTCACCAACACAGATGTCCAGAATAATGTGGAATTTTGTCGAAGAAAACAAGAGGCTTTTCTATCGGGTCCGATGGGGTCCAACCACTTCCGTTGCTTTTGTGACGTCACGCGCATAAATCATATCCAAAGGAGTTTTTCAACCGGAAGTGTGGCGGGAATTTTAAAATTGAACTTTATAAGTTAACCCGGCCGTATTGGCATGTGTTGCAATGTTAAAATTTCATCATTGATATATAAACTATCAGACTGCGTGGTTGGTAGTAGTGGCTTTCAGTAGGCCTATAACCAACTCCTCCTAGGGACTTTGGCCAAATGAGTCAAGGTTAAATTTCCAGATACCACACAAATTCTGCCTACGCCACAAGATGTGGGCGTGGCATGGCGCCGAACATTGCTCTGAAGATTTCGCCACAAAACACGAAACGTTACGAACTTGGCACCACAAATTCAGATCTTGTTGTAATTTGGTAGAAATGATGACGATGACCGGCACAGTGGAACAGAGGTTAGTGCGTGTGCCTCACAATAAAAAGGTCCTGGGTTCGATCAAATTTGGCAATATTTGCAAATCTTGCAGGATGACTGGTCAGCCCTCTAATACGTCAATTGCTGCCCTCATGTGGATTATACGTGTAATGCACGCCTCTGATCTGATACATCAGGCTTTGTAGGGCAAAAAAAAATAACTACACTGATGATGTAGAGGGCTCCAAAACATATGTATCACTTGGCGTTACAGGGCTAAGACGAGCTTCATGCACAAGAAGAGGAAGTCGAAAGCTAATCGAGCGTCTAAGTGGACGCTTCGGCGAGTCAGGAAGAAGAAAAGAGGCTCTGCTGCGGTCGCGCGACCTCAACGAGCGTTATTTATTCATGATTCGCCCGCGTTTGTGCCGAGTCAGAACGCATTTTGCGGGCAAATCCGAGGGGCGGGGTGGCAAAGGTCAAAAAGGCCTGAAAATGCTGGGCAGGAAGTCACATGACACTGCGGAAACTGCTGTTGGTCATGAATATTGGATACCTCAGCAAAGACAAAGAATGTTTTTAAAAAGAGTGCATGATCGTGTCCATCTTGCCTTTCATTTCCTTGCCAGATGCTCATTAACATATGCAAATGCTTGCTTGATGCTTGATGTTTTTGTACGATTGTGTCCTTTTTGGACCTTGAAGGAAAACCAAGGTTCTGCTAGGACTGGGCGATAAAACGATATCAATATATGTCGTCATAGACACGTAATTGATATCAATAAAAACATGCGTTCGATAAAACCTTCAATATTTATTTATTTTTTTCTTTTTGGTGGGAAGAAAGCGAAAGTGTGGAAGCAAGGTTGGTTGCACAAGCAAAGGCCCTCGTTCTCCGGTAGCCGAGCAACGCAGGAAGTGAATCACGTGACACGCTAACAGCCTATCAGGTGACAGTATCAACTATCAAGTTTGGTGGATTCTTTGCATGGAGTGAGAAGAGAAAGTCCAAAATGAAGAAATTGTGGATAAAAGAGGAAAAATCAACTGGACAGTATTTTTGGGATTTTTTCCCAAAAGGGACCGTAGTCAGACCAATGTGGTCTGTAAGAGATGCAAGGCAAGACCGCTAATACCACACCACCTTAGCTCACCCTTTAGAGCACAGCTGTAACTTCCTGCCACTAAACCTGCAGAAAATATTTCTTCTCAGGTTTCTCTATGTTTACATTTTCACACTTTGCACTATTTTCTTACACTTTATGAAGCATTTCTTACATACTTTATTTTTGCACCTTCATTTTAAGAGCTTATTGTTAAGTCTTCAATGTGATTTTACTATTTTGTTTACATAGTTTGAGTGTTTTCCACGCTTGTGTTGACATTTCCTTTCTGCCTTGATAGCTGAGGGATTATAATCAGAGGAAGGCCTGCACCTTATTTTCCATAGGTCATAAAAAATTTCAATAATTATCAATACCGACTGATAT
>NC_084738.1:58177979-58187979 GCF_033978785.1 Entelurus aequoreus | reverse complement strand
GTGAGTATATAGAACTCTCTAGATACTATTTTCCAAAGGAGCGATAGCAAACAACCTAGCAACTTTTTATTGTCCAAGTTGACTGGTAACAGACGGTAATGATTTAAATAAGAATTTAAATTAGGAGCCTCCCCGCCACTAGATGGCGTAGCGAATGTCACGGTGAAAAAAACACGCAAGATCCAAGGGATCCTCTGTACCGATTCCTGGTACAGAGGAATCGATATCAGTACTCAATGGTACCAATTTTTGGTACTTTTTGTGTATAATTGTTTTTGATAAGAAAATTACTTTTTTTGGCAACATTTAAAAATGATGGTCAGTTCAGCCTCTGCTGAAGCTAGTCTTTTGTTGCACCCTAAAACGTGTTAATACCGTAAGTACTGTACTTAATACACACCAGCTGTTGGATTGTAACGTGATTGTAGTTTTCATTAACACATTTGAAAGTTTTGAAATCGCCATGTGAAATCGCTAACGCTAATCATGTCAATAAAAAAGCCAATGTATATTAGCATCGAGCTAGCACATTTTTAGAAAAAGTGGAGCCTTACTTTACTTACATTGGAGCATTTATTGAGTCAATTACTTTGTTGGCTTTGAAAAGTTGCAACATTACCTGGAGGTAGTTTGGCCGAGTCGGCTCTCGGTGCTGCTGGAGTGATCGCCAAGTGCCAAAGCGCAACCGGGCGTACCGTAGGACCGGCGGGATTCAGTCTGTGCCAAAGAAGTACCGGATTTGGAAGCCATCCTTAGTTGGAGCGTAGCACTGCTCATCTGCGCCATATTGAATAATAATGAGTCAACGTTTAAAGAATATCTTAACATTTATCCATGAAAATATGAAAAAGCTGCTGAAGGCGTGTTTGATGGAGAAGCTGGAGGGAGACACTGTGAAAGTAAATATTGTACACTCTTATTAGAAACCCTAAAACCAGTGAAGTTGGCACGTTGTGTAAATGGTCAATAAAAACAGAATACAATGATTTGCAAATCCTTTTCAACCTATATTCAATTGAATAGACTGCAAAGACAAGATATTTAACGATCGAACTGGTAAACTTTATTTTTCGCAAATATTAGCTCATTTGGAATTTGATGCCTGCAACATGTTTCAAAAAAGCTGGCACAAGTGGCAAAAAAGACTGAGAAAAGTTGAGGAATCCTCATCAAACACTTATTTGGAACATCCCACAGGTAAACAGGCTAATTGGGAACAGGTGGGTGCCATGATTGGGTATGAAAGCAGCTTCCATGAAATGCTCAGTCATTCACAAACGGGGACGGGGCGAGGGTCACCACTTTGTCAACAAATGCGTGAGCAAATTGTCCAACAGTTTAAGAACAACATTTCTCAACCAGCTATTGCAAGGAATTTAGGGGTTTCACCGTCTACGGTCTGTAATATCATTAAAAAGGTTCAAAGAGTCTGGAGAAATCACTGCACGTAAGCGATGATATTACGGACCTTCGATCCCTCAGGCGGTACCGCATCAAAGCGACATCCGTGTGTAAAGGATATCACCACATGGGCTCGGGAACACTTCAGGAAACCACTGTCAGTAACTACAGTTGGTCGCTACATCTGCAAGTGCAAGTTAAAACTCTACTATGCAAAGCCAAAGCCATTTATCAACAACACCCAGAAACGCCGCCGGCTTCGCTGGGCCCGAGCTCATCTAAGATGGACTGATGCAAAGTGGAAAAGTGTTCCGTGGTCAGACGAGTCCACATTTCAAATTGTTTTTGGAAACTGTGGACGTCGTGTCTTCCGGACCAAAGAGGAAAAAAAAATTTTTTGCAATGTGTTGCTGCCATTAAATTCTAAGTTAATGATTATTTGCAAAAAAACAATGAAGTTTCTCAGTCGGAACATTAAATATCTTGTCTTTGCAGTCTATTCAATTGAATATAAGTTGGAAAGGATTTGCAAATCATTGTATTCTGTTTGTATTTACCATTTACACAATGTGCCAACTTCACTGGTTTTGGACATCACTTCATACAACTACTGTACTTGTTTGTACTACATTCTATTTTATTGCTATTATACTATATTTATTATCTGAAAGTGAGTTTTTTTTCTTTTAAAAAGACTTGTCAGGTGTTAAAATGGGGATCTTTTGGGGTCCGAGAATGGATGAGATTCATCCTAATGGGCGAGTTGCATCTTGGAATGACGGAGATTCTTTTCCATGATCATGATTTCAAGCCTGCCTTGACTTTGAAACTTCATTTCTCGCGGAGACAACTGCAGCGTGGGAGGACGTGCTTGTGGTTCATGGGGGATGGCACTTGATTAAAACGTGGCAGGCCTGCGTGCTCGTTAAGCGCGGCTTCTTATTAATCAACAATTAGAGCTGGCGGCTAATGAGCAGAGTGATGCATCACTCCGCCAGAGGACAAAGATGTTTGACTAATATTATGAGTAGCCACACACTATGGACATGAGAAAAAATAAAGTCCGTTGCTCATTTTTTTAACGGCTCACAGCACAATTGTAAGCATTCTAACGTTAGTATGCTAGCTTATTTTGGATAATTTTGTAGGTAGACACCTCAGTCATATATTGGTACTTCATGCATGCTAACTTTACCGTGCTAGCATGTTAAACAAGTGTTTTATGTAGACACTTCAGAGTAATACATTTTGGTACTTGATGGATGTTACAGGTAGCATGCAATGTTTTTTCGATAATTTAACAGTTATACTCTTCATTATTTCAGTAATGCCAATTGCAAGTATGTTATTGTTAGCATAGTACATGCTAGGGTTTTCTTTGCAAATTTTGCAGGTTCACAGCATCAAATATTTTGTTACTTGACAAATGATACCTGTTCGCATTCTAACATTAGCATGCTAGCTTTTTTTTTTGTTAATTTCGTAGGTAGACACCTCAGTCATATTTTGGTACTTGATGCATGCTAACTTTAGCATGCTAGCATGTTAAACAAGTGTTTCATGTACACACTTCAGAGTAACACATTTTGGTACTTGATGCATGTTACAGTTAACATGCAATGTTTTTTCGATAATTATACAGTGATACTATGCTAACATGTTATTGTTAGCATAGTATTATTAGCATGCTAGGTTTTTTTTTGCTAATTTTGCAGGTTCACAGCATCAAATATTTTGTTACCTGACAAATGATACCTGTTCGCATTATAACGTTAGCATGCTAGCTTTTTTTTTGTTAATTTTGTAGGTAGACACCTCAGTCATATATTGGTACTTGATGCATGCTAACTTTAGCGTGCTAGCATGTTAAACAAGTGTTTCATGTACACACTTCAGAGTAACACATTTTGGTACTTGATGCTAGTTAGTTAGCATGCAATGTTTTTTCGATAACAGTTATACTCTTCATTATTTCAGTAATGCCAATTGCAAGCATGTTATTGTTAGCATAGTACTGTTAGCATGCTAGTTTTTTTTGCTAATTTTGCAGGTTCACAGCATCAAATATTTTGTTACTTGACAAATGATACCTGTTTGCATTCTAACGTTAGCATGCTTGCTTTTCTTTTGTTAATTTTGTAGGTAGACACCTCAGTCATATTTTGGTACTTGATGCATGCTAACTTTAGCGTGCTAACATTTTAAACAACTTTCATGTGCACACTGAGTAATATTTTTATGGTACTTGATGCATGTTACAGTGAGCATGCAATTTTTTTCCGATAATTCACTCAACGATATACTCGTCATTATTTCAGTAATGCTAAGTGGAAGCATGTTATTGTAGTAGTATAGTACTGTTAGCATGCTAGCTTTTTTTGGCAAATTATTACAAAAATAAAATAGTTGTCGAAGAGCAGGGGTGTCCTAACGTTTTCACACTAAAAAATTCAAACATGTGAGGGCAATTTTGTTATTTTTCATTTTCAAACCAATAAAATATATGTGTATTTTTTTAACCTGTAAGGCTCCCTTCAAGTTTGGTCCCGGGGATTTAAAAATGTTAAAAATAAGTCATATATTAACGCTTAAATCTTAGATCCACTTTGGATCCATATGTCGATATAAAAGGTTTTTTTTTTAACTATTTATTTCTACTGTTTTATGCCCTTTTTGTCAAAGAAAATCCTTTTTTTCTGGCAAACCCACAAACTATGCAATATTTCCCCCAAAAAAATATTACAAAGTGTAATATTTGATGTGAAGTAATTGGAGCCTTAAATAGATTATTAATTCATAACATTCATTTTGATTAATTTTTTTTTATTTTTTTTTTTAGTAAAGACAGTTTTATAAAAAAATCTTACAAAAATGATTGGTTATCCAAAAGAGCCCCACTCATAAAACTGTTAAAAATAAGTCACACTTTTTATTTAATTATTTATTTTAAGAAAATGTCAACGCTTGAATCAGTCTAAATAAATATTTTTTTCGTTTTTTTTTGTTGGTTTGTTTTATGCCCTTATTGTCATAGAAAACTTGGAGGGCGGGGGAGGGGAAGTGGCAAACCCACAAACTATGCAATATTTTCCCCAAAAAATATTTCAAAGTGGAATATTTGATGTGAAGTAATTGGAGTCAATAATTCTTAACATTTATTTTGATTTTTTTTTTTTTTTTTTTAGTAAAGACTTACTAAAATGATTGGGTATCCAGAAGGGCCCCTCTCAAGTGTAAAAAGTAATTATTTTTTTTACATTCAACGCCTTTTCAGGGAGAGTGGCAAACCCACAGATTATGCAAAATTTTCCCCAAAAAAATATTTCAAAGTGCAATATCTGATGTGAAGTAATTGGAGCCATACCTAAAGTAGATTAATAATTCATCACAACATTGATTTTGATCATTCATTTTTTTTTGAGCAATGATAGTTTTAAAGAAAACAAGTCTCACTAAAATTCCACTCATAAAAGTGTTAAAAATAGGTCATACATTTTTTAAACATTTTATTTTAACGCTTATTAAATCAGTCTAAATCAATATTTTTTTATTGGTTTTGTTTTATGCCCTTATTGTCGTAGAAAACTCGGGGGTTGGGGAAGGGGGTGGCAATGAGCAATGCCAGTTTTAAAGAAAATAAATCTCACAAAAATATTGGGAATCCAAAAGAACCCCACTAATAAAGTGTTAAAAAAATGTTTAGTTTTAAAGAAAATAAATCTCACAAAAAATATTGGGGATCCAAAAGAGCCCCACTAATAAAGTGTTAAAAGAATGTTCCATTCAACACTGTCAATTATTTGTTTTTATGAATTTTTTTTGTTTGTTTTTTTGCCCTTTTTGGCAAGGAAAAAAACATGTTTTTTTTATGGCATACAACAATATGCAATATTTCCCTCAGGAAATATTTCAAAGTGGAATATTTGAAGCTTCAACCTTTAACCTATTGTTACTATAACAATCTACAAGGTTAATACAGTTTGCTTCTCTTTCTTTTGTATTTCAAGTTCTCATTACATATATGTATTGTTGCATTTGAAACAATTGTATTTTTGATTAGAGGTCATTTTTGTTATTATTCATTATCAATAGTGCTATTTTTATACGTATTTGTATTGCTCCATTTGTAGTGTAATAATGTTCATTGTCATTTCTGTATTATTTATTTTATTAACTGCTTCTTTGTTATCACTTTTACCATCATATTTGTTCATATCATATTCGCTGATGTTGTTCTGTTGTTGTTGTTATGTTTGTTGTTGTCTTTGTCTTATCCCCGCAATTTCCCCGTCTTCCTTTTTTTCCTCTTTCTATCCCCTCCCGCACCAAATAATAATATAAATCCATTTAATAAAGTCAAATACACATAAGGCAACAAGAGAATTATCACACCCCTCTCTTTTGTAAAGTAAATATGTACAGCAGATATGGGCATCTACATCAACTATATGATTTGCCTGCGTGGCTGGACAGGACAAAAAAAATAAATTAAAAAAAATAAAAAGCTTCAAATGGGTCAATTATTCACAATAACATTGATTTTGATTCATTATTATTTTTTGAGCAATGCCAGTTTTAAAGAAAATCAAAATAGCCTGCATGGCAGCTTTGTGTTATTAGAGTCCACATTGCAACTTTTTTCATTGCAGTTTGTGTAATTAATAATAGTAATAATAATTATAATATATAATTATTGTATAATTATAATTATATATAATAATTAATTATAATAATAATATATAATATATAATAATAATAATTATAATTATTATTATTTTTAAAATGTGCTGCGGGCCGTTAAAAACATTTGCTACAAATGGCCCTTGGGTACCCCTGTGTCTGAGGGACCAATGCACATTAAGTAGTTGAATGTTTATTATCAGATTTAGAGTGAAACAGACAGAAATGAAGGTTTATTTGGAAATAATTCCACCAAGCTAATGGCACTGATTGAGCCTCCTGTAAGACGAGACGGGAGCAAAATGAGCCCTCAGAGGAAGCTCCCGGTTGCCAAATCGCTTTCGTGTGAGGAGACAAGAACCTTCCAAGCTGCCAAGAGAGCAGGCAAATTACAAGATGCGGTTCTATGAATAAATAAATAATTTCACAGCCAATCACGCTGCGTTCTCGGGAGATAGAAGAGGTTGGGGCTGGTGACAAGGCGCACTTAGGGGGTGGAGGGGGGGGAACAGGAGCATTGGCGCCCCCAGCCTGTGGACAGGTGTTACGTCAAGCACATACCTGAAGGCATCCATGGCGTCATGTTGCGTCAGCCTCCGGGGACACGCTGGTTGACTGTGGTCATGCATGCTGCAGAGGAAGCAGTCAATTAGCCAAGACTTATCAGTAACAATGTGTACACGGCCCCCGTTACACCCCCCCCCCCCCCCCCCCCAAACAGCCTGTCCGCTCTTTCACTGCCGGCTTACAACGTTAAGTGTTCCTTAATTGACACAGACTCCTGCCGTCTCATGCGTTATTCATCAGGCATCGACGCGCGGCAATCAGCGCCGTTAGCCCGCCAGCAGCTAGCATCAGGCGGCAGGTATATAGCGCCATCTTCATTTCTGAGGGAATAATGCATGAGCGCTGACGGCAGAGCTCACTGGTACGCAGGACGGGTGCACGCAAGGAGGTGGAGAAGGCGCCATGCTCTGATAGGGACCCCGGTGCTACAGGTTGTCATGCTACCACGCTAGGAAATCAAGCTAATTAGCATAGTGTTTGAGATGAATTCACCACAGCCCGACGTCTTCTATCTCCCGACAAACCCTGGCGTTCTATTGTGTTGCTTTTCATATAATATGGATTTTCTTTTTAAAACGCATTTTGTGTGCACAAGTGTTTTGAGTTACGACCTTATTGTGTAAATTGAGATGACACTACTGTATAAGAGACGTAAAAGGGTAAGCAATGAGATGACGTTTCTGACGACTTTGGCAAACTAACAATGAATCTTCCTTCTCCCGAATTCGGGAGATGGGGGTGGGGGGAGTTCAGGTGGGCGGGGTCGGGGGTGGTAGCGGGGGTGTATATTGTAGCGTCCCGGGAGAGTTAGTGCTGCAAGGGGTTCTGGGTATTTCTTCTATTGTGTTTATGTTGTGTTACGGTGCGGGATGTTCTCCCGAAATGTGTTTGTCATTCTTGTTTGGTGTGGGTTCACAGTGTGGCGCATATTTGTAACAGTGTTAAAGTTGTTTATACGGCCACCCTCAGTGTGACCTGTATGGCTGTTGACCATGTAGGCCTTGCATTCACTTAAGTGTGTGTGTAAAAGCCGCTTATATTATGTGGCTGGGCCCGCACGCTGTTTGTATGGAGGAAAAGCGGACGTGACGACAGGTTGTAGAGGACGCTAAAGGCAGTGCCTTTAAGGCACGCACCCAATACTGTTGTCCGGGTGGAAATCGGGAGAAATTCGGGAGAATGGTTGCCCCGGGAGATTTTCGTGAGGGGCACTGAAATTCAGGAGTCTCCGGGAAAATCGGGAGGGTTGGCCAAGTATGATCACAAGCAGGGCCGGCCCGTGGCATAGGCCGTATAGGCAAATGCTAAGGGCGCCGTCCATCAGGGGGCGCCACGCCAGTGCCACAAATGTTGGAGAAAAAAAAAAAATTTTATTTCTAAATACAAAAAAGAATCCCACGTTAATTAAAATGCAATGTAAAGCCTATTTAATAGAAATATTATTTGTTACAACATTACGCCCCCCCCCTCCCCCCGCACGGTGCGCCCCCTCCCTTCCCGTATCATGACTCTTTTTGGACGTCACCACATCAAAAAACAACACAAGATGTCAAAACGGCCAAAACTGTCAGGTGCCCAGAGAAGAAAAAAGAGAAAAGAATAGGAGGAGAAACGAGAAAAAGACAGAGGTAGCAGGTAGGTAACGTTAGCCTACATGAAATTATTTGTCTGTTACAGAATGTGATAGTAACCTGGCTTTAAGACATGATTCGGCAATTGCTAATCAATAAATAGCTAGTTCTGTTTTAACGTCGGGTTAATATTGTGGAGGGGGCTAAATTGTTATGGAAAATAATAATGTAACGTTAGGTAATTACAGTACTCCCAGGTGTACAGTAATTTGTAAGTCATTCTAGTTAATGCAATATTAAAAAGCACAAATAGAGAACTCTGTAGGATCCCCTTTTTTTGTAATATAGTTGTTAAAGTCATACTGGTTTGATATCTTGTTTTGTGCAGTGCCTTATTTATATTGTATTTTTAATTTATTTTATGCAACATGTTGACACGTTTTATTTTGTGTTTATGTATGTAAAAAATATTGTATTGCATATATTCATTTTTTATTTTTTGTATTCATTTATTCATTCCTTTTTTTTTTTATCTTGTTAACTATTCTGATTGTTAATTTGCTTTCTTTAAGTAAAAAAAACAGTCAAAGACAAAGCTATTCGGTTTCTTGTGAGTATATACACTTCACTGCCGATGTGGGGGGGGCGCCACCTAAAATCTTGCCTAGGGCGCCAGATTGGTTAGGGCCAGGCCTGATCACAAGCTCCACTAAGACGAGCATTCCTGACATCTTCGGGTGTAGGTTTATGTCCACAGCCTTCTACTATCCAGGTGAGAGGCATGATTTATAATCTAGAATTAAGGGTGCCCGATTGTAGCTGAGATAGGCTCCAGCGCCCCCCGCGACCCCGAAGGGAATAAGCGGTAGAAAATGGATGGATGGATGGAACTCAGAGGCAATGCAGCAGCTCTATTTGGAACAGCTAAAGCTAGTTAGCTCTCTGTGATCACTGCGCCTCTACAAATAGTTTGTCTGCGTTAGCGCTTATAACAACAATATCGCTAATACTTGGTTAATATTCAGGTCATGTAAATGGAGTACTGTTGGTGGTTTTTGGATGTTTTTAGAGGTCTTTATGGGCGGAATAGTGTAGTCTCATTAGCGGCATTGTTAGCCACCTCGTACTTGCCGTGTTTTACGACTTAGAATGTATAAACAAAGAATAAAAAAGTATGTTCTTGTCTTACATAAGGATTGTGAATGATAGGGAAAATTCTCTACATCTGTCAGGACTAGAGTCTCAGGTGTTCTCGGGGCCCCAAAACGAACCGTACTCGTGCCACAAATCAAGTCTATCCTGTTTTGAAATGGACGGGAAATGTCAACTTTGAAGGCACCATAACAAGCCGTGTTCTATACCTGTATATCGTGCACGTATGACAACGCCTTCTTTCATCGCCGGCACAAACCAGATGAAAGGCGCTTCAAACAGAATTGGGCTTTGGCATGCAGCTCGCTTAACGAGCCTCCACCGCGCTGCAGCTCCCTCATGCGCAGACTCATGCCATTGGCTAAAAATAACACAGGTTCTCCAGGAGATTCTTCGGGGGCACTTCTTGGATCGAGATAACAAAGATGCCTTTGGGCTTCCCTACTGACAATGTTGAACCCCACACCGACCAGATAAGTGGCACAAAAAAAAATGGATGCATGGATGACTATAAAAATTAAGGATAAAAGGAAGCAAAAGGAGCAGAAGATATGCTTGCTAGCAAGAGGATTTTGCTAGCTAGCATTACGTCAAGCGAGTTAGCGACTGACAAACAAGATAAGACCTAG
>NC_084738.1:58137979-58172979 GCF_033978785.1 Entelurus aequoreus | reverse complement strand
TTTAAAAAGCACTTAATTCAGCAGGCGGACATTTTAATACGACATAAGGGAGGGTTTTACATAAAAAGACCTTGTGGTTCAAGGGCTAGCAAAGGATTCAGTTCATCCCAACAGCGTTCCATCAGATCACTTAACCCTGGGGAATCCCCCAAATAAGTTCATTGTTAAAGGCCCCAGGACCCAAAAGGGTTAAAGCCATAAAAGTCTCGAAAGCATAGTACAAACCCCGTTTCCATACGAGTTGGGAAATTGTGTTAGATGTAAATATAAACGGAATACAATGATTTGCAAATCATTTTCAAGCCATATTCAGTTGAATATGCTACAAAGACAACATATTTGATGTTCAAACTGATAAACTTTTTTTTTTTTTGCAAATAATGATTAACTTTAGATGTTGATGCTAGCAACACGTGACAAAGAAGTTGGGAAAGGTGGCAATAAATACTGATAAAGTTGAGGAATGCTCATCAAACACTTATTTGGAACATCCCACAGGTGAACAGGCAAATTGGGAACAGGTGGGTGCCATGATTGGGTATAAAAGTAGATTCCATGAAATGCTCAGTCATTCACAAACAAGGATGGGGCGAGGGTCACCACTTTGTCAACAAATGCGTGAGCAAATTGTTGAACAGTTTAAGAAAAAGCTTTCTCAACCAGCTATTGCAAGGAATTTAGGGATTTCACCATCTACGCTCCGTAATATCATCAAAGGGTTCAGAGAATCTGGAGAAATCACTGCACGTAAGCAGCTAAGCCCGTGACCTTCGATCCCTCAGGCTGTACTGCATCAAAAAGCGACATCAGTGTGTAAAGGATATCACCACATGGGCTCAGGAACACTTCAGAAACCCACTGTTAGTAACTACAGTTGGTCGTTACATCTGTAAGTGCAAGTTAAAACTCTCCTATGCAAGGCAAAAACCGTTTATCAACAACACCCAGAAACACTGTCGGCTTCTCTGTTCTGTGGTCTGACGAGTCCACATTTCAAATTGTTTTTGGAAACTGTGGACGTCGTGTCCTCCAGACCAAAGAGGGAAAAGATCCATCCGGATTGTTATAGGCGCAAAGTGTAAAAGCCAGCATCTGTGATGGTATGGGGGTGTATTAGTGCCCAAGACATGGGTAACTTACACATCTGTGAAGGCGCCATTAATGCTGAAAGGTACATACAGGTTTTGGAGCAACATATGTTGCCATCCAAGCAACGTTACCATGGACGCCCCTGCTTAATTCAGCAAGATGATGCCAAGCCACGTGTTACATCAACGTGGCTTCATAGTAAAAGAGTGCGGGTACTAGACTGGCCTGCCTGTAGTCCAGACCTGTCTCCCATTGAAAATGTGTGGCGCATTATGAAGCCTAAAATACCACAACAGAGACCCACGACTGTTGAACAACTTAAGCTGTACATCAAGCAAGAATGGGAAAGAATTCCACCTGAAAAGCTTAAAAAATGTGTCTCCTCAGTTCCCAAGCGTTTACTGAGTGTTGTTAAAAGGAAAGGCCATGTCACACAGTGGTGAACATGCCCTTTCCCAACTACTTTGGCACGTGTTGCAGCCATAATATTCTAAGTTAATTATTATTTGCCAAAAAAATAAAGTTTATGAGTTTTAACATCAAATATCTTGTCTTTGTAGTGCATTCAATTGAATATGGGTTGAAAGGGATTTGCAAATCATTGTATTCCGTTTATATTTACATCTAACAATTTCCCAACTCATATGGAAACGGGGTTTGTACATACATACATACATACATATATACATACACAAACACACATACATATAATATATTGCATATTTGCCACAAAAAACTGGGTTTTCGTTGACAAAAAAGCATTAAACAATCAAAAATTTAAAAAAATAAACATTAAAGAAAGTTAAAAACTGATAGTGTTGAAAGTAGGGCTGGGTGATAGGGCCTTTTTTTTAATATCTCGATATTTTTAGGCCATATCGCGATACATGATATATATCTCGATATTTTGCCTTAGCCTTGAATGAACACTTGATGCATATAATCACAGCAGTATGATGATTCTATGTGTCTACATTAAAACATTCTTGTTCATACTGTATTAATATATGCTCATTTTAAACTTTCATGCAGAGAGGGAAATCACAACTAAGTCAATTGACCAAAACTGTATTTATTAAACAGTTATTAAGCAGTGGCACAAACATTCATGTCATTTCCAAAACAGAAAGTGCAAGATTGTCAGAGACATTTTAAAACAAGCTATTAGTGCACTTTTGTGCATGATGTCACGAAGATGACAAATCAAAACATCACTAAATTTAAGTGCACTTTTTGTACAGAACGCCACTACAATAGTTTAAAACAAATAAAGTGCACTTCTGTGCATGATGTCACACAAGATATTTAAATAACCGTCAAATAAAAATGAGCTGCATAATAGGAAATAAAATAGTGGATGTCCTTCGCTATGTGGTAGGTTCCCGCGGACGTTATCTCCTTATGTCGTGGAATATTTTTTTCATAAGGTGTTGATGTGGAAATGGTTGCCTCAGCATTTTGTTGGTGTGGCACCAAACGGAGATGTTGACATGCAGAGTTGCAAACACTCTTCATTTTCTAGCGGGTGACTTTTCAAATGATGCTACATATTAGCAGTAATGCTACTTTTTATAGCAACACTTTTGCCCCACACTTGACAAATTACGGTTGTCTGTTCGACATATTCCCACTTGAAGCCAAACCACTGCCAGACGCGCTGTTTTTCTTAGGAATTAATTCTTCCTTCATTTGTTACCAGATTCGCACCTTCTTTCTCTCGTATTACCACTCGCACCACAGCTAACTTTAGCCATGCCGCTACCTCTCTGCTCCGCGAGGGCGTATACGTATGTGACGTATGTGAGAAGGTGCGCTTGTTTATGTCTCTGTGAGAAGGAGAGACAAGAAAGAGTGAGAAGAGCCTGTAGTGTAATGCCCGCAGCTAAAAGCAACTGTGTGAGAACGTATACTCGAATATCACGATAGTCATTTTCTATATCGCACAGAGACAAACCCGCGATATATCGAGTATATCGATATATCGCCCAGCCCTAGTTGAAAGTAAAAAAAAAAAAAAATGTATGACTTATTTTTAAAGACATACGAGTGGGGCCTTTTTATATCACCAAGATTTTTAGAGGGATTTTTTTTTTTAACTGTCATTGCTCAAAAAATTAATAAATAAATTTTTGACATATTTAAGGCTCCAATACCATCAAATATTCCACTTTGAAACATTTTTGGGGGAAAATGTTGCATATTTTGTAAGTTTGCCGTATAAAAAAACAATGTTTAAAACAAACTAATCAAAAAACAGTAAAAACAAATTAGTGTTGAAACAAAAAACGTATGACTTATTTTTAACACTTTTATGATTGAGGCTTTTTTTGACCCCCCAAACTTTTTGTGGGATTATTTTTATCAGTTAAAAAAATATTGATTCAAAATTAATTGGGTTAAAGGTGTAAAAATAAAGAATACGTAAGAAATGCTTAAAGTGTAAGAAAATAGTGCAAAGTGTGAAACCTGAGAATAACTATTTTCTGCAGGTTCAGTGCCAGGAAGTTACAGCTGTGCTCTGAAGGGTGAGCTAAAGTGGTGTGGTATTAGCGGTCTTGCCTCGCATCATTTACACACCACATTGGTCTGACTACGGCCCCTTTTTAGAAAATGTGTATGGCTATCAGTTAATTGTGTATTGCGATATATCTTGATATTTTTTTATCGCTCATGTCGTGGTCAGGTGAGCGTTGCTTCGGCGTGACCCCGAGGATGCAGAGAATGGCAGGTGGAATGCAAGTAAAAAAAAAAACTATGTATTACTTACAAGGAAGCAGGGAACAAACAGAAACAGCAAGTTTCCGAGTAACAGCAAGAATGATCCAACACTGAAGGAGGGACCCAGGTGAACTAATTAAACAAGTAACAGGTGTGCTGACAGGACATGGAACAGAAAGTAAAGGTGCTGTAAAACACAGGGACCAAACAGGAAACACTGACAAAACAAAAGCACCAGGACAGGAAGTGATTATAAGAAAACCCAAACATAACCAGTAGCACTTCTGACAGCCCAGCCCTAATGGGGCCCCTTCCAAGGGAGGAGCAGTCCTGGTGACAGGGGTATTTTATCCCCCTTATGAGTTAAGATTAAGAGAACTTTCTTAAAAGGGACGGGACTCTTTTGTGTTTTCCAAGGACACAGCGCTTGAGCGCTTTGAGTATCTAACACAGGGGTCCCCAAACTTTTTGATCGGGGGCCGCGTTGGGTTAAAAAAATGTGGCCGGGGGCTGGGCTGTGTGATAGATACATATATATATACGCATACATACATACATATATATATATATATATACATATATACATATATATATATACATATATATATACACATATACATATACATACACATATATATATATACATACACATATATATATATACATATACATATATATATACATACATATATATATATATATACATATATATACATATATATATATATATATATATATACATATATATACATATATATATATATATATGCATATATATATATATACATATACATATATATATATATACATATACATATATACACATATATACATATATATACATATATACATATACATATATATACACATATATACACATATATACATATATATACACATATATACACATATATACACATATACATACAGGTAAAAGCCAGTAAATTAGAATATTTAGAAAAA
Source organism: Entelurus aequoreus (assembly GCF_033978785.1). Lineage (NCBI taxonomy): Eukaryota > Metazoa > Chordata > Actinopteri > Syngnathiformes > Syngnathidae > Entelurus > Entelurus aequoreus. Next base: position 58,168,209 of record NC_084738.1, on the reverse strand, counting down.
CTTGATTTATTTCAGTAATTGCATTCAAAAGGTGTAACTTGTACATTATATTTATTCATTGCACACAGACTGATGCATTCAAATGTTTATTTCATTTAATTTTGATGATTTGAAGTGGCAACAAATGAAAATCCAAAATTCTGTGTGTCACAAAATTTGAATATTACCTAAGGCTAATACAAAAAAGGGATTTTTAGAAATGTTGGCCAACTGAAAAGTATGAAAATGAAAAATATGAGCATGTACAATACTCAATACTTGGTTGGAGCTCCTTTTGCCTCAATTACTGGGTTAATGCGGCGTGGCATGGAGTCGATGAGTTTCTGGCACTGCTCAGGTGTTATGAGAGCCCAGGTTGCTCTGATAGTGGCCTTCAACTCTTCTGCGTTTTTGGGTCTGGCATTCTGCATCTTCCTTTTCACAATACCCCACAGATTTTCTATGGTGCTAAGGTCAGGGGAGTTGGCGGGCCAATTTAGAACAGAAATACCATGGTCCGTAAACCAGGCACGGGTAGATTTTGCGCTGTGTGCAGGCGCCAAGTCCTGTTGGAACTTGAAATCTCCATCTCCATAGAGCAGGTCAGCAGCAGGAAGCATGAAGTGCTCTAAAACTTGCTGGTAGACGGCTGCGTTGACCCTGGATCTCAGGAAACAGAGTGGACCGACACCAGCAGATGACATGGCACCCCAAACCATCACTGATGGTGGAAACTTTACACTAGACTTGTCCCAGAGTCTGGAGGAAGACAGGAGAGGCACAGGATCCACGTTGCCTGAAGTCTAGTGTAAAGTTTCCACCATCAGTGATGGTTTGGGGTGCCATGTCATCTGCTGGTGTCGGTCCACTCTGTTTCCTGAGATCCAGGGTCAACGCAGCCGTCTACCAGCAAGTTTTAGAGCACTTCATGCTTCCTGCTGCTGACCTGCTCTATGGAGATGGAGATTTCAAGTTCCAACAGGACTTGGCGCCTGCACACAGCGCAAAATCTACCCGTGCCTGGTTTACGGACCATGGTATTTCTGTTCTAAATTGGCCCGCCAACTCCCCTGACCTTAGCACCATAGAAAATCTGTGGGGTATTGTGAAAAGGAAGATGCAGAATGCCAGACCCAAAAACGCAGAAGAGTTGAAGGCCACTATCAGAGCAACCTGGGCTCTCATAACACCTGAGCAGTGCCAGAAACTCATCGACTCCATGCCACGCCGCATTAACCCAGTAATTGAGGCAAAAGGAGCTCCAACCAAGTATTGAGTATTGTACATGCTCATATTTTTCATTTTCATACTTTTCAGTTGGCCAACATTTCTAAAAATCCCTTTTTTGTATTAGCCTTAAGTAATATTCTAATTTTGTGACACACGGAATTTTGGATTTTCATTTGTTGCCACTTCAAATCATCAAAATTAAATGAAATAAACATTTGAATGCATCAGTCTGTGTGCAATGAATAAATATAATGTACAAGTTACACCTTTTGAATGCAATTACTGAAATAAATCAAGTTTTTCAAAATATTCTAATTTACTGGCTTTTACCTGTATATTATATATATATATATATATATATATATATATATATATATATATATATATATATATATATATATATATATATATATATATATATATATACACACTACCGTTCAAAAGTTTGGGGTCACCCAAACAATTTTGTGTTTGAGCCTTCATTTCTAAGAACAAGAATAGACTGTCGAGTTTCAGATGAAAGTTCTCTTTTTCTGGCCATTTTGAGCATTTAATTGACCCCACAAATGTGATGCTCCAGAAACTCAATCTGCTCAAAGGAAGGTCAGTTTTGTAGCTTCTGTAACGAGCTAAACTGTTTTCAGATGTGTGAACATGATTGCACAAGGGTTTTCTAAATCATCAATTAGCCTTCTGAGCCAATGAGCAAACACATTGTACCATTAGAACACTGGAGTGATAGTTGCTGGAAATGGGCCTCTATACACCTATGTAGATATTGCACCAAAAACCAGACATTTGCAGCTAGAATAGTCATTTACCACATTAGCAATGTATAGAGTGTATTTCTTTAAAGTTAAGACTAGTTTAAAGTTATCTTCATTGAAAAGTACAGTGCTTTTCCCTAAAAAATAAGGACATTTCAATGTGACCCCAAACTTTTGAACGGTAGTATATATATATATATATATATACATATATATACATATATACATATATATATATATATATATATACATACAAACACATATACATACATATATATACATACAAACACATATACATACATACATATATATATACATACATACAAACACACACACACACACACACACACACACACACACACACACACACATATATATATATATATACACACATATATATATATATATATATATATATATATATATATATATATATATATATATATATATATATATATATATATATATATATATATATATATATATATATATATATATATATATATATATATATATATATATATATATATATATATATATATATATGGGACGGTATAGCTCGGTTGGTAGAGCGGCCGTGCCAGCAACTTGAGGGTTGCAGGTTCGATCCCCGCTTCCGCCATCCTAGTCACTGCCGTTGTGTCCTTGGGCAAGACACTTTACCCACCTGCTCCCAGTGCCACCCACACTGGTTTAAATGTAACTTAGATATTGGGTTTCACAATGTAAAGCGCTTTGAGTCACTTGAGAAAAAGCGCTATATAAATGTAATTCACTTCACACTTCACTTCATATATGAGATAGGCTACAGCACCTTCTGCGACCCCAAAAGGGACAAGCGGTAGAAAATGGATGGATGGATGGATGTATATACTGTATATATACATATTCCGAGCGCGATGATGAAGATCCATGGGACAATGCATTTTTAGACAACATGATTTGCCTGAGGGGCTAGGAGACACTGAGAATAACAAGGGGTAGAAAATGGATTAGAAAGGACAGATTTTTAAAAAATAATTTAAAAAACCCTACTTTTTTTTTCTTTTTTTTTTTTTAACTTGGGATTTTCTGCGGGCCGGATTTTGGACGCTGACGGCCCGTAGTTTGGGGACCACTGATCTAATAGAAAGGCACCATATAAATCTAATCCATTTATTTATTTATGTATTTATTTTTATTATTTTTATTTGTTTTATTTATTGTATTTATTTCATTTATTCATCTATTTTATTTATCTATTTTATTTATTGTATATATTCTTAACTCAAACAATGTTCAATATCAGTGTTTCTTCTATGGTTGCTGTTTCCTGCTCAAATCAGGTGGCATAAAAGTGTTGATATATTGTAAGAGGCCTGCTTATTGAATCAAATCCTTATTTGAAATCCCTGTTCACTCGGTAGTGTTTCTCAAACAAGGGAAATAAGCTCATAAAACCCTTCAAGGGACGAGAAACGTCGCCTGACGTGCGCTCAAAAAGCACACAAGCTGACATTTTTGTTGAAGGCGGGCGGATTAAACGACTGACGACGACCTCGTCTTTAGGTCGCCACGTGTACACCTCTGTGGGGATGCAAAAGTGTTCAAAGTGAAATGTTGCACGGACAAAAGGACGAGTGAGGAAACGAAGACGTGTCCCGATACTTTTATTGCACACGCCACACCTCTGCTGCCTCCACGACATCAAGAGTATTAACGCGGCGTGCTGGGAGGAACGAGCGCGTGTTAAAAAATGCAAAGCCCATCAAAGAGCAGCTGGCTCCACCCTCTTTCAGCCGCCCTGTCAGATCTTCACTTTTGATTATTAAAATCCTGCGTGTGTTCGAGAAAGGATTCCTGTTTCTCTCCGTCATGCCAGTGCGGCGCTATCTGGCACGGAAACATACATGCTAACTTGCCGTAGAGCATCGCTAACATACCGAATATTATTGAATGCAAACGACAGACGCAACTAGAAAAGTCCTCGTCTGAATCCAGATGTGGATCCAGATCAGCTCCCGAATCTAAGCACTTATTCCACAACCCGTCCCCGACATTTCCTGAAAGTTAGATCATAAGGGATGGGTCAAATGCAGAGGACAAATTTCACCACACCTAGTGTGTGTGTGACAATCATTGGTACTTTAACTTTAACTTAAATCATCCAGGAACCTTTGGAGCTATTTATAGCGGAATTACATAAACGGAGTCTTTTTCTCTGTGGATGGAGGCAGGGCCGCTAGCATGCACACACAAACCAAAGTTGAAGCTTGTAACGTTGCAGTTGTTGATTATATTATCGATTAATTTGTTTGATTATTCAGGATTCGGGTTGTAGGAAAATAGTTTAAATTAACAACTTTTCTGCTTGCCATAGACCGTAATTCTTTTTTTCGAATAAATGTACATAATCAAAATTAACATTATATTTTTAAAATGTGCGCATGTTAAAGGCCTACTGAAACCCACTACAAACGACCATGCAGTCTGATAGTTTATGTATCAATAATGAAATCTTAACATTGCAACACATGCCAATACGGCCGGGTTAACTTATAAAGTGCAATTTTAAATTTCCTGGCAAACTTCCGGCTGAAAACGTTTCGATATGATGACGTTTGCGCGTGACACCAATGGTTGAACCGGAAGTATTCGGACCCCATTGGATCCAATACAAAAAGCTCTGTTTTCATCCCAAAATTCCACAGTATTCTGGACATCTGTGTTGGTGAATCTTTTGCATTTGTTCAATGAACAATGAAGACTGCAAAGAAGAAAGTTGTAGGTGGGATCGGTGTATTAGCGGCGGACGACAGCAACACAACCAGGAGGACTTTGAGATGGATAGTAGACGCGCTAGCCGCCGACCTCACCTTGACTTCCTCCGTCTCCGGGCCGCCGACCGCATCTATGATCGGGTGAAGTCCTTCGTCGCTCCGTCGATCGCTGGAACGCAGGTGAGCACGGGTGTTGATGAGCAAATGAGGGCTGGCTGGCGTAGGTGGATAGCTAATGTTTTTAGCATAGCTCTGTCGAGGTCCCGTAGCTAAGTTAGCTTCAATGGCGTCGTTAGCAACAGCATTGTTAAGCTTCGCCAGGCTGGAAAGCATTAACCGTGTAGTTAAATGTCCATGGTTTAATAATATTGTTGATCTTCTGTCTATCCTTCCAGTCAGGGGTTTATTTCTTTTGTTTCTATCTGCATTTAAGCCCGATGCTATCACGTTAGCTCCGTAGCTAAAGAGCTTCGCCGATGTATTGTCGCGGAGATAAAAGTCACTGTGAATGTCCATTTCGCGTTCTCGACTCTTATTTTTAAGAGGATATAGTATCCGAGGTGGTTTAAAATACAAATCCGTGATCCACAATAGAAAAAGGAGAAAGTGTGGAATCCAATGAGCCAGCTTGTACCTAAGTTACAGTCAGAGCGAAAAAAGATACGTCCTGCACTGCACTCTAGTCCTTCACTCTCACGTTCCTCATCCACAAATCTTTTATTCTGGCTCAAATTAATGGGGTAATCGTCGCTTTCTCGGTCCGAATCGCTCTCGCTGCATTGTAAGCAATGGGGGAAATGTGAGGAGCCCTTCAACCTGTGACGTCACGCTACTTCCGGTACAAGCAAGGCTTTTTTTTATCAGCGACCAAAAGTTGCGAACTTTATCGTCGATGTTCTCAACTAAATCCTTTCAGCACTAATATGGCAAATGATCAAGTATGACACATAGAATGGATCTGCTATCCCCGTTTAAATAAAAAACATTAATTTCAGTAGGCCTTTAAACACACTATTGCGGCGACCGGTGCGGGAACTATGTCCACACATTTAAAGTTCCAGGGTCTCCATGCGGTGCGGATTTGATCGATTTTTATTACTTACATTAAAAAAATTAATCTAAGTAACAGAATATAAATTTACGTTTTTTTCTAATCCAATTATTGTTTTAAAAACAACATAGTTAGGGATGGGTATTAGGGGTGTAAAAAAAATAAGATTTTCAGATTTGTTGCGATTATTATTAATTGTAACGGTTTTAATCGATTGAAGAAAATCATAAATCGATTTTTTTTTTTTTTTCATTTTATCCTGTGTAGCCACTCAGGCGAATCATATTGTTGATGTACACTGAACAAACATATAAACACAGCAAGATTTAAAACTTTGACAATATATACACAAAAGACCTATTCCTCTCAAGGCGTGTCTTAATGAAATTAAACAATGGATGTCCGCTAACTTTTTGCAACTCAACGCTAAGAAAACGGAAATGCTGATTATCGGTCCTGCTCAACACCGACATCTATTTAATAATACCACCTTAACATTTGACAACCAAACAATTAAACAAGGCGACTCGGTAAAGAATCTAGGTATTATTTTCGACCCAACTCTCTCGTTTGAGTCACACATTAAGAGTGTTACTAAAACGGCCTACTTTCATCTCCGTAATATCGCTAAAATTCGTTCCATTTTGTCCACAAGCGACGCTGAGATCATTATCCATGCGCTCGTTACATCTCGTCTCGATTACTGTAACGTTTTGTTTTCGGGCCTCCCTATGTCTAGCATTAAAAGATTACAGATGGTACAAAATGCGGCTGCTAGACTTTTGACAAAAACAAGAAAGTTTGATCATATTACGCCTATACTGGCTCACTTGCACTGGCTTCCTGTGCACCTAAGATGCGACTTTAAGGTTTTACTACTTACGTATAAAATACTACACGGTCAAGCTCCTGCCTATCTTGACGATTGTATTGTACCATATGTCCCGGCAAGAAATCTGCGTTCAAAGAACTCCGGCTTATTAGTGATTCCCAGAGCCCAAAAAAAGTCTGCGGGCTATAGAGCGTTTTCTATTCGGGCTCCAATATTATGGAATGCCCTCCCGGTAAAAGTTAGAGATGCTACCTCAGTAGAAGCATTTAAGTCTCATCTTAAAACTCATTTGTATACTCTAGCCTTTAAATAGACTCCCTTTTTAGACCAGTTGATCTGCCGTTTCTTTTCTTTTCTACTCTGCTCCCAACCCGGGGTGGACCGCTAGCCTGTTCATCAGATGGGGACATCTCTACGCTGCTGACCCGTCTCCACTCGGGATGGTTCCTGCTGGCCCCACCATGGACTGGACTTTCGCTGATGTGTTGGACTTTTACAATATTATGTCAGACCCACTCGACATCCATTGCTTTCGGTCTCCCCTAGAGGGGGGGGGGGTTACCCACATATGCAGTCCTCTCCAAGGTTTCTCATAGTCATTCACATTGACATCCCACTGGGGTGAGTTTTCCTTGCCCGTATGTGGGCTCTGTACCGAGGATGTCGTGGCTTGTACAGCCCTTTGAGACACTTGTGATTTAGGGCTATATAAATAAACATTGATTGATTGATTGAAATATCGTTCACAAAACTGTGTAAGTGAGCATTTCTTCTTTGCCAAGATAATCCGTCCCACCTCACACGTGTGGCATATCAAGATGCTGATTAATCAGCATGATTATTGCACAGGTGTGCCTTAGGCTGCCCACAATAAAAGGCCACTCTGAAACGTGCAGTTTTATCACACAGCACAATGCCACAGATGTCCACCAGAGGTGTTGCCCGTGAATTGAGCGCTTGTTTCTCTACCATGAGCCCTCTCCAAAGACGTTTCAGAGAATTTGGCAGTACATCCAACCGGCTTCAGCACACCAGCCCAGGACCTCCACATCCAGCAGGTGCACCTCCATAATAGTCTGAGATCTGCCACCTGGTCCCATTCCTGACATTTCTGGCCTGGCCTGTCTGCATGATGTTTCCTTTGTCAAATGTAGCAAAAGGCAGCAAAACACACATTGTTTAACGTTGTGGTACCAAAAACGCCTTATTAGCCTTATTGCCCTTATTAGGGCAAATATTGAAATAACACTGCCCTTCGTTTCTGCTGTAAAAAATTTTGGTTTTGCCATTACGGTTTTTAAGTTATTATAAAAAAAAAAATCAAAATGATTTAAAAATGTTCTAACTCATCCACTTAAAAACCCTAACGGCACAAATGTAGCACAAACGAGTGGCAGCGTTATTTGGATATTTGCAATAAGTGAAGTCAATTTCACAAAACAGTAATTGGGCTTTTAAAGGGGCGGGACTCCACACCATGCAGTGTGTTGATTGGTGGACAGAGTAACGCTTACTTCCACGCTATGATGTCACACTAAGGACACCGGGCAGCTAGATGGGGGCGGGGCTACCAGACGACGCCTACCTCGAGGTATAGTCACGTGACCGCGAGGTCAAAGCAGGGGCCCGGCGGTTGCATCCGGCGTCCTGGGAATGGTTGCACCGGCCTTCATTATGCATGAGCCGAGCAAACTCACATCATCTGCACGCCATCACTGATAAATGATTCATAAATCGCCATGATCCATTAAGCATGGCGGCCAAGGAGAGGGCGGTGAAAAAATGTACCTGACTGAACATATATTAGCTTTTAACCCCGTGTCTCGTAGTAAATACTTGTACTACAACGTCGCAACACAGGTTGTTTTCTGTTGGTCACTCACTCGAAAAGTACAGCACAGTATTACAGCACTACTACTTCACTTTTTGTCATCCAAAAGGTCTGACAAAAAAAATAAAACAAAATTCAAAGCATTTTTTTCCCATAACAAATAAAGTAAATCCTATTAATTAGTTGTAGACAACCAAAAATACGAACTCCAAACACATTTTTATAGAGAACTAGATGAGGCAATGTTGGAATGGTTTGAATGTTGAAAAGCTGACGTTGAACTGAAATGATAAAGGAACGTTGGATGAATGCAGAAATGGTTTAAAATGTTGAAATCGTTTAAACGCTGAAATGGTTTGAAAGTTGGAATGGTTTGAATGTTGAAGAGTTTGAATTTCCAGGGAAACCGGAATTTGGTTTGGATCTTGGGAAAGTGTTAGTTTGAATGTCCAGGATGAGCGGGATGTGTTGATGTTGGAATGGTTTGAATAGGTTGAAAAATGTGGGAATTGTGCTACTTGAAAAAATCTCATTAATTTCAATGGGAACTTCCTGGAAATTTGGGAATTTTTGGATAACTGGCATTTTTTATTTTTTTTTAATGATTAGGAGCATGAATGTCCTGAATGAGCTGAATTAGTTGGTGTTGTAATTGTTTAAATCGGTCAAGAAATGTTGAATTAGTAACCGTTTTTAATTGAGAAATTCCTGGAATTTCAGGAAAACCGGGAATTTTTCTAGTTCCTTAACCAACTTGGTTTTTTTCCTGAATATGAGGAGTGTTTTGACGGTGGAACGGTTGAAATGGGTTGAAAAATGTGAAAGGAGTGTGGAACTTAAGGGTGGAAATAGGTTACCAAAAAACGGGAATTCCTGGAAATTTGTTGAATGCGGAAAAATGGTAGTTTGAATGTCCAGGATGAGTTGAATGTCTTGAAGATGGAATGGTTTGAATCGGTTGAAAAATGTGGGAATTGTGGAAGTTTGAAAAATGGCCAATTCATTTTGAATGGGGAAAATGCAGGGGGAAAAAAGGAATTATGCTAAATCCTGGAATTATTTTTTTTTTAGAAGTGTTGAAGTACAGCACGCAATTCCTGAACATGCTGAATATGTTGACGTTGGAACAGTTTGAATCAGATGAAAAATGTGGGAATTGTGGAACTTTGAAGAATGTCCCATTGATTTCAATAGGAATTTCAAAAACATTTGAGAATTTTGGGAAAAGCTAGAATTTCTTTGAAAATGTTAAAAAACTTGAATGGTCTGAATGAGTTGAAATGGTTGGTGTTGGAATTTTTCAAATCGATCAAGAAACGTTGAAGCAGTAACATGTTGAATTGAGAAATGGTATTACGGAATTCCTGGAATTTCGGGAAAACCAGGAATTTTTCCAGTTCAAAAAACACTTTGTTGAGTAATGTTTTGACGGTGGAACGGTTGAAATGCGTTGACAAATGTGGAAGGAGTAGTCGCCAGAAAAAAGGGTGGGAAAATGGCTTGGGAAAAGCAGGAATTCTGGAAAATCTTGGAGGTTTTTTTAACTTGGAAGAATGATAGTTTGAATTTCCAGAATGGTGGAATGTGTTGAAGGTGGAATGGTTTGAATAGGTCGAAAAATGTGGAAATGGTGAAAGTTTGAAAAGATGGCCAATTCATTTTGAATGGGAAAAATGTCCCGGAAAACCAGGAATTCTGGGAAATCTGGGAATTTTTCAAGGGAAAGCCTGCGATTCCCGAATAGGCTGAACAGTTTGAAGTGACTGCTTCGGAGCATTCACACAATAATGACAGTTTTACATGCAGAAAACCACATGAAACACATAAATAATCAATAAAATGTATAAACACATCAGTTTTAACAAAGAGGGAGGAGCCAGGAGGACGCCACCTTTGTACTCTCTTGGATTTTTATTAAAGTACTGGTGCTGTGACAGCAGTAGTGGAACTTAAGGGTGGAAGTAGGTTACCAAAAAACAGGAATTCCTGGAAATTTGTTAAATGTGGAAAAATGGTAGTAATGTCGAGGATGAGTTGAATGTGTTGAAGGTGAAATGGTTAGTGTTGGAATTTTTCCAAATCGATCAAGAAATGTTGAAGCAGTAACATGTTGAATTGAGAAATGGTATTACGGAATTCCTGGAATTTCGGGAAAACCAGGAATTTTTCCAATTAGAAAAATAATTTTAAGATTGAGAGAAATGTTTTGACGGTGGAACGGTTGAAATGCGTTGAAAAATGTGACAGGAGTAGTGGAACTTAAGGGTGGAAATAGGTTACCAAAAAACGGGAATTCCTGGAAATGTGTTGAATGTGGAAAAATGGTAGTTTGAATGTCCAGGATGAGTTGAATGTGTTGAAGGTGGAATGGTTTGAATGGTTTGAAGAATGTGGTAATTGTGGAAGTTTGAAAAATGGCCATGAATTTTCCCCATTGAATGGGGAAAATGCAACAAAAAAAAAGGGATTATGGGAAATCCGGGAAAATATTTTTAGAATTGTTGAAGAAGATCACATAATTCCTGAACAGGATGAATATTTTGAAGTTGGAATTGTTTAAATCAGATGAAAAATGTGGGAATTGTGGAACTTTGAAGAATGTCCCATTGATTTCAATGGGAATTTCCCAAAAATGTGGGAATTTCGGGAAAAGCGGGAATTTTTTTTAAAGATGGTAAAAAACTTGAAGTATCTGAATGAATGTTGGAATTTTGAAATCGGTCAAGAAATGTTGAAGCAGTAACATGTTGAATTGTGAAATGGTGGTATGGAATTCCTGGAATTTCGGGAAAACCAGGAATTTTTCCAGTTCAAAAAACATATTTGTTTTTTGTCCTTATTAAGAGGAATGTTTTGACGGTGGAACGGTTGAAATGCGTTGAAAAATGTGACAGGAGTAGTGGAATTTAAGGGTGGAAATAAGTTACCAAAGAAACAAATTCCTGGAAATTTGTTGAATGTGGAAAAATTGTAGTTTGAATGTCCAGGATGAGTTGAATGTGTTGAAGGTGGAATGGTTTGAATAATGTGGGAATTGTGGAAGTTTGAAAAATTGCCAATTCATTTTGAATGGGGGAAATGCAACAAAAAAAAGGGATTATGGGAAATCCGGGAATTATTATTTTTAGAAATGTTGAAGTGGAGCACAATTCCTGAACAGGCTGAATATTTTGAAGTTGGAACGGTTTGAATCAGATGAAAAATGTGGGAATTGTGGAACTTTGAAAAATGTCCCATTGATTTTAATGGGAATTTCCCAAAAATGTGGGAATTTCTGGAAAAGCGGGAATTTTTTTAAAGATGGTAAAAAACTTGAATGGTCTGAATGAGTTGAAATGGTTGGTGTTGGAATTTTGAAATCGATCAAGAAATGTTGAAGCAGTAACATGTTGAATTGAGAAATGGTATTACGGAATTCCTGGAATTTCGGGAAAACCAGGATTTTTTCCAATTAGAAAAATAATTTTAAGATTGAGAGAAATGTTTTGACGGTGGAACGGTTGAAATGCGTTGAAAAATGTGACAGGAGTAGTGGAACTTAAGGGTGGAAATAGGTTACCAAAAAACGGGAATTCCTGGAAATGTGTTGAATGTGGAAAAATGGTAGTTTGAATGTCCAGGATGAGTTGAATGTGTTGAAGGTGGAATGGTTTGAATGGTTTGAAGAATGTGGTAATTGTGGAAGTTTGAAAAATGGCCATGAATTTTCCCCATTGAATGGGGAAAATGCAACAAAAAAAAGGGATTATGGGAAATCCGGGAAAATATTTTTAGAATTGTTGAAGAAGATCACATAATTCCTGAACAGGCTGAATATTTTGAAGTTGGAACTGTTTAAATCAGATGAAAAATGTGGGAATTGTGGAACTTTGAAGAATGTCCCATTGATTTCAATGGGAATTTCCCAAAAATGTGGGAATTTCGGGAAAATCGGGAATTTTCTTAAAGATGGTAAAAAAACTTGAAGTATCTGAATGAATGTTGGAATTTTGAAATCGGTCAAGAAATGTTGAAGCAGTAACATGTTGAATTGGGAAATGGTATTATGGAATTCCTGGAATTTCGGGAAAACCAGGAATTTTTCCAGTTCAAAAAACATCTTTGTTTTTTGTCCTGATTAAGAGGAATGTTTTGACGGTGGAACGGTTGAAATGCGTTGAAAAATGTGACAGTAGTGGAATTTAAGGGTGGAAATAGGTTACCAAAGAAACAGAAATTCCTGGAAATTTGTTGAATGTGGAAAAATGGTAGTTTGAATGTCCAGGATGAGTTGAATGTGTTGAAGGTGGAATGGTTTGAATAATGTGGGAATTGTGGAAGTTTGAAAAATTGCCAATTCATTTTGAATGGGGGAAATGCAACAAAAAAAAGGGATTATGGGAAATCCGGGAATTATTATTTTTAGAAATGTTGAAGTGGAGCACAATTCCTGAACAGGCTGAATATTTTGAAGTTGGAACGGTTTGAATCAGATGAAAAATGTTGGAATTGTGGAACTTTGAAAAATGTCCCATTGATTTTAATGGGAATTTCCCAAAAATGTGGGAATTTCTGGAAAAGCGGGAATTTTTTTAAAGATGGTAAAAAACTTGAATGGTCTGAATGAGTTGAAATGGTTGGTGTTGGAATTTTGAAATCGGTCAAGAAATGTTGAAGCAGTAACATGTTGAATTGAGAAATGGTATTGCGGAATTCCTGGAATTTCGGGAAAACCAGGAATTTTCCCAGTTCAAAAAACACTTGAAATGCGTTGAAAAATGTGGAAGGAGTAGTCGCCTTAAAAAAGGGTGGACATAGGGCTTTGGAAAAGCAGGAATTCTGGAAAATCCTGGAATTTTTTGGAACTTGGAAAAATGATGGTTTGAATTTCCAGAATGGTGCAATGTGTTAAAGGTGGAATGGTTTGAATAGGTTGGAAAAATTTGGAAATGGTGAGAGTTTGAAAAATGGCCAATTCATTTGGAATGAGAAAAATGTCCCTGAAAACATGGAATTCTGGGAATTTGGGGAATTTGTCAAGGCTGAACAGTTTGAAGTGAATGCTTTGGAGCATTCACACAATAATGGCAGTTTTACATGCAGAAAACCACTTGAAACACATACCTGATCAATAAGGAGGGAGGAGCCAGCTGGACGCCACCTTCTACTCTCTTGGATTGTCATCAAAGTGTTGGTACTTGCAACGTCAGCATTCTCACAACAATAACCTCCATATAACGTTATTGCATTCTTACGTAGGCTTGGTTTTGAAGCCTGTTCATGAATAATTTATGAAATTAAAAACACAAAAATGGAGCTCACATCGTCGCTGACCGGAAGTCAGCTCAGCAGCAGTAAACAGGTCGGAAGTTAAAGGTTTCTTCAGGTAACACAAAGAGCCTCTGCTGCCACCTAGTGGCCGAAATGGACACCAGCCTGAGGGGCGGAAGATGGAGAGTGTTGGAAGAGAGGAAATAAGTCGAAATTGAGTAAGTTTGGCAAATAAAAAGTTCAATGAGCAGCGGACTCCGTGTGACTTTCCGGAAGTGTTACGCAGGAAGCATAGTTTTGTCGACATTGACAGGGATAAACACACATTAAATGGCCGGCAAACAAGTTGAATAAATACAGAAAACTTACCTTTTTTATTCCGCCCGCTTTCTTCTGGCATGGCGCTCATTTAGTTTTAAATTTGTCAATAATATTCCCAATTTGCGAAAATTAGTTTATCAGTGTCAGGCCTGTAACCAATCAGCTGCGATAAAGGAGCGGTCCTAATGTCAATACAGGAAGTGCCGACGGGGATAAACACACATTAAATGGCCGGCAAACAAGTTGAATAAATACAGAAGATGTACCTTTTTTTTTAGTCTGCCCGCTTTCTTCTGGCATGGCGCTCATTTAGTTTTAAATTTGTCAATAATATTCCCACCTGGCGAAAATCAGTTTATCAGTGTCAGGCCTGGAACCAATCAGCTGCGATAAAGGAGGGGTCCTAATGTCAATACAGGAAGTGCCGACAGGGATAAACACACATTAAATGGCCGGCAAACAAGTTGAATAAATACAGAAAACTTACCTTTTTTAGTCCGCCCGCTTTCTTCTGGCATGGCGCTCATTTAGTTTTAAATGTGTCAATAATATTCCCACCTGGCAAAAATCAGTTTATCAGTGTCAGGCTTGGAACCAATCAGCTGCGATAAAGGAGGGGTCCTAATGTCAATACAGGAAGTGCCGACAGGGATAAACACACATTAAATGGCCGGCAAACAAGTTGAATAAATACAGAAAACGTACCTATTTTTAGTCCGCCCGCTTTCTTCTGGCATGGGGCTCATTTAGTTTTAAATCTGTCGATATAATTACCACCTGGCGAAAATCAGTTTATCAGTGTCAGGCCTGGAACCAATCAGCTGCGATAAAGGAGGGGTCCTAATGTCAATACAGGAAGTGCTGTATTTTATGAATAGGGTTTTGATTGATTGATTGAAACTTTTATTAGTAGATTGCACAGTGCAGTACATATTCCGTACAATTGATCACTAAATGGTAACACCCGAATAAGTTTTTCAACTTGTTTAAGTTGGGGTCCACGTAAATTGATTCATGATACAGATATAGACTATCATCATAATACAGTCATCACACAAGATAAACATCAGAGTATATACATTTAATTATTTACAATCCGGGGTGTGGAGGTTAGGTTTGGTTGATATCAACACTTCAGTCATCAACAATTGCATCATCAGAGAAGGTGCATGCGTAATCGAAAAAGGGTTGAATGAGAGTTCCCGCTAGAATCCTCATGGTGCTTTTGTTGACCAGAGGAGATTCTATAGAAATATCTCGTTCGTTGGTTGACCTTTTTGATTACCTTGGTTGCCATTTTATCACAGGAAAGATTAGCCTCTAGAATGGAACCTAGGTAGGTGACCTCATCTTTCCTGGTGATAACAATGTCACCCACTTTTATAGTGAAGTCACTGACTTTCTTAAGGTTGCTGTTAAAGTTAAAGTACCAATGATTGTCACACACACACAATGTGTGGCG
Source organism: Entelurus aequoreus (assembly GCF_033978785.1). Taxonomy (NCBI): domain Eukaryota; kingdom Metazoa; phylum Chordata; class Actinopteri; order Syngnathiformes; family Syngnathidae; genus Entelurus; species Entelurus aequoreus. Next base: position 58,152,727 of record NC_084738.1, on the reverse strand, counting down.
AAATTTGTCCTCTGCATTTGACCCATCCCCTTGTTCACCCCCTGGGAGGTGAGGGGAGCAGTGGGCAGCAGCGGCACCGCGCCCGGGAATCATTTTTGGTGATTTAACCCCCAATTCCTTATAGTATTATGGCCACTTGTACACATGTGTCCTATGTGGGCAAGTCGAGTCTTTTCAACGTCGTTGAGGAGCCATTTTTTTAAGTCACCTGACTGGACTGGACTGAAATATTTGAGTGCACTTTTGGGTCATTGTTTTGTTATCAATCAATAAATCAATGTTTACTTATATAGCCCTAAATCATGAGTGTCTCAAATGGCTGCACAAGCCACAACGACATCCTCGGCTCAGTTCCCACATCAGGGCAAGGAAAAACTCAACCCAATGGGAGGACCGCAGATGTGGTCCTGCAAAGTGTCGTAAATCAGTAGCAGCTGCTGAAAAAGATGCAGCGGCGGGAAAACGCAAGGTTCAGAGGAAAGTGTGTGCTCCGCAGTTTAAGTTACTTCTAACGTTTACATCAATAAACATTCAGTCTTTTAGCACCTGGTTGATGAGGGAACAAGGTTGGTGTTACAATTAATGACGTAAATGTATTTTTTGTCGTGTCTTATTAAGTGTACAGTACAACTGACTACTACACGATACTGGTCGACGATATTTCGCCCACTAGAGGGTGCTGTCACACTGTGGTAAAACGTATTTGTAGCTAGAATATGCAACGTTTATTGTGAAGTATTGTCGCGTCAAGGACAATTACAAAGTAATTTACATATGTAAGGTTAAAAATTGACATTTATTTTGAATATACAAAAGGGAGTATAACTTAAGGTAAATATTATCACGGTAACTGATACAAGGTGTAATAAATCAGCTAAAATGTTTAGGTACACTACTGATAAGTTACTAATTTTTTTTTTTTTTACTCTTGTAGCTCTTACGGTGTGTTCACATAAGGGAGACCATCTTTTCTACCCAGGATGCTGCAACCGTAACGGCACAAACAACTGGGACATGGTGGGCAGGCCAAATTCCATCAATCCATTTTCTACCGCCGGGTGCTGGAGCCTATCTCATCTGCATTCGGGCGGTAGGCGGGGTACACTCTGGACAAGTCGCCACCTCATCGCAGGGCCAACACAGATAGACAGACAACACTCACATTCACACACAAGGGCCAATTTAATGTTGCCAATCAACCTAACCCCAGGTGCATGTCTTTGGAGGTGGGAGGAAGCCGGAGTACCCGGAAGGAACCCACGCAGTCACGGGGAGAACATGCAAACTCCACACAGAAAGATCCCAAGCCCAGGATCGAAATCAGGACCTTCGTATTGTGAGGCACACGCACTAACCTCTGAGGCCAAATTCACAGGTAAAAAACTAGAGATGTCCGATAATATCGACCGATAAATGTTTTAAAATGTAACATCGGAAATTATCGGTATCGGTTTCAACCTCCCGATATTCCCGGGAGACTCACGAATTTCAGAGCCCCTCCCGAAAATCTCCCTGGGCGACCATTCTCGCAAATTTCTCCCGATTTCCACCCGGACAACATTATAGGGGGAGTGCCTTAAAGGCACTGCCTTTAGCGTCCTCTACAACCTGTCGTCACGTCCGCTTTACCTCCATACAAACAGCGTGCCGGCCTAGTCACATAATATAAACGGCTTTAACACACGTGAATGCAATGCATACTTGATCAACAGCCATACAGGTCACACTGAGGGTGGCCGTATAAACAACTTTAACACTGTTACAAATATGCGCCACACTGTGAACCCGCACCGAACAAGAATGACAAACACATTTCGGGAGAACGTCCGCACCGTAACACAACATAAACACAACAGAACAAATACCCAGAACCCCTTGCAGCACTAACTCTTCCGGGACGCTACAATATACACCCCCCGCTACCATCAAACCCCATCTCCTGAATTCAGGGGCCTCAAGGTTGGCAAGTGTGCTCTAGTATACTCTGGACTGAAGCTGTGTGCCTTCATTGTTTTTGTAGCTGTTGTTTTGAGGCATGTTTAAAAAAAATAAAAAATTATGCACTTTGTGAAAGTCAAAGTATAGTATTTCCCATAGTTGTAGTGGGTGTCAGGATTATCTCAAGGAGAGTATGTCCCAAATTCCAAGCTGCAGTTTTGAGGCATGTTAAAAAAAATAATGCACTTTGTGACTTCAATTAATAAATATGGCAGTGCCATGTTGGCATTTTTTTCCATGACTTGAGTTGAAGTTGTTCTCTTAATTTGGAAAACCTTGTTTTTGATTGATTGATTGATTGATTGAAACGTGTATCAGTAGATTGCACAGTACAGTACATATTCCGTACAATTGACCACTAAAAACCCCAATAAGTTTTTCAACTTGTTTAAGTCGGGGTCCACGTTAATCAATTCATGGTAAAGTTACATTGTTTAATGCATCCAGCGGGGCATCACAACAAAATTAGGCATAATAATGTGTTAATTCTACGACTGATCGGTATCGGTTGATATCGGAATCGGTAATTAAGAGTTGGACAATATCTGAATATCGGCAAAAAAGCCATTATCGGACATCTCTACCAAAAACCCCATCTTTAGCAAGTAGCTCGCTAACAATCGTTGTTGCTCACCCAGCTCAACACTGCCCCTAGTGCTAAGGCAGGCAACTGCAGGTCATGTGCTCAGGATCTATGATATGCCGTCAGAAGAACCTGATTACACTAACTTAAGCCTCTCACAGCGTCATGATGAAAGGCTAAAATGCGAGTAAAGTGAACAAATCAGTACAGTGAAGCTAAGATGAATGTTTACCTGGAGATGACAGCTCTCTGCTGTATTATTTTATGAAATGCACACACAGTCGGTTTGAAAAATATTGTATTTTTGTATGCAGTAAAATCACGTGACGTGTGTTATGGCTAGCTAACAAGTCCCTCGCTGACGTAGCCTTCTTTTAAAAAGAGTCCAACCTTCCACGAGACCAAAGCCCTTATCGGCCACAGACAGCAGCTACGTTTGGTCAAAACAAACTGAATAAATATCAACATGAAATGCTACAAAGGCGGCCATGGCGTGGAGCGCACTGATGCATGCTGCGAGCTCCTCTACTTCAACTATTCTGCTCATCCTCCGCAAAACGCAGGACAAGAGGCGTCCGGCTACGGGACAGAAAAAAAACCCTGACTTTCCGGGCGTGTCGTCTTCGTCCTCTCATGAGAGTCTTGTGGTTCCTTGCAGACGTGTAAGAGAAAAGTATGCTAACATGCTAACTAACATATTAACACCCTTTGAGATGCCTCCTGACTTTTGCAGGTCGGGGTCTGACTCGTCTTTGACGGTGCGGCGGTCCTGACCTCGCCGATGCCTCCTGCTGGCGCTCCGCCTGCTTCAGTATTTGTTGATGCCAAAGAGGCGCACGCCGTGCAGCTGAGGCAGCTTGGGAATGAGCACGGTGAGCAGCGACACCGTGTTCACCACGAAATGGACCCGGTCGTATTTGGTGTAAAAGCTGGTGAGGATGTACCTGCAACACACACACACACACACAGTCATTGGTATGGTCTCATTCATTTTTTTTTAAAGTTTTTTTTTATTTGCCGAAGGTGCATCAAGAAGTATTGGGCAAAGTCTAAGAATACTTACACTACCGTTCAAAAGTTTGGGGTCACCCAAACAATTTTGTGGAATAGCCTTCATTTCTAAGAACAAGAATAGATTGTCGAGTTTCAGATGCAAGTTCTCTTTTTCTGGCCATTTTGAGCGTTTAATTGACCCCACAAATGTGATGCTCCAGAAACTCAATCTGCTCAAAGGAAGGTCAGTTTTGTAGCTTCTGTAACGAGCTAAACTGTTTTCAAATGTGTGAACATGATTGCACAAGGGTTTTCTAATAATCAATTAGCCTTCTGAGCCAATGAGCAAACACATTGTACCATTAGAACACTGGAGTGATAGTTGCTGGAAATGGGCCTCTATACACCTATGTAGATATTGCACCAAAAACCAGACATTTGCAGCTAGAAGAGTCATTTACCACATTAGCAATGTATAGAGTGTACTTCTTTAAAGTTAAGACTAGTTTAAAGTTATCTTCATTGAAAAGTACAGTGCTTTTTCTTCAAAAATAAGGACATTTCAATGTGACCCCAAACTTTTGAACGGTAGTGTATGTACATGTTATTTCTTAAAGTTTTTATTTTCAATACATTTGTAAAAAAAAAATTAAAAAAAACTTTTTCTGAATGTTATAAGGGGGTATTGTGTGTACAATTTTGAGGATGAGAATTTGTAATAGGGCTGTAACTAAAGTGCTATGAATACTTAGCGATACATACATTTCTGTGATAACGATATTGATCACAATATATTATTTGATAGGGGTGTGAATCTTTGACCACCTAATGATTCGATCCGATTCAGAATCGATTCCAGATTGAACACGATTCTTGATTCAAGCAGATTCTCGCAATGTATTATTTGATATAATTATAATGAAACTTTTTCTAAACCGGTTGAAGGTTACAAAAGCCCCTTTTGGTAGCATGAGATAAGTGTTTGAACATTAAAAAAATAAATAAATTATGAATCAATTTGGAATCGCAATGTACCGTATTTTTCGGACTATAAGTCGCAGTTTTTTTCATAGTTTGGCCCGGGGGTGCGACTTATACTCAGGAGCGACTTATGTGTGAAATTATTAACACATTACCGTAAAATATCAAATATTCATGGGATTTAGCGATCAGGAGTGACAGATTGTTTGGTAAACGTATAGCATGTTCTATATGTTATAGTTATTTGAATGACTCTTAACATACCAGGCACGTTCTCAGTTGGTTATTTATGCCTCATATAACATACACTTATTCAGCCTGTTGTTCACTATTCTTTATTTATTTTAAATTGCCTTTCAAATGTCTATTCTTGGTGTTGGGTAAATACATTTCCCCAAAAATGCGACTTATACTCCAGTGCGACTTATATATGTTTTTTTTCCTTCTTTATTATGCATTTTCGGCCGGTGCAACTTATACTCCGGAGCGACTTATACTCCGAAAAATACGGTATACTTTTTGTGCGCCTATTATTTATACACAGGAGAATTTCAAAACAGGTTACAATGGCTCCTATGTTTAATTTATGATTACATATTGCGTCTATTGTATTATGTTCTCAAAATTATGATTAATCTACTTGATAATTTACTGTTAATAATTACATGGTGGTCACAGTTCTAATCAGACAAACACACAGAATGGGAGTGGAATAATATCAAACATTTACATTGTTCCCTTTTATTACTTACAATACTTTGAAGTGAAGTGAATTATATTTATATAGCACTTTTCTCTAGGGACTCAAAGCGCTTTACATAGTGAAACCCAATATCTAAGGTACATTTAAACCAGTGTGGGTGGCACTGGGAGCAGGTGGGTAAAGTGTCTTGCCCATGGACACAACGGCAGTGACTAGGATGGCGGAAGCGGGAATCGAACCTGGAACCCTCAAGTTGCTGGCACGGTTACTCTACCAACCGTGCTATGCCGCCAATAACTAGTAAAAAACTGCTATTGGCTCTGACTGAAATCTTTTGGTTTTTGCCTTTAAAGTCCTCCTGTGTCCAGGGACTTATTTTTGTAAACAATAACAAAAAGGACGACTTTGTACTCATAGAAAATATCGATCTCATCACTGTAGTATCAGCCATATACTTGTACCGTACTTGGTATTGTTACTGTCAGAAAGCGTTTTAGTCTTATCTTATTCTGACGCAGTTTTGAGATGTTAGATTTCCTGTGCTCTTAATTTGGCGATCTAGTCTGAGACGTCATTTCCTGTTTGTAGCGTTTCTGCGTAATATGGGCTCTTGGGTGATTGTGTAAACAGCATTGTGTGCGTTCCTGACTAAAATGTAAGTATACGTCGAATATAGCATGGTTATTAATGTTAAAATGCATATAATGTGTTAGATGTAGCCTTAACCGAGTGTTTGTTTGCAACAATGTTTGTGCTTGATGATATAATTCGCAAGCTCAACTTTCGCCCTGTTAATACTTCTTGTTACACAGTAGTTACCCTATCCTTCCACTAGAGGGCGACACAGACCACGTTTAAAGGCCTACTGAAATGATTTTTTTTATTTAAACGGGAATAGCAGATCCATTCTATGTGTCTAAGTATTGTACTTAGCCGCTAATACACCGATCGATCCCACCTACAACTTTCTTCTTTGCAGCCTCCATTGTTCATTAAACAAATTGCAAAAGATTCTCCAAGACAGATGTCCAGAATACTGTGGAATGTTGTCGAAGAAAACAAGAGGTTCTTGTATCGGTTCCGATGGGGTCCAACCACTTCCGTGGATTTTGTGACGTCACGCGCATAAATCATATCCAAAGGAGTTTTTCAACCGGAAGTGTTTTAAAATTTTAAAATTGCACTTTATAAGTTAACCCGGCCGTATTGGCATGTGTTGCAATGTTAAGATTTCATCATTGATATATAAACTATCAGACTGCGTGGTCGCTAGTAGTGGCTTTCAGTAGGCCTTTAAAGCACTGTCTAAATTATGGGTGTCAAACTCTGGCCACTTGACCCTTGAGGCGATATCAAATTAACACTAAAGCTGGCCCGCCGATCCTCCCGGGAGTCTTCCAAACGCCAGCCAGCCAGTGCTGGCCCAGTCACGTAACATGCGCGGCTTCTGCACGCACACACATTAGAGTGCAACGCATACTTCATCAACAGCGATACAGGTTACATTGAGGGTAGCCAAATAAAAAACGTTAACACTGTTAGAAATATACGCCACACTGTGAATCCACACCAAACCAGAACCCTTTGCAGCACTAACTCTTCCGGGACGCTACAAGGTGTGTGTGGGGGGGAGGTTTGGTGGTAGCGGGGGTGTATTTTGTAGCGTCCCGGAAGATTTAGTGCTGCAAAGGATTCTGGGTATTTGTTCTGTTGTGTTTATGTTGTGTTACGGTGCGGATGTTCTCCCGAAATGTGTTTGTCATTCTTGTTTGGTGTGAATTCACAGTGTGGCGTATATTTCTAACAGTGTTTAAGTTTTTTATACTGGCACCCTCAGTGTAACCTGTATCGCTGTTGATGAAGTATGCGTTGCATTCACTCGTGTGTGCGTTCAGAAGCCGCACATATCTTGTGACTGGGTCTGAATGATGTTAGAATTAATGAAAAGCGGACGTGACGATAACTCGCAGAGTACGTTAAAGGTTAATTTGTTCAACCTTGGCCCGCGGTTTTGTTCAGTTTTAAATTTTAAATTGTATTCTCCATTCATCTCTAATGGACTGCTTTAATAGTCCATGTACATTTGTTTGTATATTTGTTTTGTAACACATTGTAGAGTATATTATATTATATATAACATTATACACATCCTGTTATATTATTGTATATTATATTGCCCAAATGGGGAATAAGCGGTAGAAAATGGATGGATGGATATTGCCTAAATGTATCCTAATCATTATTTGTATGTGTTCCCCTTAGACCACACACACACCTATACCACACTTGTTCAACTTCACCATTAAAGAGTGCCTGAAAGCCTCTCTGTGCCCTATTCTCTGACCGGAGTCCTTGTCCTAAGAAGATATCAGACCAGCATTCCACATCCAGAGTAACCTACTTTATCACAGTTACAGTCGATAATTGTATCATCTACCCACCTCTGTTTACATTCAAGAGCTCTAGCTAAGCAGATAATAGGGGTGTACAAAAAAATGTATTCATAATTTTTAACAATCGATGAAAAAAAAAAGTTAAGCAATTAAAAATAAAAGGTTTTTAGGCCATTTTCATGCAACCGGGATAAGCTTTTTCCAACCTGTAACCGGGTTTGAAAAAGTTTCTTATAATTATTATAACAAATAATACATTGCAAGAATCGTGTTGGATCGAGAATCGAACCGTCACCCCAGGAATCGTGTCGGAACGCTCAAAGATTCACACCCCTCGCGTTTAGCATGGAGTCTTGAATCCTCCTACGGTGTGTCGTGTAGCATGTTCAGCTAGCCCTCGTCCTCCAGTGACAATAATACTTGGAAGAAACTTACTTCATTTCCTGCCATGGACGCAAGGATTAGTTAGCGGCAAGTCAGGACGCCTTGTTGCTGTCAAATTTGCATGCATTATCACTAACGTTGAACAAATAAACGTACATATAAATCACAATTCTAAATTGATTAAGAATTTTTCAAAAATCAATTTACAAAAATTTTAAAAGGAAAAGACAATTTTAACAATATTTATAAAGAAGTTTAGGCCATCTCTATGAAAACCAGAACTTTTTTTTTAACTTGCAACTAGTGTTGTTCCGATACCAATATTTTGGTACCGGTACCAAAATTATTTTGATACTTTTCGGTAGTTTTCTAAATGACAGGGACCACAAAAAATTGCATTATTGGCTTTATTTTAACAAAAAATCTTACTGTACATAAAACTGTTTCTTATTGCAATTTTGTGCTTAAATAAAATAGTGAACATACAAGACAACTTGTCTTTTAGTAGTAAGTAAGCAAACAAAGGCTCCTAAAGACATATACAGTAACATATTGTGTCATTTTCCCTTCTATTATTTTTTTAACATTATTAAGGACAAGTGGTAGAAAATGAATTATTAATCTACAGATATTATCTAAACTTCTGTTAAAAAGTAATAATCATTTATTCTTCTGTTGTTTGGATGCTTTACATTAGTTTTGGATGATACCACAAATTTACCGGTAGGTATCGATCCGATACTAAGTTGTTACAGGATCATACATTGGTCATATTCAAAGTCCTCATGTGTCCAGGGACATATTTCCTGAGTTTATAAACATAAAATAAACTTTTCAAAAAAAAGAAAGAAGATTTTGTGACGCTAAAAAATATTGATGTAATCATACTTGTATGAACTAGACACGCTCTTGTACTTTTTAGAGGCGGTAAAGTACTGAATATGATTTATTAGTATCGAGGTACTATACTAATACTGGTATTACGTACAACCCGACTTGCAACCGGTTTTGAAAAAGATGTATTAAGGGGTCGCGGTAGAAAATGGATGGATGGATGGATAATTATTATAGTAAATAATACATTGAGAGAATCGTGTTGAATAAAGAATCGGATCTGAATCAAATCGTCACCCCAGGAATCGGATTGAATGGTTAGGCTCCCCAAGATTCACACCCCCATTTATCACAATATGCCAATAGTATTAAAAGCTGTATCGTCTGCCCTATGTATAATCATTTATATCACATTAATCTCACAACCCCCATTCGATTGATCACTGTTGTCAATATATGTGCTGATGTTAGCCACTCTGCTAATTAGCATCAGAAGCTTTCTTGGTGCTGGTGTGAGGAAAAAACAAGGTCCAGGTTCTGATTGGACTTGTGAGGGGTGGTCACCGCTGATAGCACAGCTAGCATTAGCAACGTCATAAAAGAAAGCAGTGTGACTCACAGGACGATGGGCGTGATGGTGAGAAACTTGCGCGACGCGGTGAACTGCACACCGTAGTCCATTTGCTCCCAGTGCGTGAGGAGGCGGGCCTTGCCCTGGTCGGGGGTCTCGAAGGGCGTCCCTTTGACGGTGTGCAGGAGCAGGTACATGCACTGCAGCAAACACACAATCTTAGAGAGGAAGACCGTGGCGCCGGCGGTCGTGGCGGTGCGGGCCTACCAGGTTGTGGATGAGGTTGGTGAGGGTCCACACCACGGGCACGCTGGCGAAGGGGATGCTGAGCAGGATGACGTGCAGCAGGCCGATGCCCAGGATGTACGACAGCCACATGCCGCGGCTGTTCATCACGCGCGTGTTGGGGTTCACCTCGCTGTGCGCCGTGCCCACGTTCATGGCGGCGTCACTCAGCTGACACTTTAACAAACATTGCCATAGATTACGTTCTTCAAAACCTCACTTTTTTTCCAGGGCCGATACAATTACTGGTAGTCAAAGAGGCCGATAAACGACATTTGGAGGTGATATCCATTTGCAGTAAAAGTTATTTAAACATGAATATTATATGTCAGTAAACATCTGAACAAGACTTTGTTTTAACATCATTTTTTAGGAAACGTAATGTTTTATTTATCATAAAAAAAAGTCAAACACCTTTATTACGTGTGTCTAAGACAGTGGTTCTTAACCTGGGTTCGGTGGGTCGGCCTCAGGGGTTCGGTGGAGCCTCCGCCACGGAGGTAAAGACACTTCCGACTTATCGTGTAAATAAAAACTTCTCCCTATCGGCGTATTATGGATACCCCCAAACAATGTTCCGTCTAATTTTCCATCTGATTTGCAGGTTGTTTGATTGATCGATTGAAACTTTTACTAGCAGATTGCAAATGAAGAGAATACATTATATGAAACAGTACAGTTTACACAGTACAGTACATATTCCGTACAATTGACCACTAAATGGTAACACCCGAATACGTTTTTCAACTTGTTTAGGTCGGGGTTCACGTTAATCAATTCATGGTAATGTGTGTAAGGTGTGTAATTTGTTGTGAGTTCATGCACTGTGTTGGTTTTGTTCTTTGAACAAGGTGATGTTCATGCACGGTTTATTTTGTGCACCAGTAAAAAAACATTTTCTTGAATTGTATTTTTCACTAAAGAAGGGTTCGGTGAATGTGCATATGAAACTGGTGGGGTTCGGTACCTCCAACAAGGTTAAGAACCACTGGTCTAAGAGGAGGATCGACATTTGCATTTCAAAATATGAAAAATCTCCTAGGAAAATTGTTTATAATATGACATTTCTCTACATCTCATTAACTCATCTACTCCATTTTATAACACTTTATGGATTTTATACATTGTAAGTTTTCCTCATGAAATATTGTCAGCATTTAAATAAGAATAATTCTGGGCTCCTTCGTGTAGATTATTAAGACATTTTTCAAGATGGCTGACGACATTTCTTCCTGGATGTTACAGAAAGTATGAGAATGTGTGAGCTGCTGCCTGCTCTTTTTTACTTATATGTAGAGATGTCCGATAATATCGGCAGTCGGATATTATCGGCCCAGTCACATAATACCTACGGCTTTTCACACACACAAGTGAATGCAAGGCATACTTGGTCAACAGCTATACATGTCACACTGAGGGTGGCCGTATAAACAACTTTAACACTGTTACAAATATGCGCCACACTGTGAACCCACACCAAACAAGAATGACAAACAGATTTCGGGAGAACATCCGCACCCTAACACAACATAAACACAACAGAACAAATACCCAGAACCCCTTGCAGCACTAACTCTTCCGGGACGCTACAATATACACCCCCCCATCTCCCGAATTCGGAGGTCTCAAGGTTGGCAAGTATGCTCTAGTATTGTTTTTGTAGCTGTTGTTTTGAGGCATGTTTAAAAAAAATCATGCAATTTGTGAAAGTCAAAGTATAGTATTTCCCATAGTTGTAGTGGGTATCAGGATTATCTCAGGGAGAGCATGTCCCAAATTCCAAGCTGCTGTTTTGAGGCATGTTAAAAATAATAATGCACTTTGTGACTTCAATAATAAATATGGCAGTGCCATGTTGGCATTTTTTTTTCCATAACTTGAGTTGATTTATTTTGGAAAACCTTGTTACATTGTTTATTGCATCCAGCGGGGCATCACAACAAAATTAGGCATAATATTGTGTTAATTCCACGACTGTATATATCGGTATCGGTTGATATCGGAATCTGTAATCAAGAGTTGGAACTTGGACAATATCGGAATATCGGCAAAAAAGCCATTATCGGACATCTCTAATTAGAAAATTTCCTAAAAAAACAAACAAAAGCTTTGTCCAAATGTTTACCGAAGTACAATTTTTTACTGCCTGGTTGACTACTAATAATCTGTAAAAACATATCAGTGGATCTCTATTATATTTAGGGATGATGTTAGAAACCGATTCTCCCGGTTGTTTGATAAGAAAAGAACCGATTCCATAGACTTGAATCCCTTTTTGAGAACCGGTTCCCGTTATCGAGGCCACTATAGTAAAGAAAAAGAGTTGGTTCTTTATTCGAATCCCTGGGAACGAATCCCTTCCCACAGGAAATGCCCTGTGGGACGGCAATATTATGCCCATTTGATTGTAGACTCGTACTGACACCTTGTGGCGATAGGAAAATACTACGCGTCATTACTTTGGGCAATTCCGGGTTGACGACGTCAGTTCAATTCATGAGACAATTGAGAAGTAGACAAGTTGTGTTAGCTCTTACAATCCTTGGAAAAGATAAGTCTGTAAGTAAACTGTTTAACTTGTTTATGTAACTCAATATTAAGGTGGAAAGTGATTAAATTTGATACTAAGATGTTTATTGAAAAACGATTTTTGTGCACTGTTTCAATGGATGTTTTGAGGACTTAAAATGGCTGCCAGTCGTGTAGTTCCACCATGGAAATAGTTTCAACACTCAGAAGTATTTGTTTGATGATAGTACTGTATATTTGTGTGAAGCTAATATTTACATATTGTGTATTACATTTCAGTATGTTAATTGAATCACATAGTTTATACATTTGTCATTGTGTGTATTTCAGTTTTAAAAAAAACAACAGTCCAGTGCAAGACAAAAGTAAAGATAGGAAAAGATAAAGCAAGATCAACAACAATAAAGAACCTAAATGGATTAATCTGCTTTGGAACTTTATTAGACGTCTTGGATTGTTTGTTAGCTGTCTGCCAAGCTGTATAACCTCAACACGTATAGTGAGGGCAGAACAGGCAATATGCAATTATTGCCAGGCTTCGCTCTCATTTAAGGGGGGAAGAATTGTTGATTGAGGACTGTGGTGTTCTTAGTGTCATAGTGTGTGTAGTTAGTATGTTCCAATAGCAGCAGAAGTGCACTTTTTGGAGAGCTGTATTATTTTCAGTTTTGTGCCCAAAGGACTGATTTTATTTAACACTATATTATTATTTATACACCTATAGTGATCACAGAGACATGTTGTTTTTGTGTTACTGTATATATTTGTTTTCCTGAAAAATCCCACTTAATATACTTTGGGTAACAGTCAATATATATATATATATTTTTAAGGGGGTAACAGTCAATATTTATCTATTTCTTTTATTTTTTTCTTTTAAAATAAATGTGAGCTTTTGTTAAACCAAATATTGTGTTTTTTTCCATATACAACAACCTATCTGGATTCGATAAGAGAATCGATAAGGAATCGGTTCGATAAGAGGATTCGATAATGGGCTCGAACTCAATTTCTTATCAAACATCATCCCTAATTATATTTGCCTTTTGGCAGCTGATAGATATTTGAATGATGTTGTTACACACTGATCTTAAACACTTGACACTTTCAAACACTTTTTTTTTTTTTTATCGTGGTATGGCTTATGTATCGATAATTGTGGAATTTAATCCTTCATACACGGCACACATTTTATCATGAATTATTTCATGTTTGCATGGTTAAGGGTGTTGTTGACAAAGAGCAAAAGGCAAGTTACAGCGAAAGTGACTTTTGACCCGGTGGCAAACCCCCCCTGGCGAGCAGCTGTGGTCAGAAGTAAACAATGGCGCCGCCTTGCTATCAGCTACGTAAAATAGGAGCAGGCTGATGGCAGGAAAGTGTTTTCTGGGGTATAAAATAAAAATATCTTGGCACTAACCTGCAACGTCTCAATCCGCTATCCTGCGTCTTGGCGCGGCTGCGGCTTACGTAAGAGGGCCGACCTCCGTCAGCCGCCAGCCAGCATGTTGGCGGCGAGGCGAACACTTCCTCCGGGCGGCCTGTGGACACAGCGAACACAACACAAGCGAAGGCTTTGACTTTCTTTCTTCTTCTTCTGCTTTCAAGCGGCCGCTGACAACAAGGCACAGGCAGCCTCTGGCCCAATGACGTCATCTCTGCGCGCCCCCGCGGACGCTGAAGGCCGCCCCCCAGGCCACGCCTACCTTGAGCTCGGCGCTCGTCTCTGAATGGTCAGGTAGGGTCACGCGGCCACCGCTGGCCAATCATGAGGCATGACGTCCCGTGACGTCAGATTCAGGGGCAAACGTCTCCGTCAACTCACTGTATAGCATATGAGCAAAGTGGCGGCCATCTTAGGGGGGGCCACTTTCCCATTTGAGGCAATGCAGGCCAAGGCGTCGTAAATCGAAAATAAATCCCTAACTTGCTTATTTCTCAGTCGATTTTTATAAAGTTTACATGCACTATCAAACTTTTTATTTTTGTAAAAAATATATACATATATAACATTAATTGATTGATTTAGACGTTTATTAGTAGATTGCACAGTGCAGTGCATATTCCGTACACTTGACCACTAAATGGTAACACCCGAATAAGTTTTTCAACTTGTTTAAGTCGGGGACCACGTGTCATTGTACAAATATATACTATCGGCATAATACAGTCATCACACAAGTTAATCATCAGAGTATATACATTGAATTATTTACATTATTTACAATCCGGGGGGTGGGTTGTGGAGGCCGGTTGGGGCAGGGGGGTTAGGTTTGGTTGATATCAGCACTTCAGTCATCAACAGTTATATCATCAAATAATAATTAAAATATATTACATATACTTAGATATGTATTACCAATGCAATAATATTACCAGTGTCAGTCTACAACACAGGTGTCCAACTCAAAGCTCATGGGCCTGCAAAAAAAAATGTGTCAATGAATTAAGTTATCTTTCTCCATGTTGACAGAAAAAAATACATCTATTGCAT
>NC_084738.1:58122979-58125479 GCF_033978785.1 Entelurus aequoreus | reverse complement strand
GTTATGGAAAAAAATGCCAACATGGCACTGCCATATTTATTATTGAAGTCACAAAGTGCATTATTTTTTTTAAAATGCCTCAAAACAGCAACTTGGAATTTGGAACATGAAGAGGTTGAGGTGGGCGGGGTTGAGGTGGTGGGGGGGTGGGGGGGGTGGGGTGGGGGTTGTATATTGTAGCGTCCCGGAAGAGTTAGTGCTGCAAAGGGTTCTGGGTAATTGTTCTGTTGTGTTACGGTGCGGATGTTCTCCCGAAATGTGTTTTCTCATTCTTGTTTGGCGTGGGTTCACAGTGTGGCGCATATTTGTAACAGTGTTAAAGTTGTTTATACGGCCACCCTCAGTGTGACCTGTATGGCTGTTGACCAAGTATGCAATGCATTCACTTGTGTGTGTGAAAAGCCGTAGGTAATATGTGACTGGGCCGGCACGCAAAGGCAGTGCCTTTAAGGTTTATTGGCGCTCTGTACTTCTCCCTACGTCCGTGTACCACTACGTACAGCGGCGTTTTAAAAAGTCATACATTTTTCTTTTTGAAACCGATATTGATAATTTCCGATATCACTATTAAAGCATTTATCGGCCGATAATATCGGCAATCCGATATTATCGGACATCTCTATTCCCAGGCCTTTTTTGCTGATGAGGTTTGATGTGTTGATGCGCGATTTTTACCTTATATGGACAGATAGACCTGATGACGTCCTGAGATTTGAGCGTTGAATAATTAAAAAAATAAAAATAAATAATATAGGGGGGGGGTTACCCACATATGCGGTCCTCTCCAAGGTTTCTCATAGTCATTCACATTGACGTCCCACTGGGGTGAGTTTTCCTTGCCCGTATGTGGGCTCTGTACCGAGGATGTCCTTGTGGCTTGTACAGCCCTTTGAGACACTTGTGATTTAGGGCTATATAAATAAACATTGATTGATTGATTGATAGGACTTGTTTTTACGTTTTTATGACTGACACCCCTTTGGGTCCCCGGGGTCAAACTTGAGGGAGGCCCTAAAGGTAAAAAAAAAAAAAAAAACGACATATTGTATTGGACTAAAAAATTAAAAATTTAATATCGGGCTGCCGATATTATCGGCCGATAAATGCTTTAAAATGTAATATCGGAAATTATCGGTATTGGTTCGGAAATTATCGGTATCCGTTTCAAAAAGTAAAATGTATGACTTTTTAAAACGCCGCTGTACGTAGTGGTACACGGACGTAGGGAGAAGTACAGAGCGCCAATAAACCTTAAAGGCACTGCCTTTGCATGCCGGCCCAATCACTTAATATCTAGGGCTTTTCACACACACAAGTGAATGCAATTTATACTTGGTCAACAGCCATACAGGTCACACTGAGGGTGGGCCGTATAAACAACTTTAACACTGTTACAAATATGCACCACACTGTGAACCCACACCAAACAAGAATGACAAACACATTTCGGGAGAACATCCGCACCGTAACACAACAGAACAAATACCCAGAACCCCTTGCAGCACTAACTCTTCCGGGACGCTACAATATACACCCCCCACCCCTCACCTCAACCTCCTCATGCTCTCTCAGGGAGAGCATGTCCCAAATTCCAAGTTGCTGTTTTGAGGCATGTTAAAAAAAATAATGCACTTTGTGACTTCAATAATAAATATGGCAGTGCCATGTTGCATTTTTTTCCATAACTTGAGTTGATTTATTTTGAAAAACCTTGTTACATTGTTTAATGCATCCAGCGGGGCATCTCAACAAAATTAGGCATAATAATGTGTTAATTCCACGACTGTATATATCGGTATCGGTTGATATCGGAATCGGTAATTAAGAGTTGGACAATATCGGAATATCGGATATCGGCAAAAAAGCCATTATCGGACATCTCTAATGAAAAATATAAGAGTTGCCCTCGCATGCTTTCATTTTTCAGTGGAAAACGTTTGGGCACCCCTGGTCCGAGTGCTGGGGCGCCATGTTGGCGCTGACCGCTATCATATGGTCATGTGACTTAAGGAGCCGCGTAAAAGATCTCCGAGCAAGAACGTTCCAGAAGGAACAGGATATTTATGCCCGGCGTAAATATTCGTAATACTTCTCAATCCATTTCCCAAAACACAACTTGGACGACCATTGTGGGAGGAGCTTAGGGGGCTGAAAGGACGAGGATCCCCATGCGGGGAGTGAAAGGGGGCGTGTTCAGAAAGTTTGTGGCTACAGCTCAGTGTGTCCACAGCCTCCTAATCCGCCTTTTATTGGCTGCCTGTGTCCAGCCGTGGGGGGGCAACACATGTCCTCCTTTGTGTTAATACGCTGATTAGGCTGAGAAAGAGCCGGACCTACTTACGGCCTTTCTCAGGTCACCGTAGAAACCGGCGCCTCCCCCCCCCCACCCGCGTCGTTCCTGACCCTAACCGCTGGGACCCCTTCCAGAAGCTTCGCCTCCGCTCGGGGCGGAACACGCTTTCCAACGCTGTTCGGAAGGCAAACCGCAGACAGACTCCCG
>NC_084738.1:58115479-58117979 GCF_033978785.1 Entelurus aequoreus | reverse complement strand
AGCTGATAGACAGGTGTTCAAATACTTATTTTCAGCTATATCACACAAATAAATTGTTAAAAAATCATAGATTGTGATTTCTGGATTTTTTTTAAGGTTATCTCTCATACAGTGGACATGCACCTACCGTGAACATTTCAGACCCCTCCATGATTTCTAAGTGGGAGAACTTGCAAAATAGCAGGGTGTTCAAATACTTATTTTCTTGACTGTATATATATATGTGTACATACAATGAACACAAATATAAATGTATTAACCTATATAAACACTTGTTAAAAATTTGACTATACACACAAAAGATCTATTCCTTTCAAGTATTGTTCACAAATCTGTCTAAATCTGTGTTAGTGAGCATTTCTTCTTTGCCAAGATAATCCGTCCCACCTCACAGGTGTGGTATATCAAGATGCTGATTAAACAACATGATTATTGCACAGTTGTGCCTTAGGCTGCTCACAATAAAAGACCACTCTGGAATGTGCGGTTTTATCACACAGCACAATGCCACAGATGTGGCAAGTTTTGAGGGAGCGTGTAATCGGCATGCTGACTGCAGGAACGTCCACCAGAGCTGTTGCCAGTGAATTGAATGCTCATTTCTCTACCATGAGCCGTCTCCAAAGGCGATTCAGAGAAATTTGGCAGTACATCCAACCAGCCCAGGACCAGCAGGTGCACCTCCAGGATCGTCTGAGACCAGCCACCCGGACAGCTGCTGCAACAACTGGTTTGCATAACCAAAGAATTTCTGCACAAACTGTGAGAAACCGTCTCAGGGAAGCTCATCTGCATGCTCGTCGTCCTCATCAGGGTCTCGACCTGAGTGCAGTTTGTCGTCGTAACCGACTTGAGTGGGCAAGTGCTCACATTCGATGGCGTCTGGCACATTGGAGGTGGGGTTATGGTATGGCCAGGCGTATGTTATGGACAACGAACGCAAGTACATTTTATTGATGCCATTTTGACTGCACAGAGATACCGTGACGAGACCCTGAGGCCCATTGTTGTGCCTTCACCCAAGACCATCGCCTCATGTTGCAGCATGTCAATGCACGGCCCCATGTTGCAAGGATCTGTACACAATTCCTGGAAGCTGAAAACATCCCAGTTCTTGCATGGCCAGCATAATCACTGGACATGTCACCCATTGAGCATGTTTGGGATGCCGTGGATCGGCGTATGGGACAGTGTGTTCCACTTCCTGCAAATACCCAAGAACTTGGCACAGCCACTGAAGAGGAGCGGACCAACATTCCACAGGCCAACATCAACAACCTGGTCAACTCTATGCCAAGGAGATGTGTTGCACTGCGCGAGGCAAATGGTGGTAACACCAGATACTGACTGCTGGTCTGACCGCCCCCAGACCCCCAATAGAGCAAAACTGCACATTTCAGAATGGCTTTAAGACACACCTGCGCAATAATCATGCTGTTTAATCTTGATATGCCACACCTGTGAGGTGGGACGGATTATCTTGATAAAGAATGCTCACTAACACAGATTTGTGAGCAATATTTGAGAGGAATAGGTCTTATGTGTATAAAGTCAAAGTTTGACATCTTTGACTCCAACTCATGAAAAATGTTGTTTATGGTAAATGGGTTATACTTGTATAGCGCTTTTCTACCTTCAAGGTACTCAAAGCGCTTTGACACTATTTCCACATTCACCCATTCACACACACATTCACACACTGAGGGCGGGAGCTGCCATGCGAGGCCCCTAACCACGACCCATCAGGAGCAATGGTGAAGTGTCTTGCTCAAGGACACAACGGACGTGGCGAGGTTGGTAGAAGGTGGGGATCGAACCAGGAACCCTCAGGTTGCTGACACGGCCACTCTCCTGACCGCGCCACGCCGTATTTGTGTTCAGCGTACCGTATTTTCCGCACTATAAGGCGCACCTAAAAACCTCCAATTTTCTCAAAAGCTGACAGTGCGCCTTAAAATCCGGTGCGCCTTATATATGGACCAATATTGAGCCACAACAGGTCTCGCAACTACGGGATGCATAACGTAACCTCAGCCTCTACTTTAACGTCTATTCTATGCGCCTTATAATGCGGTGCGCCTTATATATGAACAAAGTTTAAAAATAGGCCATTCTTTGAAGGTGCGCCTTATATATGAACAAAGTTTGAAAATAGGCCATTCTTTGAAGGTGCGCCTTATATATGAACAAAGTTTAAAAATAGGCCATTCTTTGAAGGTGCGCCTTATATATGAACAAAGTTTAAAGATAGGCCATTCTTTGAAGGTGCGCCTTATATATGAACAAAGTTTAAAAATAGGCCATTCTTTGAAGGTGCGCCTTATGTATGAACAAAGTTTAAAAATAGGCCATTCTTTGAAGGTGCGCCTTATAATCCGGTACGCCTTATAGTGCGGAAAATACGGTATATACACACATGCATATATATGTATATATATATACAAACATACACATATATACACACAAATATACACTTATATATGTATATAAAATATTGGTA
>NC_084738.1:58065479-58107979 GCF_033978785.1 Entelurus aequoreus | reverse complement strand
AGAGCGTGCCAAAGAAAAAGTAGTCAACAAGAGAGTTTGTCCACCAGGAAAAGTCGAATCCTGGAGCAGAGCCGCCAACCATCCGTGGCCCACTTAGCGTCTTTCCAGTGTCTTCGGTATTCCGCTGACAAAAACAAAAACAAGAACAAGACGCAGCTCTGCCAGGGTCTTGTTTAACAACACGACGGCTTGCAGGCAACTCTGAGAACATCCACAAATAGACGAGGTAGAGTGGGGTTGAATCCAAGTGATATTCTCCAAAGTCACCAGAGAGACGACACCTGAGGCGCAGCTAGCATCTGCTAGCGTGATGAATTCATGAGATGAGTTGCTGCGCCAACTCACGGTACCGCCTGAACTCCTCATGGATGTGAAACTCTGACGTCATCCCAGTCGAGAGGTCACGCGATCATGAGGAGATCACTCCCGAGATATACACACTTCCTGTTTGCATAAAGAAGCTACTTCCCGCATTCGTCTTCTCAGCCCTGAAGGCTTTCAGACTCGTTCTGCTTTGTCAGCCCTGAAGCCTTTCTTTCCAAAAGTGTGTGTAAAGTTTGTGTTTAATGTTCAGTGTAGAAGTTGAGGCTGACAGTCACACCTGCACAGGAAGACACGACACGTCCAAAGACCGCACAACTTCGTCATGATTGCCAAGGAAACAAGGAGTTCTGCTAATTTCTTAAAGGTAATTCAAAAGGTCAAGGTGGGGTCCTAAGTGGTCACCATTAGGTTTGACCTGAACGCATTAAAAGGACATCCCTCACTCTCTGTGATGATCTGAACCAAAGACCACATATGGCCTCCATATTGATCATGGTTTCTCGTTATCAACTGTGTGCAAACTCCTGTAATTACAACCTCTTCAGAGTTCTTCAGGGCTTTTGGAGATGAAACAAGCACTGAAATATTTTCTTAATGATTCTGTACCACTTGGAGTGGGCGTGGCCACATTGGAATACACCAGAGGAATCTCTTTGTTTCCTCTGCTTCATGTCGGCCGTCATACTTCAACATGGGCCTGCTTTAGCTCCAGAGACCCCCCCCCAGGCCACGAGAGGCCCCATGCGGGACTTGCCGGGGCACGCACCTGCTAAAGCCTGCTGTTGGCCGCCGCTCTTTGCCGCTTGTCCCAGCGCCTGCGGCGGATGCCCCCGGTCTGGCTGCCTCTCAGGAGGTCTGCCGCTCGCCGCTCCGGTCGGGACTTGTTGCTCACAGCTTCCCAGAAGCCGGGGCGGGATGAGCGTGGCGCACACGTAGTGCAAGACTCCACACACAGCCCCCCTCAGGGCTTGACACTCATTAGCGCCTCGCTAAGACGGCATCCCAGGATCAAGAGGCCATCACCCGAGCGTCCAAACTGTGAGGTCGCAAATATCGGCGCACAAACTGTTGCACGTTTACATCCATTTGGGCGTACCCCGCACTGAGATTCATGGGCGGCCATGCAGGAAGACAGTGTAATCAAGGTGCTGAGTCAGCAGATCACACCATCAAGGTGCTTTAAATCACCACAGGAACATAACAAACACAGCTAACGCTTATGCTGCACTCCAGAAAACTAACGTGCACATTGGAAGTACAATACTAGCTTCTTGGAGCCGTCAAAAGTCCAAAGCAGGTAGCTACGCTAATGCTACCCTTGAGCTAATGCGCAGCAGACCTCCTAGTGATGTCATGATGACAGATCAGAGAAGAAGCAGTGTCGGGGGAAAAGTTGTTAGCTTGAAAACCAAAGAGCACATGATTGGGTTCCAGCCTTATTTTTGCCGACTTCATTCTTTTGTTGATCTGGTTGGGTGGCACCCTGAGGTCATCTTTAGTATTACGACTTGATGCCAGCATCCTGTCATTGCCAGCAGCGCCATGTAGTTCTCTACTGATGCTAACGTACGAACAAATGAACAGGAGTCTTGCGGTGAATATGCAGCTTTTGTTTGAGCTTGTCCCGAGTGTTTTACGAGTCAAAACACGGACGCAGCCCACGTCTTCTGTCTTCTCACATTATTGTTGGAAAGCAATTAATTTGAGCCGCCTGAAAGAAACGATAAGGAACTTCTGTGCTAGCTCAATGCTAATTGACATTTGATATGCTGTATTCATGCTACTGATTAGCATTAGCTATTCATTTCATTACCTACAATTTACAGTATTAACCCTTTGTAGGACTCAACAAAAGACAAGACTGGCACATTCAACTTAAAGGGGTCATATTATGAGGTTTTTCTACATGTAAAACACTTCCTTGTGGTCTACATAACATGTAATGGTGGTTCTTTGGTCAAAATGTTGCATAGATTATGTTTTACAGACCATCTTCAAGCCGCTTTCTGACCGTCTCTTCAGGATGCGCCATTGTGTGGGTGGTCTTATTTTAAACAAAAATTAAATTAATAATTATTTACATGCTTCCACTTTGACAGCTTCTTCTTCCCGTCAGCCAAGTTGTAGTTTTTAGTGCTTCCAAAGCGAGTCTACTGACAGATATAAATTGGAGCAGGCAGACTACGCTACTTTGTATTATAAATGGCAACAGCGGAGGATGAATGCCCCATAACAAGAAGAAATAGAAAGAGAAGAAGCTCATCGACTACAATGGCGGATGCGTGTAAATTTTCAGGACTTATGCAGATCCCAAATACACATCAGCAGGTACGAGAAGGTAACAAAAGTTGGTTTTGCATAATTTTTCGAAACAAAATGCCAGATAATATGTCTGCTAATAGGTGCAATGTTGGGGTCCTTTTACACACACCATAATAATACTGTATGTTGAAGCAAAGTACGTCTGACTATGGCAGCCGTAATGCTCCGACAATCCATCAAGCTGTGCGGCTTCTTAGCTTACCAAAGTTGTACTAAATCATTTTGACAGATTTTTGAGCGCCGTGTGTAATGTTCTATTTTCTCAATGGAACATTTAAAGTTTTGGTGTTGTTTACTGGCGTCATCTTGCAGTCTACACGTATCTCTTATGTGTGACTGCCATCTACTGGTCACACTTATCATTACACCAGGTACCAAAAAAAAAATAGCTTGGAGATCGGTCAGCACAACAATAATTATTCCGTACATTAGGCGCACCGGATTATAAGGCGCACTGTCGATTTTTGAGAAAATGAAAGTGCGCCTTAGAGTCCGGAAAACACGGTACGTTGTTTGTAGCCAGCAAGTAGATTGGCTAACGCTAACAGCCAACTAAATGCTATGTGTGTAACTGAATAAAATATGTTTTGATTTAAACTTACCAGTCTAACAATGCCGTGAACACACCAACAGGTACCAGGTGATGGTGTTAAAAGTCATGTTTGATCGTCTCACAGCTGCTATACAGGCAATTGACCGTCTCTTTATCAGCTCCATAACCCGACTTTCTTTGGCTTTGCCTTTACGCTGGAAATGAGAAAAATCTCACCAATTTTTTTTTTCCTCACGTGATCATGACCACGATTGTGGCAGTTATTGATGCGACATGTTAGCGTAATGTTTTTAACTTGTTAAAGAAAAAAAGAACAACTTTGACACAGAGTCTTGTAGTCGCCCATGTAAATAGCTATTCAGAATCCAGCAAGACCCACAATGCAATGCGTTTCCACGTCACACTTTCAAGCCCTATTACAAACCCCGTTTCCATATGAGTTGGGAAATTGTGTTAGATGAAAATATAAACGGAATACAATGATTTGCAAATCATTTTCAACCCATATTCAGTTGAATATGCTACAAAGACAACATATTTGATGTTCAAACTGATAAAATAATCATTAACTTTAGAATTTGATGCCTGCAACATGTGACAAAGAAGTTGGGAAAGGTGGCAATAAATACTGATAAAGTTGAGGAATGCTCATCAAACACTTATTTGGAACCTCCCACAGATGAACAGGCAAATTGGTAACAGGTGGGTGCCATGATTGGGTATAAAAGTAGATTCCATGAAATGCTCAGTCATTCACAAACAAGGATGGGGCGAGGGTCACCACTTTGTCAACAAATGCGTGAGCAAATTGTTGAACAGTTCAAGAAAAACCTTTCTCAATCAGCTATTGCAAGGAATTTAGGGATTTCACCATCTACGGTCCGTAATATCATCAAAGGGTTCAGAGAATCTGGAGAAATCACTGAACGTAAGCAGCTAAGCCCGTGACCTTCGATCCCTCGGGCTGTACTGCATCAACAAGCGACATCAGTGTTTAAAGGATATCACCACATGGGCTCAGGAACACTTGAGAAACCCACTGTCAGTAACTACAGTTGGTTGCTACATCTGTAAGTGCAAGTTAAAACTCTCCTATGCAAGGCGAAAACAGTTTATCAACAACACCCAGAAATGCCGTCAGCTTCGCTGGGCCTGAGCTCATCTAAGATGGACTGATACAAAGTGGAAAAGTGTTCTGTGGTCTGACGAGTCCACATTTCAAATTGTTTTTGGAAACTGTGGACGTCGTGTCCTCCGGACCAAAGAGGAAAAGAACCGTCCGGATTGTTATAGGCGCAAAGTTGAAAAGCCAGCATCTGTGATGGTATGGGGGTGTATTAGTACCCAAGACATGGTTAACTTACACATATGTGAAGGCGCCATTAATGCTGAAAGGTACATACAGGTTTTGGAGCAACATATGTTGCCATCCAAGCAACGTTACCATAGACGCCCCTGCTTATTTCAGCAAGACAATGCCAAGCCACGTGTTACATCAATGTGGCTTCATAGTAAAAGAGTGCGGGTACTAGACTGGCCTGTCTGTAGTCCAGACCTGTCTCCCATTGAAAATGTGTGGCGCATTATGAAGCCTAAAATACCACAACGGAGACCCCCGGACTGTTGAACAACTTACGCTGCACATCAAGCAAGAATGGGAAAGTAACCACCTGAGAAGCTTCAAAAATGTGTCTCCTCAGTTCCCAAACGTTTACTGAGTGTTGTTAAAAGGAAAGGCCATGTAACACAGTGGTGAACATGCCCTTTCCCAACTACTTTGGGACGTGTAGCAGCCATGAAATTTCTAAATTAATTATTATTTGCAAAGCAAAAATAAAGTTTATGAGTTTGAACATCAAATATCTTGTCTTTGTAGTGCATTCAATTGAATATGGGTTGAAAATGATTTGCAAATCATTGTATTCCGTTTATATTTACATTTAACACAATTTCCCAACTCATATGGAAACGGGGTTTGTAGAAATGGCAACAGCAGAGGATGCATGCGCATGTATGAGCCAGTCTGCCCCACAAGAGGATAGAGAAAAAAGAAAGAACTTATCGACTCTGCGCAAGACCACCAGTGTCTCGCGCAAAGGTCTTTGGGTACATTTCTACCATATATGAATAATCCGCTGACGTGACAACTGGGGGGAAAAAGTCTCAAATTGGGCAAATCCCCAAACGGCTCATTTGGAGGAAGTATGAAAGAAGGCAAGATTATTTTATAAATATCGCCGCCACGCCTCCATGGTTTAATGTCACATTTTGGGCATTTATGCAGATCCCAAATACACAAAAACAGGTACCAATAGGAGAGAAAAGTTGGTTTTGCCCTTAAGTGGCAAAGACTACTTCCCGACTGTTGTACTGATGTTACATTAAAAATGAACATTTATTACCACATGAACACAGTACTGAAATTGGTACTATTGAATACTGGTATCGATTCCTAGTTCAAATATGAAAGTTACTCGTGCCAAAACATCTTGCTAAGATGAAGTATAAAGATTTGGTGACAATGCTAAAAATGTCACCTGTGCTCTAATTGACTAATTGATTGATTAAAAGACAATCTTACAGAAAGACTGTGTGAAGTACATAAGTCGATGAAGACTTACTGTGAATGGTTCTGCTGTCTTGAGTTGAATGAATCTCCTCTGGTGGGGCAGGTGTCCGGCAGGTCTTCCTCACCAGGATTGTGGACAGTTCAAAGGCACAAACTGTGACGGGAGGAGGTTTCAAGTCCACATCGATCATGAAATGCGGAAGCAACACAACTATTTGAATTATTGCGGCAGACACAAGGACTATGCCTCTCACCCAGTAGGCATGCAGGTAGGGGCGGGACTTGAGACTCTTTCTGGGCCCACGCCGTTGGCACAATTACCTTGTCTTGGAATGCCACTTTGGATCACGTCAAGTGAAGGGACACGTCTTTATTCTAAAACTGCCAACAAGTATGACACTGGAGTCTCAAACCACGCCTCCGGCTACATGCCTACGGGTTGAGAGGCACAGTCCTAATGTCCGTCACATTATGTAACAATACTTCCAGTAGCTGATGTCATAGAAAAGACTTACCATCGTTGTTAGCTGGTCTTCCAAGTTGGGTTACAAGAGACTAGCAACCCAGGGACTCGTTTTTCTCCCTACCGTTAAAACCCTACTCCATTTATTGAGTAGGGTTGCTACATAACCCAATTAGGCTATGTAGGGGTACGAAAATGTCCCCAATGAGGTTGCCCAAAAGGTCGGAAATGGGTGCATTTGGAGCACCAGGGGATTCGTTTATTAAACTTTTACACAGCAAAGATGAAATGTATCAAGTTTGTACTTGATGTAGAAATGTGCGGTGTCTCACGCCAACTTCAAGCTTCACGTACGCACATTTCTACAGGCCGTGGATACTTTGGCGACACACAGAGGTGGTTGTTCGTGCTTTGCCAGCATTTGATTTCAACAATGTAAAAAGATCAAGGCAAGGACGCAAAATTCACTTTTCCCCCAATACTTCATATTAATATTAATATTTGTAAGGGCAATCATTTTGCACCTATTGCTGTCTCAATGTCTTCCTTTGACCAGCACCAGCTTGGCCGGTCGGGCGGACAGCAGCTGCCAATGGTTGCAATACTATGGCACTGTGGAGGAGGAGCCAGACTTTGGCTAATTTATATTTGATTTGTCTGTTTATAAGGGGGCGTGGTCCGAGTGTGCCCAGCCACGCAAACGTCTGCAGTCAATTCTACGTTGATTGCGATGTAACAAAGAAATGCACTTGGATTTGGATTTAATACATTGGAATTTTTCCTTGCTTACAAGGTTTTCTGGATTTGAAGGTATGCTTATTTTAAATACGATATCCACGCAACTCTTAATACATGAGGCTCCTGGTAAGTCCGTTTTGGGGTAGTTTGGGACCAGAGGTCTATTTGGGGTCCAATGGGACTTTAAAGGCCTACTGAAATGAAATGTTCTTATTTAAACGGGGATAGCAGATCCATTCTATGTGTCATACTTGATCATTTCGCGATATTGCCACATTTTTGCTGAAAGGATTTAGTAGAGAACATTGACGATAAAGTTCGCAACTTTTGGTCGCTGATAAAAAAAGCCTT
The DNA here is from genome assembly GCF_033978785.1 of Entelurus aequoreus. Taxonomy (NCBI): domain Eukaryota; kingdom Metazoa; phylum Chordata; class Actinopteri; order Syngnathiformes; family Syngnathidae; genus Entelurus; species Entelurus aequoreus. Next base: position 58,100,659 of record NC_084738.1, on the reverse strand, counting down.
GCCTGTACCGGAAGTAGCGTGACGTCACAGGTTGAAGGGCTCCTCACATTTCCCCATTGTTTACACCAGCAGCGAGAGCGATTCGGACCGAGAAAGCGACAATTACCCCATTAATTTGAGCGAGGATGAACGATTCGTGGATGAGGAATGTGAGAGTGAAGGACTAGAGTGCAGTGCAGGACGTATCTTTTTTCGCTCTGACCGTAACTTAGGTAAAAGGGCTCATTGGATTCCACTCTTTCTCCTTTTTCTATCGTGGATCACAGATTTGTATTTTAAACCACTTCGGATACTATATCCTCTTGAAAATGAGAGTCGAGAACTGGACATTCACAGTGACTTTTATCTCCACGACAATACATCGGCGAAGCACTTTAGCTACAGAGCTAACGTGATAGCATCGTGCTTAAATGCAGATAGAAACAAAATAAATAAGCCCCTGACTGGAAGGATAGACAGAAGATCAACAATACTACCAAACACTGGACCTGTAACCACACGGTTAATGCTGTCCAACCTGGCGAAGCCTAGCAATGCTGTTGCTAACGACGCCATTGAAGCTAACTTAGCTACGGGACCTCGACAGAGCTATGCTAAAAACATTAGCTATCCACCTACGCCAGCCCTCATCTGCTCATCAACACCCGTGCTCACCTGCGTTCCAGCGGTCGACGGCGCGACGAAGGACTTCACCCGATCATCGATGCGGTCGGCGGCTAGCGTCGGATAGCGCGTCTGCTGTCCAAGTCAAAGTCCTCCTGGTTGTGTTGCTGCAGCCAGCCGCTAATACACCGATCCCACCTACAGCTTTCTTCTTTGCAGTCTCCATTGTTCATTAAACAAATTGAAAAAGATTCACCAACACAGATGTCCAGAATACTGTGGAATTTTGCGATGAAAACAGAGCTGTTTATATTGGGATACAATGTGTCCGAATACTTCCGCTTCAACCATTGACGTCACGCGCAAACGTCATCATACCTAGACGTTTTCAACCGGAAGTTTCCCGGGAAATTTAAAATTGCACTTTATAAGTTAACCCGGCCGTATTGGCATGTGTTGCAATGTTAAGATTTCATCATTGATATATAAACTATCAAGACTGCGTGGTCGGTAGTAGTGGGTTTCAGTAGGCCTTTCAGGGGTACATTGGGACCTTCGAGTCTGCTAGTAAATTTACCAAGACCATGGACTTTCTCGTGTTCAGATATGACCCAATTCATTTGGGGCCACTTAAAAGTCCCAGGCCCAAGTGCCTCAAGCTGCAGCCGTCTGAGAAACTCACAATTCCCTGACGCTTTGTTGCTCGTTGGCAATTTGAGTCACTTTTGAATATCTTACAGATCACGTGTCAGCTATTGTAAGTTGATATGCGAGATGTCGTGTTGAAAAGATGTTCTGGTTCTTCGCTTGCATTCCAGAGATGCTCAATGACTTTCTCCCCTCACAGGTCCCTGGCCCTGGGGCAGCAGCCCATCCTGTGTGGCTCCATCCCAGGCCTGGTGCCCAAACAGCTACGTTTCTGCCGCAACTACATCGAGATCATGCCCAGCGTGGCAGAGGGCGCCAAATTGGGGATCCAGGAGTGCCAGCACCAGTTCCGGGGCCGTCGATGGAACTGCACCACCGTCAAGGACAACCTGGCAATCTTCGGCCCAGTCCTGGATAAAGGTACGCCGCGTTTGCATCATTCAGGGATGACTAATGTGTGGCACAAAGCAGCGCGGGTTCATGAAGGCTATTGCAAGCCGTTACAAAACCTCCGCATGTAGCTTTGAACAGTTTGAAGCCTGAGGCGCAGCATTGCTGCCAAAAGGCTAACTAGGGCAATTACAATAATAGACACCTTTCCTGGCTGCAGAACTGCACAAGCACTGACACATTCTGCCACTATACGTCTTTCGTTCTCGCCGTCGTTGCTTTTTGCCTCAAACATGTTTACAGCGTGGTGCGTCGGGGCGGTCAGCACGGCCCGTCGACTGGGACTAAAACCCCGCACACATTCATCGGGTGCTTCACGAGCAGAATACTAATTGTTCGACGCCATGTTCGACGTTACAAAAAGGTAGACGTTCGTCTTGTTGTTGATTGGAAAATAATCACCAGTGTGTGTCTCAGGCCAATGAATGTGAGCGGTCCCAGAGCCTTCGTCAAATCAAAAGGAGAGGGGAGGCCAAATGAGATTACAGGCAATAGAAAAGGGGACGGGGGGCTCCGCTCAACCCCTACTGTGCATGAAGGCCGGTGTGCGCCTCACACAGTCCGGATCCCACGGACGCCACATTCACACGCCCTTTTGACTCTGTCATGAACGGACTGAAAAGGGAGCACTCCCAACCTGGCCCGGGCGTGCACTTTGGAACGGTGAGGCCATACCGGGGGGCGAAGCGGCGGCAGAGCTTCGGACACATCGAACTGGCCGCCCTATGGCTAATGCCCGCAGGAAGTGAATGGGGGTTGGGTGGGTGGGGGGGTTCGGAGCCCTTTATGGTGGGCCGTGCTGTAAGGGATTTCAAATCATCGCATCAGGAAAGGGTGGAGGGAATGAAGCGAGCGGGTGGGTGTGTGGGGGAGGCCGCTTGGTTAAGGGAGTTTAGGGAATGCCAGCTCTGGGCAGAGAGGGGCGGTGGGGGCGCGAGTCGCTGGGCTCTTTGTGTGGATAACACAGTGTGACACAAGGGAAACAATGGCGGATTGATGGGCCCAGCAGGTAGTAGCAGCAGCAGCGCTAGCCTTGGCGAGGAGTAGTCGCTCCGGGGTTTTCAGGTCCTCATTCGGGGGAACCCAGCTTGGCTTCGGCTGGTGGATGGGTGTGTGCTATCTTGTTAAGTTAGCAGGATGTACAAATATGTGTTGTCGTTTTACTGATTGTGCTCGTCGATGGACAGTAGCGTAGCGAGTCTGGTTATTGTAAAAAGTAGACCTCCTTTAAACAATACAGTAGTATTAGTAGGAGTAACCGAACCAAATTATTCCCATAAGAAATAATGTAAATCCAATTATTCAATTCTACAAACCCTAAAATATAAAAACAAAACAAAACTCGGGGAGCGCAGGACAATAAATGGACAAGCAGGTTTTGTGCAATGTTTGCTCCTGCAATAACCAAGAAACTTTTTACCGAAATTGGATTCCTACTGAAAAGTGGTGCGCACAAAAACCAAGGTACTATTGAAGAGTGAAAGTAAAGATGGCTGATTGAACAGCGATGCAGTCTATGTGAGCACCCATCCTGAATGTGAATGTTTTGATTAAAGAGCCAGCAGTGCATCATGGCTGAGGCCCAACAAGTGTGCTGCGATTGTGAAACAATGGTGTCCGCCTACATAATAAGCTGCTGCCTTCAAAGGGGGGGGGCATCAGCTCAGTCCACGTTTCAAGAGAAGAACGGGTTGACGTGCTGCTCGGTTTCACCTGAAGGCCTTGGGCCCTCGACAGGGATGGGTAGTGATGAAGGTAGGGGGGGCGGGGGGGTGATAACATTCCTGAAACACTATCCAGATGCAAAGCAGCACACCTCAGGGATGACAGGAGGTCATGAGATCCCACTGAGCGTTAGACCCTGACACCACCACAAAGGACTGATGTCACTACTGAGACTGGGCTTTTCCCAGGAGTCCTCACGCAGTCAGAAGTAAACAAAGTGTGTACAATCCTGGCAAGGGAAGCCAGGTGAGCAGGGTTTTAAACTCTACGTCCCGACTGTCGGCGTGACTGACCGGTCGCATCCTTTTGTGGTGACGCAAGCAAAACCAAGACTTGTAACAAGATGAACTCGCTGTTGAAACTGGTCACAAGTTTTAATTTCATTCCATGTTAGAGGAGAGTGGACATGCGGAAACATGTCCTCTACGAGGCGCTCCACGCGTTATAAATCAGCCACAGGCATTATTTTTAATGATTGGAAAATGATTTGAAGCCTTCTTTGTCACATAAGAGCACTTTGAAAAGCAGCGTCAGGATGTTGGCACGTTGCTGTTGACCATGTTTAACACGATTGACACACTCTTTTCCTCCCTCGCTTGTTTGCCGCCTGGTCCGCGTCTCCCTCAGCAACCAGAGAGTCGGCGTTCGTCCACGCCATCGCTTCAGCCGGCGTCGCCTTTGCTGTCACGCGCTCCTGCGCCGAGGGGACGTCCACCATGTGCGGCTGCGACTCCCACCACAAAGGACCCCCAGGGGAGGGATGGAAGTGGGGCGGCTGCAGCGAAGACGCCGAATTTGGGGTGCTCGTGTCCAGGGAGTTTGCGGACGCCAGGGAGAACCGACCAGACGCCCGCTCGGCCATGAACCGACACAACAACGAAGCAGGACGCACGGTAAAACCACCCAAGAATGTTTTTGAAAATATATCAACACAAGCAGGCTTTGGAATTACTCGCTAATTTAAAGATTCGTGACACCCCCCCAATTATGATCAGAGATTAGATTCTCAGACAGGTTGGGTCAAAATTACTTGAATCTTCCTCTTAAAGTTCCCAAAGTAGCCCCAAAAGTTTCATAATGTACCCTTTATAGGTCTACTTTCAGACCTTTTTGGGAACCCCATTCATCATCAGGACCATTTGGGTTCATCTGGGACCATCTCGGACCCCATCATGGCCAACAATTCAGACCTCGTAGATACTTTAAAAAAACGGGTAACGGAAATCAGACTTTCTCAGATTGTTTGGTGCACTTATTAAATGGGGCTTAAACTTTAAGGGGCCCGTATTTAACCATAAGTGGCCACAAAGGTATTGGAACTTACTTGTATCCAAAATAGTCAATGGAGTCTGGGAATGACTAACACACAAAGGTCCCCAAAAGAACCATCTTCTCTCTAAAGGTCCGAACAGACCCCAAATCGTCCCAGAGTACCCCAAAATGCACTCCCCCCTAAAAGTCACGATACACCCAAAATGTGCTCAAAAAGTCCAGACCTTTTTGGGAACCACATTCATCCTCATGACCATTTGGGTTCATCTCAATCAATCAATCAATGTTTATTTATATAGCCCTAAATCACACGTGTCTCAAAGGGCTGCACAAGCCACAACGACATCCTCGGTACAGAGCCCACATACGGGCAAGGAAAAACTCACCCCATCTGGGACCATCTCTGACACCATCAAGGCCAACAATTCAGACCTCGTAGATACTTAAAAAAAGGTTCATTATGTATCGCTTATAGGTCTACTTTCAGACCTTTTTAAGCACCCCATTCATCATCAGGACCATTTCGGTTCATCTGGGACCTTCTTACACCCCTTCAAAGCCAACAATTCAGACCTCGTAGATACTTTAAAAAAAATGGGTTATGGAAAGCAGAACCAGAAGTGGCCGCAAAGGTATTGGGGCCTACTTGTATCCAAAATAGTCCAAGGAGACAGGGAATGACTAACACACAAAGGTCCCCAATTACCCCCAAAAGGACCATCCTCTCTCTTAAGGTCCGAACAGACCCTAAATCGTCCCAGAGTACCCCAAAATGCACTCCCCCTAAAAGTCACGATACATCCAAAATGTGCTCAAAGAGTCCAGACCTTTTTGGGAACCCCATTCATCATCAGGACCATTTTGGTTCATCTGGGACCATCTCGGACACCATCAAGGCCAACAATTCAGACCTCGTAGATACTTAAAAAAAGGTTTGTTATGTACCCCTTGGTCTACTTTCAGACCTTTTTGGGCACCCCATTCATCATCAGGACCATTTGGGTTCATCAGGACCATTTGGGTTAATCTGGAACCTTCTTGGACCCTACCAAGGCCAACAATTCAGACCTCGTAGATACATTAAAAACGGGTAACGGAAAGCAGAGTTTCTCAGAGAGTGTGGTGCACTTATTAAATGGGGCCTAGACTTTAAGGGGCCCGTTTTTAACCACAAGTGGCCACAAAAGGTATTGGGGCCTACTTGTATCCAAAATAGTCCAAGGAGACAGGGAATGACTAAGGTCCCCAATTACCCTCAAAAGGACCATCTTCTCTCTAAAGGTCCGAACAGACCCCAAATCGTCCCAGAGTACCCCAAAATGCACTCCCTGTTAAAATTCACGATACACCCGAAATGTGCTCAAAGAGTACAGACCTTTTTGGGAACCCAATTCATCATCAGCACCATTCGGGTTCATCTGGGAACATCTCGGACCCCATCAAGACCAACAATTCAGACCTCGTAGATACTTAAAAAAAGGTTCGTTATGTACCCCTTATAGGTTTACTTTCAGACCTTTTTGGGCACCCCATTCATCATCAGGACCATTTGGGTTCATCTGGGACCTTCTCGGATCCTATCGAGGCCAACAATTCAGACCTCGTAGATACATTAAAAAGCGGGTAACGAAAAACAGAGTTTCTCAGAGAGTTGGGGCACTAATTAAATGGGGCCTAAGCTTTAAGGGGCCTACTTGTATCCAAAATAGTCCATGGAGACAGGGAATGACTAAGGTCCCCAATTACCCTCAAAAGGACCATCTTCTCTCTAAAAGTCCGAACAGACCCCAAATCGTCCCAGAGTACCCCAAAATGCACTCCCCGCTAAAATTCATGATACACCCGAAATGTGCTCAAAGAGTCCAGACCTTTTTGGGAACCCAATTCATCATCAGGACCATTCGGGTTCATCTGGGACCATCTCGGACCCCATCAAGGCCAACAATTCAGACCTCGTAGATACTTTAAAAAAAGGTTCGTTATGTACCCCTTATAGGTTTACTTTCAGACCTTTTTGGGCACCCCATTCATCATCAAGACCATTTGGGTTCATCTGGGACCTTCTCGGACCACATCAAGGCCAACAATTCAGACCTCGTAGATACTTTAAAAAAAGGTTCATTATGTACCCCTTATAGGTTTACTTTCAGACCTTTTTGGGCACCCCATTCATCATCAGGACCATTTGGGTTCTTCTGGAACCTTCTTGGACCCTATCAAGGCCAACAATTCAGACCTCGTAGATACATTAAAAAACGGGTAACGAAAAACAGAGTTTCTCAGAGAGTTGGGGCACTAATTAAATGGGCCTAAGCTTTAAGGGGCCACAAAGGGATTGGGGCCTACTTGTATCCAAAATAGTCCATGGAGACAGGGAATGACTAAGGTCCCCAATTACCCTCAAAAGGACCATCTTCTCTCTATAGGTCCGAACAGACCCCAAATCATCCCAGAGTACCCCAAAATGCACTCCCCGCTAAAATTCACGATACACCCGAAATGTGCTCAAAGAGTCCAGACCTTTTTGGGAACCCAATTCATTATCAGGACCATTCGGGTTCATCTGGGACCATCTCGGACCCCATCAAGGCCAACAATTCAGACCTCGTAGATACTTTAAAAAAAGGTTCGTTATGTACCCCTTATAGGTTTACTTTCAGACCTTTTTGGAAACCCCATTAATCATCAAGACCATTTGGGTTCATCTGGGACCTTCTCGGACCCCATCAAGGCCAACAATTCAGACCTCGTAGATACTTTAAAAAAAGGTTCATTATGTACCCCTTATAGGTTTACTTTCAGACCTTTTTGGGCACCCCATTCATCATCAGGACCATTTGGGTTCTTCTGGAACCTTCTTGGACCCTATCAAGGCCAACAATTCAGACCTCGTAGATACATTAAAAAACAGGTAACAAAAAACAGAGTTTCTCAGAGAGTTGGGGCACTAATTAAATGGGCCTAAGCTTTAAGGGGCCACAAAGGGATTGGGGCCTACTTGTATCCAAAATAGTCCATGGAGACAGGGAATGACTAAGGTCCCCAATTACCCTCAAAAGGACCATCTTCTCTCTATAGGTCCGAACAGACCCCAAATCGTCCCAGAGTACCCCAAAATGCACTCCTCGCTAAAATTCACGATACACCCGAAATGTGCTCAAAGAGTCCAGACCTTTTTGGGAACCCAATTCATTATCAGGACCATTCGGGTTCATCTGGGACCATCTCGGACCCCATCAAGGCCAACAATTCAGACCTCGTAGATACTTTAAAAAAAGGTTCGTTATGTACCCCTTATAGGTTTACTTTCAGACCTTTTTGGACACCCCATTAATCATCAAGACCATTTGGGTTCATCTGGGACCTTCTCGGACCCCATCAAGGCCAACAATTCAGACCTCGTAGATACTTTAAAAAAAAGGTTAATTATGTACCCCTTATAGGTTTACTTTCAGACCTTTTTGGGCACCCCATTCATCATCAGGACCATTTGGGTTCATCTGGAACCTTCTTGGACCCTATCAAGGCCAACAATTCAGACCTCGTAGATACATTAAAAAACGGGTAACGAAAAACAGAGTTTCTCAGAGAGTTGGGGCACTAATTAAATGGGGCCTAAGCTTTAAGGGGCCACAAAGGGATTGGGGCCTACTTGTATCCAAAATAGTCAATGGAGTCTGGGAATGACTAACACACACAAAGGTCCCCAATTACCCCCAAAAGGACCATTTTCTCTCTAAAGGTCCAAACAAACCCCAAATCGTCCAAGAGTACCCCAAAATGCACTCCCCCCTAAAAGTCCCGATACACCTGAAATGTGCTCAAAGAGTCCAGACCTTTTTGGTCACCCAATTTTTATCTTTAGGACTATGGGTTAATTTGGTAATTTCCGGACCCCTACAGGGTACAATTGGGACCCTGTAGATGCTTGGAAAAAACAGGTTGGGGTTGGGGAACTACAACAAAGTACCTTCTAAATCCAACCCTACAGTGGGTAAAGTGGGAAGTGGACTTTCACTTTCACCTTCAAAGCGCTTTGACACCTCATTCACATACTGATGACCCAGAACCAGGAGCAACTGAGTGTTCAGTGTCTTGCCCAAGGTACTTCGACATGGTCACAGGGGGACTGTGGATCAAACCTTGAGTCTTAGTTATTTCCGACTTTTTGAGAACACTTTGGGAAAAGCCCCCTTCTGTTCCCAATCCGCCAAGCAAGTTCCAAGGTGACTAATCTAATGACTTTCAAGTTTGTGTTTCACCTCAAAGGAAACACTTGACATGAATGACTTGTTAATGAGTTGCTTTACGAACACACACCTCAGCTCTGCACGTCACACACCCAGAAAACTCCCTGCTAAAAAATCATCTGTAAGATTTAAGAAAAGGGGCAAGGAAAAAAAAAAATATTCCAGCCTGCAGGGTCGTCTCCTGGCCACCTGGACTGCTCATGCTGTCTGTTTGGGCCCTGAGGCACCACCAGCTCCCTGTATGATGTCACCTGTCCTGCTGCTGCGGTGCCACCTGCCTGAGCACGGGGATTTTGGGGGACTAAATATGGATGTTGACTGAGAGCAAGACAAAGGTGGAAGCGGCCTGGGGGCGTCCCACTGATGATGTGAGCCAAAGAGAATTTGCAGCTGCACTTAGAAGTTTCCTTTTCTGGGTTTCATCAGCGGATTCTTCTTCTCGTGAATCCGCTGATGAAACTTCTGTCCGTGGCGTCAAGGCAAGATTTGCCCGCAGGCTTTGGAATGTTTTTATCTGAGATTCCATCTGAGCTGCGGGAGAGAAAACCAATGCACTGACTTTTCTCCTTGTTGTCTCTCAGACCATCCTGGACCACATGCACCTGCGCTGCAAGTGTCACGGCCTGTCCGGCAGCTGCGAGGTGAAGACCTGCTGGTGGGCTCAGCCCGACTTCCGCATGCTGGGCGACTACCTGAAGGACAAGTACGACAGCGCCTCCGAGATGGTGGTGGAGAAGCACCGGGAGTCCCGCGGTTGGGTGGAGACCCTGCGGGTCAAGTACGCCTTCTTCAAGCATCCCACCGAGCGAGACCTGGTCTACTACGAGGGCTCGCCCAACTTCTGCGAGCCCAACCAGGAGACGGGCTCCTTCGGGACGCGGGACCGCGCCTGCAACGTGTCCTCGCACGGCATCGAGGGCTGCGACCTGCTGTGCTGCGGCCGTGGACACAACACCCGGACTGAGAAGCGCAAGGAAAAGTGCCACTGCATCTTCCACTGGTGCTGCTACGTCAGCTGTCAGGAGTGCGTACGCGTTTACGACGTACACACGTGCAAGTGAGGGCGGGGGTTGGGGGGACGCACGGACACGCTGGACTACGTTGGCCGCCCCCGTCCCTCAAATCCCTGCACGTCATCCCCTCCTTGCGCACTTCCCGTCCCACTCTGATTCAACCCGGCGGACGCTTCGCCCTTGTGGGAATAAGCTCGCCCCCGTCACAACCTTTGATTCCCTATAGCACTGACCATCCCCGAGCTTCACCTACCCCGTGTCTTTATTTATTTCCCCCCTCTCTCAGTCTGTCCCACTTAAACGCAGTCTGGAGTAAACACGCCCCACTTTTACAACCAGTCAGACTGCTTTTAGGGACACAGAGATGGTTCTTTTCAAGGTAAATCGACCTGTAAAGGTGAGCTGAGCAGGCGGGTCAAAGAAGGCCTCGCTGTCTAACTACTGAACGGGACTGAGAGCAGCAGTGGGTCGCTGTCTGTCTTCAAAACTACTGAGCTGATGAGACACGAACGCAACAGACGTCCAGGCCCGATTTTTACGGCTCCGCATTGCTGACATATCCCCACTAGGCCAGGACTGCAAGTATGCAGGAGGCGGCATGTGTGCGAACAGGCAGGCTCATTCCACGCGCTAACAAACGCCACATTTCAGCCAAACCTTGCTAAACCCCACTCTGTAAAGAACTGGAACAGGATTCTTTCCCCTCGTGCAACTGCGAGCCACAACCACAGGGTCTGACTCAAGTCAAGCTTCAGCACGCTTCGGGAGCATAGACGAGAGACTTAAGAACGCTCATCAGGGTTAACTTTTACCTTCCCTATTGGACACCGGAGTTATGGTGAACAATGGTCACCACGGTGAGATATGTTTTGAAACAGAGTCTTTAGCTGGACGGCATCTTCCACTACATTATTCTCAACCTTTGCAAGTCCAACAAACAACTAAACAAGGTCTTCAACAGGAAGTCCACGACTCCTTGGTGGTACTGCAGGGAGGGTCCTTTTTTCAATATTCCCTGGCAGTTTTCCCGCAAATTTAAATGTCTTTAAATCCAAATTAACGGTGCGTTCCATTTACATCGGAAGTCAATCAATCAATCAATCAATGTTTACTTATACAGCCCTAAATCAAGTCGGAGCTGGGAATGACAGCACCTTCTTCGTTCAAGTCGGAAAACCAGAATGCTGCCTCCACCGGAAACTTCTCGGAATATAAACAAGCAGCGGACAAATACGCGGTTCTTCCGAAGCATTTTGATACGGTGGATGAAGAGGCAGCACAAGGACGTAGAAGCTAGCGGAAAACATAAATAAAAACATGTCGAGTAACAATCCATGAGGCTATTGTTAGCACGGTTATTATCACTGAAAATGTCATGTGATCATCCGAGTGGACAGCCGTCAAGAGTTGTGGCTCGGAGAGCGAACGGTAAGATACAGTAGCTAGATGGTTAGCTAACTAGCGAGCTTGTTTCCGTCCTCCTGATCGTCTTCCCGTCCTACAACCTACTCAGTGGCCTAGTGGTTAGAGTGTCCGTCCTGAGATCGGTAGGTTGTGAGTTCAAACCCCGGTCGAGTCATACCAAAGACGATAAAAATGGGACCCATTACCTCCCTGCTTGGCTCTCAGCATCAAGGGTTGGGATTGGGGGTTAAATCACCAAAAACGATTTCCGGGCGCGGCCACCGCTGCTGCTCACTGCTCCCCTCACCTCCCAGGGGGTGATCAAGGGTGATGAGTCAAATGCAGAGAATAATTTCACCACACCTGGTGTGTGTGTGTAACAATCATTGGTACTTTAACTTTAACTCGGTGCCGCGTTTAGGCAAAAAGAACAGCGGGTACTGGCGGCTGATGCAAATTTCAACAAATTTTGCTCGGAGTGTATTTTTATTTATATTTTTTAAATAAAAAAAAAAAGGAATTTACATTTTGACGCGAAAATAAATTTTTAAAAACGCGTATTTCCTGTAGCTAAGGTTAACAGTTGGGATAGCCAACTTTCAAAAATACAACTCGCGGCTAGTGAGTATTCTCCGACTTAGAAATCCGATTTTGGGAGCGTTCCATTTAAAACTTGCGGCTATTGTTAGCAATGTAAGCACGGTTATTGTCATGTGATCGTCCAAATATGACCAGCAGCAAAGTGGACAGCCGTGCTCCTGATTGTCTTCCCGTCCTGCAACTCGGTGCCGAGCGTTCAACAAATTTTGTTTGGAATGTGTTTTTATTCATATTTTTTAAATAAAAAAAACACAGAAGTTATATTTTGACGCGAAAATAAATGTTTAAAGACGCGTATTTCCTGTAGCTATGGTTAACAGTTGGGATAGCCAATTTTCAAAAATACAACTCGCGGCTAGTGAGTATTCTCCGACTTAGAAATCCGATTTTGGGAGCGTTCCAGTTGAAACTTGCGGCTATTGTTAGCAATGTTAGCACGGTTATTATCATTGAAAATGTCATGTGATCTTCCAAATATGACCAGCAAGCAAAGTGGACAGCTGTGCTCCTGATCGTCTTCCCGTCCTGCAACTCGGTGCCGAGCGTTCAACAAATTTTGTTCGGATTGTATTTTCATTGATATTTTTAAAATAAAAAAACACGGAAGTTTTGACGCAAAAATAAATGTATAAAGATGCGTATTTCCTGTAGCTACGGTCAACAGTTAGGATAGCCAACTTTCAAAAATACAACTCGCGGCTAGTGAGTATTCTCCGACTTAGAAATCCAATTTTGGGAGCGTTCCAGTTGAAACTTGCGGCTATTGTTAGCAATGTTAGCACGGTTATTATCATTGAAAATGTCATGTGATCGTCCAAATATGACCAGCAAGCAAAGTGGACAGCCGTGCTCCTGATCGTCTTCCCCTCCTGCAACTCGGTGCCGAGCGTTCAACAAATTTTGTTCTGATTGTATTTTTATTGATATTTTTTAAATAAAAAAACACGGAAGTTATATTTTGACGCAAAAATAAATGTTTAAAGACGCGTATTTCCTGTAGCTACGGTTAACAGTTGGGATAGCCAACTTTAAAAAATACAACTCGCGGCTAGTGAGTATTCTCCGATTTAAAAATCCGATCTCGGGAGCGTTCCAGTTAAAACTTGCGGCTATTGTTAGCAATATTAGCACGGTTGTTATCATTGAAAATGTCATGTGATCGTCCAAATATGACCAGCAGCAAAGTGGACAGCCGTGCTCCTGATCGCCTTCCCGTCCTACAACTCGGTGCCGAGCGTTCAACAAATTTTGTTCGGATTGTATTTTTATTGATATTTTTTAAATAAAAAAACACGGAAGTTATATTTTGACGCAAAAATAAATGTTTAAAGACGCGTATTTCCTGTAGCTACGGTTAACAGTTGGGATAGCCAACTTTAAAAAATACAACTCGCGGCTAGTGAGTATTCTCCGATTTAAAAATCCGATCTCGGGAGCGTTCCAGTTAAAACTTGCGGCTATTGTTAGCAATATTAGCACGGTTGTTATCATTGAAAATGTCATGTGATCGTCCAAATATGACCAGCAGCAAAGTGGACAGCCGTGCTCCTGATCGCCTTCCCGTCCTACAACTCGGTGCCGAGCGTTCAACAAATTTTGTTCGGATTGTATTTTTATTGATATTTTTTTAAAGAAAAAAACACGGAAGTTATATTTTGAGCAAAAATAAATGTTTAAAGACGCGTATTTCCTGTAGCTACGGTTAACAGTTGGGATAGCCAACTTTAAAAAATACAACTCGCGGCTGGTGAGTATTCTCCGACTTAGAAATCCGATCTCAGGGGCGTTGCAGTTGAAACTTGAGGCTATTGTTAGCAATGTTAGCACAGTTATTATCATTGAAAATGTCATGTGATCGTCCAAATATGACCAGCAAACAAAGTGGACAGCCGTGCTCCTGATCGCCTTCCCGTCCTGCAACTCGGTGCCGAGCGTTCAACAAATTTTGTTCGGATTGTATTTTTATTGACATTTAAATTAAAAAACAAGGAAGTTATATTTTGACGCAAAAATAAATGTTTAAAGACGCGTATTTCCTGTAGCTAAGGTTAACAGTTGGGATAGGCAACATTAAAATAAACAACTGAGGCGTAGTGAGTATTCTCCGACTTTCCGACTTAGAAATCCGAACTCGGGTTGAAACTAGAGGCTTGGGATTCGGAAATGGAACGCACCATACCACCAGCAACATGCCAAGTTTAAAACAAAAACATGAATCAGTTCATTATTATATTCATGGTAGCATTTAAGATAGCTAGCGATTAGCGCTGTGTATTATCAGAATATGTTAGCATTGCACAATAACAAAGTACCTTCAGGACCAGTTTAATTAAAAAAAAACAAGGTTAAACAGGATATAAAAGCAGAAGTCCTCGCTTCATCTCTACGTCAGCTCGGGGAAACAATGCATTGTCCGTGCTACAAGGACGCACTATTGCCCCCTGAGGTTGAACGTGGTATTACAGGCCGGCCCACACATGTACTAATGAAGACATACTGTAGCGTACTTAGCATCTTCCTGGCCCCGCGCCCTCTCCCCCGCCCGCTACATCCAAAGTGTTGTACAAACGTTCGAAAGTGAATAATGCCCTTTTTTTATTTTATAATCGTAAATGTTATGTTTTTATAAATATTATTTATTATACAATGTATATATCTGTACGACTGAACTAAGATTATATATTTGAACAACACCGCTGTCTTCTTGTGTTTTTGCTGCACACAAAACAAAAAGCACTTGAGTACACAAATACGCATCACAAATGAACATTTTAAGACAATTAGGTCCATGGAATGATCAGACATATACATAAAAAATATTACTGATGCTAAAAATGGCAATATACACAGATACAGTTACTCAGGGTGGAGGAGAGAGTTGGTGTTTGCAGGGCGCCCAAGATGCTTGATGGCGTGTCGTCATCTGAGAGTGAACATGAAGACATGGTTGAAGGAGGAAGGACGTACATTCAATCAGAAAACTCTCCACTTGCAGTCTTACCCGTGAAAGGCCCTTTCTGTAGCTCCGCCCCCTTTATATTGGCACAAACATGCTGGATCCCAGTCTGGAACAAGCACGTCTTTGGTCACACAGGATAATACCTCCAAACTACTACTACTACTATTACTATTATTACTATTACTACTACTAATAATATTATTACTACTACTACTTCTACTACTATTACTATTATTACTACTACTACTCCTACTACTATTATTACTACTACTCCTCTTATTACTATTATTACTACTACTACTCCTATTACTACTACTCTTACTACTACTACTATTACTACTAATAATAATATTATTACTACTACTACTCCTACTACTATTATTACTACTCCTACTACTACTACTACTACTATTATTACTACTACTGCTACTACTATTATTACTACTACTCCTCCTACTACTATTATTACTACTACTACTCCTATTATTACTACTACTACTCTTATTACTATTATTACTACCACTACTACTACTACTATTATTACTACTACTACTACTATTACTATTACTACTACTAATATTATTACTACTACTACTTCTACTACTACTACTACTCCTACTACTATTATTACTACTACTCCTCTTATTACTATTATTACTACTACTACTACTACTCCTATTACTACTACTATTACAACTACTCCTACTACTACTACTATTACTACTAATAATAATATTATTACTACTACTCCTACTACTATTATTACTACTCCTACTACTACTACTACTACTATTATTACTACTACTACTACTATTATTACTACTACTCCTCCTCCTACTACTATTATTACTACTACTACTCCTATTACTACTACTACTCTTATTACTATTATTACTACCACTACTACTGCTACTACTATTATTACTACTACTACTACTACTCCTATTATTACTACTACTACTACTACTATTACTAATAATAATAATATTATTACTACTACTCCTACTACTATTATTACTACTCCGAATACTACTACTATTATTACTACTATTATTACTATTACTACTACTAATACTATTATTACTACTAATACTCCTACTACTATTATTACTACTCCTACTACCACTACTACTACTACTCCTACTACTACTCCTATTACTATTTTACTACTATTATTACTATTACTACTACTACTACTATTACTACTACTACTCCTACAACTACTATAACTACTCCTACTACTACTCCTACTACTACTCCTACTATTGTTACTACTACTACTATTACTACTACTACTACTATTATTACTACTACTACTACTCCTACCACTATTACTACTACTACTCCTACTACTATTATTACTACTACTACTACTACTATTATTACTACTACTACTACTATTATTACTACTACTATTATTACTACTACTACTATTATTATTACAACTACTCTTACTACTACTATTATTACTACTACTACTCCTACTATTATTACTACTACTACTCCTCCTACTACTATTATTACTACTACTCCTACTACTATTGCTACTACTACTACTATTATTACTACTACTACTCCTACTATTATTACTACTACTACTCCTCCAACTACTATTATTACTACTACTACTACTACTATTGCTACTACTACTATTATTACTACTACTACACCTACTACTATTACTATTACTACTACTCCTACTATTATTACTACTACTACTACTACTACTACTCCTACTACTATTATTACTACTACTACTCCTACTATTATTACTACTACTACTCCTACTACTATTTTTACTACTACTACTACTACTATTATTACTACTACACCTACTACTATTATTATTATTAGTACTCCTACTACTATTATTACTACTACTACTACTCCTACTACTACTCCTCCTATTATTACTACTACTACTTCTACTACTATTATTATTACTACTACTACTCCTACTACTATTATTACTACTACTACTCCTACTATTACTACTCCTACTACTATTACTACTCCTACTACTATTATTACTACTACTACTCCTACTATTACTACTACTACTACTCCTACTCCTATTATTACTATTACTACTCCTACTACTATTACTACTACTCCTACTACTATTATTACTACTACTACTCCTACTAATACTACTACTATTACTACTCCTACTCCTACTCCTACTACTACTCCAGATGCCGTAGTCACAGAGCAAGAAGAGGAAGGTGTGGAAGCTCCAAGTTAAAAAAAAAAGAAAAGGTTGACCAATCACAACGATGACTTTGAAACAATCTTTGACAAAAATGATCTGAATAACTCGCGAGGGCACTTCAAAAAATACTGACGTTTTTTTGCAGCAGATTCCTAAAAACAGCAGCTCGTTTATTAATTGCCCACGGCACATTCGTTAGCATTCTATCATTAGCATGCTAGCTTTTTTTGTGTGCTAATTTTGCTGGTATACACCTCAGCGTCAAATGTTTTGTTACTTGTGGAATGATACCTGTTAGCATGCTAATGCTAGTTTTTTGTTTTTAGCTTCAGTTATATGTTTGTACTTGATGAATGCTAACGTTAGCATGCTGGTATTTTTTGGACAATTTTTCAGGTACACACTTCAGCGTAATACATTTTGGTACTTGTTAGCATTTTAACATGTTATGACCTTAGTGTCATATATATTGGCATTTCACTAATGCTAACTGCTATTGTTAGCACAGTGCTGGTAGCATGCTAGCTTTTTTTTTTTAGCTCATATCTTTTGTTACTTGACGCTCTCTGGCCAGCATGCTAACCGTTAGCATTAGCTCTTTAGCAATTAGACAGGATTTCCACTGAATTTTAATTTTCAAGTTCTTTGAAAAAATGTATATGTTTTAGTAGTTTTTGAAGGTGAAAACCACAAACATGGCCGCCACATCCTTTGATTTGTCAGTCTGTGGCCCTCAGTGGAAAAAGTTTGGGCACCCCTGTTGTAGGGGATTTTGACTGGCGTAAAATATGACTTTATGTGCAACTAAATGATTCATTTGGTGGGCTAAAATGATGAAAGTCTTATGTTCCATTCCAAAAAGTCATATTGAAATATAATGAATGTGGACTAAGGATGTCATCACGTGTGAACTTGGCCTCACTTCTGATTGCAAAGACTGAAATAACACTGTCATTCCTTTTCCATTGTGCCGTTACTCTTTTTAACTTATTCTAAAATACAGTTTGTCTAGTGATGTCATCCAGCTTGTCAAAATCTCCCCAAAACTTGGCCCAATTCTTTGTGCTGCAACCACGTTTTTCTAACTATTATTGTTTTTATGTTGGGCTGGTTTTGAATAATAACATTGAAACTATAGCATTTAATAACATTAAAACTATAACAGTTAATACCATACAAATTATAATAGTTAACTTAAAACTACAATAAAAATATAATAGTAACAAAAATTATAATAGTTAATAACTTTAATAGTTAACATAAAAACTATAGTAGTTAATAACAAAAATATAATAATTTTAAAAATTAAAACTATACAATAACATAAACATTATAATAGTTAATAACTTAAAAACTATAATAGTTAACTTAAACTATAATAGTTATTAATTTAAAAACTTTAATAGTTGATAACATAAAAAAAACTAACATTTAATAACTTCAAAATTACAGTAGTTAATAACTTAAAAACTATAATAGTTAACATAAAAACTATAATAGTTAATAACTTAAAATTAAATAACAAAAATATAATAGTAACATACAAATTATAATAGTTAATAACATAAACTATAATAGTTCACATAAAAAACTATAATAGGTAATAACAAAACATATATTATTAATTATAACCATAAAATCTATACAAGTTAATAACATAAAAACTATAATAGTTAACATAAAAACTATAATAGTTCACTTAAAACTATAATAGTTAATAACTTAAAAACTATAATAGTTAACAACATAAAAACTATAATAGTTAACTTAAAAACAATAATAGTTAACAACATAAAAACTATAATAGTTAACTTAAAAACTATAATAGTTAATAACATAAAAAAAAACAATAATGAATAACAAAAAACTAACAGTTAATAAACTATAACAGTTAATAAACTATAACAGTTAAAAACATAAAAACTATAATAGTTAATAACTTAAAACTATAATAACAGAAATATAATAGTAACATACAAGTTATAATAGTTAATAACAAACTATAATAGTTCATATAAAAACTATAATAGGTAATAACAAAAATATATTATTAATTATAAACATAAAACTATACAAGTTAATAAAATAAAAACTATAATAGTTAATAATTTTAAAACTATAATAGTTAACAACATTAAAACTATAATAGTTAACTTAAAAACTATAATAGTTAAGAACTTAAAAACTATAATAGTTAATAACATAAAAACTATAATAGTTATAAACATAACAACTATACAAGTTAATAACTTCAAAACTATAATAGTTAATAACATTAAAAAAACAAAAATTAATAATAAAACAATTTTAACAGTTAATAAACTATAAGAGTTAAAAACATATGAACTGTAAAGTAAAAAACATAAAAACTATAATAGTTAATACAAATCTGATCCATTATTATTATTATTATTATTATAAACTATAATAGTTAATAACTTCAAAACTATGATAGTTAATAAATTCAAAACTATAGTTAATAACCTAAATACAATAATAGTTAATAAGAAAATATAAGTTGTAAACATACAAACTATACATGTTAATAACATAAAAACTATAAAAGTTAATAACATAAAAAGTATGATAGTTAATAACATAAAAAGTATAATAGTTAATACCATAACAACTATAATCGTTAATAACATAAAAAGTACAATAGTTAATAACAAAAAAGTATAATAGTTAATAACATAACTATAATTGTTATTAACATAAAAAATATAATACTTAACATTAAAAACGATAATTATTAATAACATAAAAACTACAATCGTTAATAACATAAAAAATATAATACATAACATTAAAAACTATAACAGTTAATTACATACAAACTATAACAGTTAATAACATACAAACTACAATAGTTAATAGCATAAACTAGAACAGTTAAAAGCCTACTGAAACCCACTACTACCGACCATGCAGTCTGATAGTTTATATATCAATGATGAAATCTTAACATTGCAACACATGCCAATACGGCCGGGTTAACTTATAAAGTGCAATTTTAAATTTCCCGCTAAACTTCCGGTTGAAAACGGCTTTGGATGATGACGTATGCGCGTGACGTCAATGGTTGAAACGGAAGTATTCGGAGCCCATTGAATCCAATACAAAAAGCTCTGATTTCATCTCAAAATTCCACAGTATTCTGGACATCTGTGCTGGTGAATCTTTTGCAATTTGTTTAATGAACAATGGAGACTGCAAAGAAGAAAGTTGTAGGTGGGATCAGTGTATTGGCAGCTGGCTGCAGCAACACAACCAGGAGGACTTTGAGATGGATAGCAGACGCGCTAGCCGCCGACCTCACCTTGAATTCCTCCGTCTCCGGGCCGCTGACCGCATCTATGATCGGGTGAAGTCCTTCGTCGTACCGTCGATCGCTGGAACGCAGGTGAGCACGGGTCGTGATGAGCAGATGAGAGCTGGCGTAGGTGGATAGCTAATGTTTTTATCGTAGCTCTGTCGAGGTTCCGTAGCTAAGTTAGCTTCAATGGTGTCGTTAGCAACAGCATTGTTAAGCTTCGCCAAGCTGGAAAGCATTAACCGTGTAGTTACATGTCCAGAGTTTGGTGGTATTGTTGATCTTCCGTCTATCCTTCCAGTCAGGGGCTTATTTGTTTTGTTTCTATATGCAGTTAAGCCCGATGCTATCACGTTAGCTCAGTAGCTAAAGAGCTTCACCGATGTATTGTCGTGGAGATAAAAGTCACTGTGAATGTCTATTTCGCGTTCTCGACTCTCATTTTCAAGAGGATATAGTATCCGAGGTGGTTTAAAATACAAATCCGTGATCCACAATAGAAAAAAGAGAAAGTGTAGAATCCAATGAACCCTTGTACCTAAGTTACGGTTAGAGCGAAAAAAGATACGTCCTGCACTGCACTGTAATCCTTCACTCTAACGTTCCTCATCCACGAATCTTTCATCCTTGCTCAAATTAATGGGGTAATCGTCGCTTTCTCTGTCCGAATCTCTCTCGTTGCATTGTAAACAACGGGGAAATGTGAGCAGCCCTTCCTCCTCTGACGTCACGCTACTTCCGGTATAGGCAAGGCTTTTTTTTAATCAGCGACCAAAAGTTGCGAAATTTATCGTCGTTGTTCTCTACTAAATCCTTTCAGCAAAATTATGGCAATATCGCGAAATGATCAAGTATGACAAATAGAATGTATCTGCTATCCCCGTTTAAATAAAAAAAATTCATTTCAGTAGGCCTTTAATAACCTACAAACTACAATAGTTAATAGCATAAACCAGGGGTCACCAACGCGGTGTCCGCGGGCACCAGGTAGCCCGTAAGGACCAGATGAGTAGCCCGCTGGCCTGTTCTAAAAATAGCTCAATTAGCAGCACTTACCAGTGAGCTGCCTCTATTTTTTAAATGTTATTTATTTACTAGCAAGCTGGTCTCGCTTTGCCCGACATTTTTAATTCTAAGAGAGACAAAACTCAAATAGAATTTGAAAATCCAAGAAAATATTTTAAAGACTTGGTCTTCACTTGTTTAAATAAATTCATTAATGGTTTTACTTTGCTTCTTATAACTTTCTGAAAGACAAATTTAGACAAAAAATACAACCTTAAAATGATTTTAGGATTTTTAAACACATATACCTTTTTACCTTTTAAATTCCTTCCTCTTCTTTCCTGACAATTTAAATCAATGTTCAAGTAAATTTATTTTTTTTATTGTAAAGAATAATAAATACATTTTAATTTAATTCTTCATTCTAGCTTCTGTTTTTTCGACGAAGAATATTTGTGAAATATTTCTTCAAACTTATTATGATTAAAATTCAAAAAAATTATTCTGGCAAATCTAGAAAATCTGTAGAATCAAATTTAAATCTTATTTCAAAGTCTTTTGAATTTCTTTTAAAATTTTTGTTCTGGAAAATCTAGAAGAAATGATGATTTGTCTTTGTTAGAAATATAGCTTGCTCCAATTTGGATTTTAACCTATTTAAAACATGTCATCAAAATTCTAAAATTAATCTTAATCAGGAAAAATTACTAATTATGTTCCATAAATAATTTTTTTAATTTTTTCAAAAAGATTCAAATTAGCTAGTTTATTTCTTATTTTTTTCGGTTGAATTTTGAATCTTAAAGAGTCAAAATTGAAGATAAACTATGTTTCAGAATTTAATTGTAATTTTGTTTGTGTTTTCTCCTCTTTTAAACCGTTCAATTAAGTGTAAATATCATTAATTATTAATAATAACATAGAGTTAAAGGTAAATATAGCAAATTGGCTGTTTCTGGCAATTTATGTAAGTGTTTTTAAACTGGTAGCCCTTCGCATTAATCAGTACCCAAGAAGTAGCTCTTGGTTTCAAAAAGGTTGGTGACCCCTGGCATAAACTATAACAGTTAATAACATACAAACTACAATAGTTAATAGCATAAACTATAACAGTTATACATACAAACTACAACAGTTAATAGCATTAACTATAACAGTAACTTGAAAAACGGTAATAGTTAATAACTTATAAACCATAATAGTATTAACTTAAAAACTATAATAGTTAATAAGATACAAAATATAATAGTTAATAACATACAAACTACAACAGTTAATAGCATAAACTATAACATTTACTTGAAAAACGGTAATAGTTAATAACTTATAAACCATAATAAGTATTAACTTAAAAACTATAATAGTTAATAAGATAAAAAATGTAATAGTTAATAACTTAAAAACTATGATAGTTTGACAAAACAACAGAAATGTTTGGGACAAGTTTGGTTAGATTTTGACAAGGTGGGTCTAACTGCACACAGTAACAAGTGAAAGCCAAGTACCATCGTGTACACAACAACAACAATAATAGTGAAGACTCACATGAAAATGTACTTGTATATGTGTATATGTATACGTATATGTACTATATATGTATACGTATACAGTATACGTATATGTATACAGTATACATATATGTATACAGTATACGTACTGTATATGTATACAATACAGTGTTTCCCATAAACTGCCAAGATACCTGTGGCGGTGGGGGCGTGGCTATGGGCGTGACTATGAGCGTGGTCACCATGACATCGAGTAATTTGCATAATTTACTACAATGATATGATCTTCTCTAAAAGGCTCAAAAAATGTATACTTACTAATTAATAATAACAGTGTTGTTTTAAACGTCCTTCCATCCATCCATCATCCATTTTACAATATAATTACAACACTTTATGTACATATTTAAATACAGATTTGAACAGTAAGTTATTCACTGAAATATATTTATTAATTGTGGTTCTTACAAAAAATATATCTTATAAAATATAAAAGCTAAAATGTCTCTTAAAGCTCTGCCCCTTTAATTAGTGTATACTAAATATTTTAACTTTAGCCTACTACTACAACCATATTATTTACCAGTAACATAAAGTGAAACAGAGGCAGAGGTGTCCTGCCAGTCAGTAACAAATAAACAGAAAACAGTAGTGGTCAAATACAAATAAGGCAACAAGAGAAGTATCCTACACTTCTCTTTTGTAAAGTAAATCTGAACAGCCTATATGGGCATCTACATCAACTATATGATTTGCCTGAGAAGCTGGACAGGACAAAAAAAAATTTTTTTAAATGTAAAAAAAAATAATAAAAAAATAAAAATAAAAAATTTATTTTTTTAATTTTTAATTTTATTTGTGGCAGACGTAATTCTTTCGTGGCGGACCGCCACAAATAAATGAATGTGTGGGAAACCCTGCAGTATATGTATATGTATATGTATACAGTATACGTATACAGTATACATACTGTATATGTATACCTATACGTATAGCTGTGCTCTGGATCTTACATCCACGGCATATGTTGCCATGGTGAGATTCTTCACACAAACACAAATCTTGCTCCAGAGCCCCTGACCTGGTTAGGTGGAGCTACAGGAGTAAAAAAAGAAAAAAAACAACACTTACGCTCCTTCGTCTTGCAGCAGACTCAAGAACTTGCTAACTCGGTAGGGGGCGTCCATCTGGCGGGAACAAGAAGGAGCACAAAATAAGAAGCTTAACTTTGACTGACAGGAGGAGCGTGTCCCGAGGTTGCCTTCCCACGGGTGACGTCACTAAACAAACGGCTTCGGTTCAAAGGACGGTGCGACAGACCGTTGCCATGGCGACCAGCGCACCGCGAGGAGGAATTGAACGTTGTCGGCGTGTCACGGCTTAACGCTAACAATTTATTTAGCTCATTTTGTAGGTATACACCTCAGTCATATTTTGGTACTTAATGCATGCTAACGCTAGCACGCTAGCATTTTAAACGAATTGTTCGGGTACACACCTCAGAGTAATATATTTTGGCACCGGACACATGTTAGAGTTAGCATTGCTAAAATTAGCATGATGGATTGTTTAAGGGTTGAAGTTGCCTGGAGGTGTTCTTTTAGTGCGGTTTTGAAGGAGGATAGAGATGCCCTTTCTTTTACACCTGTTGGGAGTGCATTCCATATTGATGTGGCATAGAAAGAGAATGAGTTAAGACCTTTGTTAGATCGGAATCTGGGTTTGACGTGGTTAGTGGAGCTCCCCCTGGTGTTGTGATTATGGCGGTCATTTACGTTAAGGAAGTAGTTTGACATGTACTTCGGTATCAGGGAGGTGTAGCGGATTTTATAGACTAGGCTCAGTGCAAGTTGTTTTACTCTGTCCTCCACCCTGAGCCAGCCCACTTTGGAGAAGTGGGTAGGAATGAGGTGTGATCTGGGGTGGAGGTCTAGAAGTAACCTGACTAGCTTGTCCTGGGATGTTTGGAGTCTAGATTTGAGGGCTTTGGAGGTGCCAGGGTACCAGGAGGTGCATGCGTAATCGAAAAAGGGTTGAACGAGAGTTCCCGCTAGAATCCTCATGGTGCTTTTGTTGACCAGAGAGGAGATTCTATAGAGGAATCTTGTTCGTTGGTTGACCTTTTTGATTACCTTGGTTGCCATTTTATCACAGGAAAGATTAGCCTCTAGAATGGAACCTAGGTAGGTGACCTCATCTTTCCTGGTGATAACAATGTCACTCACTTTTATAGTGAAGTCACTGACTTTCTTAAGGTTGATGTGGGACCTAAATAGGATGGATTCCGTTTTACCCAAGTGTATGGATAGCTTGTTGTCAGCGAGCCAGGTGCAAGTTCTACAGAGTTCAGCAGAGAGGATTTTCTCCACCTGTGACTTGTCCTTGCCGGATACCAGTATGTATTGTATTGTTTGCATGTTAGCAAAGTAATGTTAGCATGCTAGCTTTTTTCTAGCTCATTTTGTAGTTATACACCTCAATATTTTGGTACTTAATGCATGCTAACGTTAGCACGCTAGCATTTTAAAGAAATTGTTCGGGTACACACCTCAGAGTAATATATTTCGGTACTTTACGCATGTTACAGTTAGCATTCTAGCATGCTAATTGTTTAAGTCATTTAGCAGGTATACCATACTTGCCAACCTTGAGACCTCCGATATCGGGAGGTGGGGGGGGCGTGGCGGGGGGGGTTAAGAGGAGAGTATATTTACAGCTAGAATTCACCAACTCAAGTATTTCATACAATATATATATATGTATGAAATACTTGACTTTCAGTGAATTTTAGGTATATATACACACATATATATATATAATATATATATATATATATATATATATATAATATATATATATATATATGTGTATATATACCTAGAATTCACTGAAAGTCAAGTATTTCATACAATATATATATATATATATATATATATATATATATATATATATATATATATATATATATATATATATATATATATATATATATATATATATATATATATATATATATATATATATATATATAAAATAAATACTTGAATTTCAGTGTTCTGGAGGCTATCCAGTAGATGGCAGCATTGTCCTGTTTAACTTCTCCGTTCATGAATGAGTATATCATTTCGGCCACCGTGTTCAATGGAGAAGTCTGTTCTACATAATGTACAGGCAACATACATACCCCTTCCCCTTCGAACTGTCCTGGATGAACTGAAATTCTTGTTTCCATTTGTTTTGGAACTTGCAAGCGTATTTCTTCATCTTGCTCGTCGACGGCGTCGCCATGTCTGTAACTTCCTCGTTCTTCTGCTTCGTCTCCTTGTTGTGTGCACAGTTGTGCACTCTACTCTCTAAAAGCCGTAGATGTTATGACGTCATTGGGCAGGCAAGCTGTTTATATTGTGGGAAAGCAGACGTGAGAACAGGCTGTCCCCACTCAGGTCCGCATTGAGCTGGAGGGGGCGTGGCCTCCAGCTCCGGCTGAATACCGGGAGTTTGTCGGGAGAAAATTTCTGCCGGGAGGTTATCGGGAGAGGCGCTGAATACCGGGAGTCTCCCGCTAAAAACGGGAGTGTTGGCAAGTATGAGGTATACACTTCAGTGTCATATATTTTGGTATTTCACTAATGCTAACTGTAAGTATGCTATTGTTAGCATGTTAACATAGTACTGTTAGTATGCTAGCTTTTTGTAGCTCATTTTGTAGGTATACACCTCAGTCATATTTTGGTTCCTAATGCATGCTAACGTTAGCACGCTAGCATTTTAAACAAATTGTTTGGTATACACACCTCAGAGTAATATATTTTGGTACTTGACGCATTTCACAGTTAGCATTCTAGCATGCTAACAATAGCATGCTAGATTGTTTAACTAGATTGTTTAACTCATTTAGCAGATAAACACCTCAGTGTCATACATTTTGGTATTTCACAAAATCTAACTGTAAGTATGCTATTGTTAGCATAGTACTGTTAGTATGCCAGCTTTTTCTAGCTCATTTTGTGGGTATACACCTCAGTGTCATACATTTTGGTATTTCACAAAATCTAACTGTAAGTATGCTATTGTTAGCATAGTACTGTTAGTATGCCAGCTTTTTCTAGCTCATTTTGTGGGTATACACCTCAGTAGTATTTTGGTACATAATGCATGTTGACGTTAGCATGCTAGCATTTTAAAAAAAAATTGTTTGGGTATACACACAGAGTAATATATTTCGGTACTTTACGCATGTTACAGTTAGCATTCTAGCATGCTAATTGTTTAACTCACTTAGCAGGTATACACCTCAGTGTCATGTATTTTGGTATTTCACTGATGCTAACTGTAAGTATGCTATTGTTAGCATAGTACTGTTAGTATGCCAGCTTTTTCAAGCTCATTTTGTGGGTATACACCTCAGTAGTATTTTGGTACATAATGCATGCTAATGTTAGCATGCTAGCATTTTAAACAAATTGTTTGGGTATACACACCTCAGAGTAATATATTTTGGTACTTGACGCATGTTAGTTAGCATTTTAGCAAGATAACATCGGCATGCTAGATTTGTAAACTAATTTAACAAATCGGTGTCATATATTTTGGTATTTCACTAATGAATGGAATAGAATGGACTTTATTGTCATTATATTTGCATATAACGAGATTAAGGACTCCAACTTAAGGTGCGGTAGTGGGAACAAATATGGGATAAAAATAAATTACACAATAAGTAATAAAGATAAAACTAAGAATTGAAATAAATAGACTAATATCTATTAAAAAATAATAAGCAATCCTGTACAATATACAAAATACTGTACAATATACAGAACAAGACAAGAGTACCGGAGTGATAACAATCAGTGTCGGATGTATTGCACTCGAAGGGTAATATTGCACAGTAGGGTATTAGGGTAGGATATTGTATAGGGGTGAATGCTAACTGTAATAATACAATGGTTAGCATGTTAACATAGTACTGTAAGCATGCTAGTTGGTTTTTTTTTTAGCTCATTTTACTCATACTTTTCGTTACTTGACACTATCTGGCCAGCATGGTAACTGTTAAAATGTCCAGTTCGGCTTTGGCTCTTCAGCATTCACACGAAATTTCTACCCAAATTGCATTTTCTGGTCGTTCGGAAAAAATCTAAATATGAAAAACGGACGGCCTCGACCCCCCCCAAAAAAATGTTGGCGGCGTGTCCCGGCTGACGTGGGTTTCGTGCTCCATCGGGCGTGAAACGCGGCGGCGAGCGCGCATACCGCAGCGATTACGCAACATCCGGGCCGTACACGTCGTGGACACACACAGCAACATGTCGCACCCTGGTGCTTTTTAAGAGCTTCCTGAACGACCACGCCACTAAATCACTGGAGTGCACGTGTTGGGGGATGTAAGGGGGAGTGGGGTGGGTGGGGGGCTTGGGTCGGAAAACCAAAATTGAACATTGGAATCCTCAAAAATGCACCAAAACACGACAGCGGGGCCAAACCGCCACAGGCTTCGGGACAAACACCTCCGACTGTGTTTGCGTGAATTAAAGGCACATGCTAGCTGAACCTGTCACCCCCCCTTGCCCCCCCGCCTCCGACACTTATTGCCTTCTGGGACGCGTGCGAGTCCCTGTGAGTCGGGACTCGTGACTTGAAGGAAGTTGGACGTGAGCGTCGTCAAGTATGAGTGCGAGTGGCCGCCGAGACGCCGCTCAACAAATCATCAGCGAAAGCCGCAACACTTTTTTCCCCCCTATTGGACGCGACACACGGCGTCCTGCGCGCTACGGCGAGGGACGCTCTGGCGACCAGATGTGGAGGACAAGGAGGAAGCATCTGAAATAAAAAAAACCACTGCGGCTATTTTGAGGAGGTGTGAGGACGATGATGCCATTTAATGATCTTATATGTTATCAAACTACAAATCATCATATAAACCAGTCATTCTTAACCTTTTTCACATCGAGGCCCAACTTTTCCACTACAGAGGGGCCCGGGGCCCACTCACATAATAACACTAAATTCATAATCTTACTCTTGATTTTAATGGCATTCAATATGTATATAAAAAATATTATAACAACAATACATTAGTTAATTTAATTATGAATGCATTATAAATGATGTATTTATTTAACACAAAAACCTTAGGCTTAGGTCAGGCTGGTTTGAAAAACAAGTACGAATCAAATATACAGCATCCATCCATCCATCCATTTTCTACCGCTAATTCCCGTCGGGGTCGCGGGGGGCGCTGGAGCCTATCTCAGCTACAATCGGGCGGAAGGCGGGGTACACCCTGGACAAGTCGCCACCTCATCGCAGGGCCAACACAGATAGACAGACAATATTCACACTCACATTCACACACTAGGGCCAATTTAGTGTTGCCAATCAACCTATCCCCAGGTGCATGTCTTTGGAGGTGGGAGGAAGCCGGAGTACCCGGAGGGAACCCAGGCAGTCACGGGGAGGACATGCAAACTCCACACAGAAAGATCCCGAGCCCGGGATTGAACTCAGGACCTTCGTATTGTGAGCATAACAAAGTAAAAAATTAATTTTCATACAATTTATTGCTATAAAAAAACTAAACTACAAAATTTCATAGCCCGGCTATCTGTGCCCTGGACCTTTGGCCGGGGTCTAAGCCGACGTACGTCTAAGATGGCGCCAAGTAACCGAATCCATGATTTTTATGTTTAAACATGCAAAATGAGCAAACGAACTAGCATGAAACGTATGCATGCTAGATGGAGACAAGTATCCAAATACTCGCTTGACAGCACCGAGCGTCAAAAACCCTCATTTTTGGGTTTAAACTTACAAAACTAGCTAAAAAGCTAGCATAAAACATTAGCATAGTAACATTATCATGCTAATATCAGAGACATTGGAATACTACCAAGATGGTGGCTAACATCCAAATACTTGCTTGACAGCACCGAGGGTTAAAACCATAATTTTTAGGTTTAAACTTGCAAAACTAGCTAAAGAGCGAGTATTAAACGTTAGCATGCTAATATAAGAGACGTTGGCATACTACCAAGATGGCGGCAAGTATTCAAATACTTGCTTGACAGCGCAGTGTCTTGGGTTTAAACTTTCAAAACTAGCTAAAAAAGCTAGCATAAAACGTTAGCATGCTAAAATTATCATGCTAATATCAGAGACGTTGGCATACTACCAAGATGGCGGCAAGCATCCAAATACTTGATTGACAGCGCCGAGTGTCAAAAACCCTCATTTTTGGGTTTAAACTTTCAAAACTAGCTAAAAAGCTAGCATAAAACATTAGCATGCTAACATTGTCATGCTAATATCAGAGACGCTGGCATACTACCAAGATGGTGGCAAGTATCCAAATACTTGCTTGACAGCACCGAGTGTCAAAAACCCTAATTTTTGGGTTTAAACTTACAAAACTAGCTAAAAAGCTAGCATAAACCGTTAGCATGCTAACATTATCATGCTAATATCAGCGACATTGTAATACTACCAAGATGCCGGCAAGTATCCAAATACTTGCTTGACAGCACCGAGGGTTAAAACCATCATTTTTAGGTTTAAACTTAGAAAACTGGGCTTTGTACCGAGGATGTCGTTGTGGCTTGTACAGCCCTTTGAGACACTTGTGATTTAGGGCTATATAAATAAACATTGATTGATTGATTGATTGAAAACTAGCTAAAATGTTAGCATTAAACGTTAGCATGCTAACATTATCATGCTAATATCAGAGACGTTAGCATACTCCCAAGATGGCGGCTAACATCCAAATACTTGCTTGACAGCACCGAGGGTTAAAACCATAATTTTTAGGTTTAAACTTGCAAAACTAGCTAAAGAGCGAGTATTAAACATTAGCATGCTAATATAAGAGACGTTGGCATACTACCAAGATGGCAGCAAGTATCCAAATACTTGCTTGACAGCGCAGAGTGTCTTGGGTTTAAACTTTCAAAACTAGCTAAAAAAGCTAGCATAAAACGTTAGCATGCTAACATTATAATGCTAATATCAGAGATGTTGGCATACTACCAAGATGGCGGCAAGCATCCAAATACTTGCTTGACAGCGCCGAGTGTCAAAAACCCTCATTTTTGGGTTTAAACTTTCAAAACTAGCTAAAAGGCTAGCATAAAACGTTAGTATGCTAACATTATCATGCTAATATCAGAGACGTTGGCATACTACCAAGATGGTGGCAAGTATCCAAATACTTGCTTGACAGCACCGAGTGTCAAAAACCCAAATTTTTGGGTTTAAACTTACAAAACTAGCTAAAAAGCTAGCATAAACCGTTAGCATGCTAACATTATCATGCTAATATCAGCGACATTG
Organism: Entelurus aequoreus; assembly: GCF_033978785.1. Taxonomy (NCBI): domain Eukaryota; kingdom Metazoa; phylum Chordata; class Actinopteri; order Syngnathiformes; family Syngnathidae; genus Entelurus; species Entelurus aequoreus. Next base: position 58,069,366 of record NC_084738.1, on the reverse strand, counting down.
GAATACTACCAAGATGCCGGCAAGTATCCAAATACTTGCTTGACAGCACCGAGGGTTAAAACCATAATTTTTAGGTTTAAACTTACAAAACTAGCTAAAGAGCGAGTATTAAACGTTAGCATGCTAATATAAGAGACGCTGGCATACTACCAAGATGGCGGCAAGTATCCAAACACTTGCTTGACAGCGCCGAGTGTCAAAAACCATAATTTTTAGGTTTAAACTTACAAAACTAACTAAAAATCTAGCATTAAACGTTTGTATGCTAAAATTAGCATGCTAATTTAGGAGACGTTGGCATACTACCAAGATGGCAGCAAGTATCCAAATACTTGCTTGACAGCACCCAGTGTCAAAAACCATTTTTGGGTTTAAACTTTCAAAATTAGCTAAAAAGCTAGCATAAAACATTAGCATGCTAACATTATCATGCTAATATCAGAGACGTTGGCATACTACCAAGATGGCGGCAAGTATCCAAATACTTGCTTGACAGCGCATAATGTCAAAAAACATCATTTTTAGGTTTAAACTTATAAATCTAGCTAAAGAGCAGGCAATAAATGTTAACATGCTAACATTATCGTGCTAATATCAGATACCTTAGCATACTAGCAAGATGGCGGCAAGTATCCAAATTAGAGATGTCCGATAATATCGGCAGGTATTATCGGCCGATAAATGCTTTAAAATGTAATATGTGAAATTATCGGTATCAGTTTTTTATGATCGGTATAGTTTTGTTTTTTTGTTTTTTAATTAAATCAACATAAAAAACACAAGATACACTTACAATTGGTGCACCAATCCAAAAAACCTCCCTCCCCCATTTACTACACTCATTCACACAAAAGGGTTGTTTCTTTCTGTTATTAATATTCTGGTTCCTACATTATATATCAATATATATCCATACAGTCTGCAAGGGATACAGTCCATAAGCACACATGATTGTGCGTGCTGCTGGTCCACTAATAGTACTAACCCGTGTCAAAAAACATTTTTGGGTATAAACTTACAAAACCAGCTAAAAAGCTAGCATAAAACATTAGCATGCTAACATTATCATGCTAATATCAGAGACGTTAAAATACTACCAAGATGGCGGCATGTATCCAAATACTTGCTTGACTGCACCGAGTGTCAAAAACGATCATTTTTAGGTTTAACCTTACAAAACTAATGTTAGCATGCTAACATTATCATGCTAATATCAGAGACGTTAGCAAACTTTGAAGATGACGCCACATATCCAAATACTTATTTGGCAGCACCGCTTTTTTTATCTCATAATTTAGACCTTTAATATTATATTTTCGACTTCCTTTAAAACAAAAATATAAACTTAACTAAACTATCAATACATTCAATGTGCAAATGAAAATACTTTAGTCATAATTTTTTGCACTTAAACTTCTCTTTGACTTTCGCTCCAGACTTCTTCTGTTGGTTTGACATTGTCACTACTGCCGCCAGTGGCGGAAAAGTGTATTACAACTGAGTAGCGCACAGCTATACAGGTAAAAGCCAGTAAATTAGAATATTTTGAAAAACTTGATTTATTTCAGTAATTGCATTCAAAAGGTGTAACTTGTACATTATATTTATTCATTGCACACAGACTGATGCATTCAAATGTTTATTTCATTTAATTTTGATGATTTGAAGTGGCAACAAATGAAAATCCAAAATTCCGTGTGTCACAAAATAAGAATATTACTTAAGGCTAATACAAAAAAGGGATTTTTAGAAATGTTGGCCAACTGAAAAGTATGAAAATGAAAAATATGAGCATGTACAATACTCAATACTTGGTTGGAGCTCCTTTTGCCTCAATTACTGCGTTAATGCGGCGTGGCATGGAGTCGATGAGTTTCTGGCACTGCTCAGGTGTTATGAGAGCCCAGGTTGCTCTGATAGTGGCCTTCAACTCTTCTGTGTTTTTGGGTCTGGCATTCTGCATCTTCCTTTTCACAATACCCCACAGATTTTCTATGGGGCTAAGGTCAGGGGAGTTGGCGGGCCAATTTAGAACAGAAATACCATGGTCCGTAAACCAGGCACGGGTAGATTTTGCGCTGTGTGCAGGCGCCAAGTCCTGTTGGAACTTGAAATCTCCATCTCCATAGAGCAGGTCAGCAGCAGGAAGCATGAAGTGCTCTAAAACTTGCTGGTAGACGGCTGCGTTGACCCTGGATCTCAGGAAACAGAGTGGACCGACACCAGCAGATGACATGGCACCCCAAACCATCACTGATGGTGGAAACTTTACACTAGACTTCAGGCAACGTGGATCCTGTGCCTCTCCTGTCTTCCTCCAGACTCTGGGACCTCGATTTCCAAAGGAAATGCAAAATTTGCTTTCGTCAGAAAACATGACTTTGGACCACTCAGCAGCAGTCCAGTTCTTTTTTCCAGGGTCAACGCAGCCGTCTACCAGCAAGTTTTAGAGCACTTCATGCTTCCTGCTGCTGACCTGCTCTATGGAGATGGAGATTTCAAGTTCCAACAGGACTTGGCGCCTGCACACAGCGCAAAATCTACCCGTGCCTGGTTTACGGACCATGGTATTTCTGTTCTAAATTGGCCCGCCAACTCCCCTGACCTTAGCCCCATAGAAAATCTGTGGGGTATTGTGAAAAGGAAGATGCAGAATGCCAGACCCAAAAACGCAGGAGAGTTGAAGGCCACTATCAGAGCAACCTGGGCTCTCATAACACCTGAGCAGTGCCAGAAACTCATCGACTCCATGCCACGCCGCATTAACGCAGTAATTGAGGCAAAAGGAGCTCCAACCAAGTATTGAGTATTGTACATGCTCATATTTTTCATTTTCATACTTTTCAGTTGGCCAACATTTCTAAAAATCCCTTTTTTGTATTAGCCTTAAGTAATATTCTAATTTTGTGACACACGGAATTTTGGATTTTCATTTGTTGCCACTTCAAATCATCAAAATTAAATGAAATAAACATTTGAATGCATCAGTCTGTGTGCAATGAATAAATATAATGTACAAGTTACACCTTTTGAATGCAATTACTGAAATAAATCAAGTTTTTCAAAATATTCTAATTTACTGGCTTTTACCTGTATATGGTATACAACTTACATACAAATATACAACTTAGAGTTCCACATACACGTGCCAGTAGGAATGGGCACCGTTCAAAGTTGAACTGATACGGTATTCAATCAATACCAGTACTAAACAGTACCAATTTTCGGTACTTTCTTTTGTGTTATTGAATATTTGTTTTGATAATAAAATCTCACTTTAAAAATGAGCTGGTTATGATAACTGCTGTCCAGTTGTTACATCGTCTTTCATTATCATCATATTTTAATTGGCAAGAATGACAGTAGTGGTGTGTTCTTTGTTGCGCCCTAAAAAGGGTTAGTACTGTAAGTATTGTACTTATTACGCACCAGCTGTTTGACTGTAACGTGCATCTTAGTTGTAGTTTTCATGAACACATTTGGAGGTGTTGAAATCGCCATGTAAAACTGCTAATGCTAATCAGTAGCATGTCAATAGCAAAGCCCATGTATATTAGCATCAAGCTAGTGCATTTTTTTTTTTTTTTTTAAGAATTTATTCATCAATCCAACAAAACAATACACAACAATACCATAATAATGCAATCCAATTCCAAAACCAACCCCGACCCAGCAACATTCAGAATAGCAATAAACAGAGCAATTGAGAGCATTTTTGGACAGTTTTTTTTTTTTAGTTAATTTCTTTGTTGGCGTTTAAAATTGCGACATTGCCTCAAGGTAGTTTAGCGGAGTCCACTCTCAGTGCTGCTGGAGTGATTGCCACGTGCCGATGTTTGCTCCTATCTGCTTTTTGAAGGAAGATTTAAGCCTCTTTTGTACTCGGA
>NC_084738.1:58055479-58062979 GCF_033978785.1 Entelurus aequoreus | reverse complement strand
TCACAGCTCTCATGCCACTTGCAGCCAAGGCGCGCCGCCACCTCCCCTCAACATCTGCTGCCCCCTATCTGTCAGCCGGGGAGCGGCACCTTCAAACGTACCTTGGGAGGAGGCTTCTTCAGCAGAACCAGCAGAGCCTGCAGCACCAGGTTGGAGAAACGCGGGCCGATCGGGACGTAGTCTGAACATCACCAGGAGGACACATTGAGCTACGCCCACCGACAAAGGAGTGCGCTGACGCCGGCGGCTCCACTTACCCAGCAGACGCTCAATGTCGTCCACCACCACGCAGCTCAGCTGAGACTTGTAGGCGTCCTCAAAGACCTGGCGAAAATCATCGTAAAGCATGAGCAGACTGTATGCAGGAGCGCGTTAAAGACAAGACGAATCCACGGTTTCCCATACGTTCATTTATTCGTGGCGGCCCAAGCTGTAATTGCAGTGGACCGACACAAATACATGAGTATAAAAATTAAAATGAAAATAAAAATTGGTTGCAAATTAAAAAGTTAAAGTTAAAGTACCAATTATTGTCACCCACACACAAGGTGTGGCAAAATTATTCTCTGCATTTGACCCATCACCCTTGATAACCCCGTGGGAGGTGAGGGGAGCAGTGAGCAGCAGCGGTCGCCGCGCCCGGGAATCATTTTTGGTGATTCAACCCCCAATTCCAACCCTTGATGCTGAGTGTCAAGCAGGGAAGTAATGGGTCTCATATTTATAGCCTTTGGTATGACTAGGCAGAGGTTTGAACTCACAACCTACAAATTAGAGTTTGAGGTTTGAGTAACTGGCTTACATAGTTAGTCAGCACAGAGTGCAGAGCAGCAGACTGACCTAAAACAGTAGTAGTTAGCATCAATATTAGATTCCACAGTTTGGTGGATGTATGTCTGTAAGTAGAAATATATTTGTTGTCTGAAGTTTAGGGCAATCTCATCTTTGTTAGCCTGTCGATGGGATCATCCATTGTAAGTAAGCATTATGCTAGCGGCACATAGCCAACCTTGTATAACTTTGTTCCAGTTTATACCAAAACGGTATTGTTGATTTAACATGATTCCTACATGTTTGTGCACTTCATGTGTATTATAATGTATATTCCTTTGTGTTCTTACTAGAGATGTCCGATATTATCGGCCGATAAATGCTTTAAAATGTAATATCGGAAATTATCGGTATCGGTTTCAAAAAGTAAAATGTATGACTTTCCAAAACGCCGCTGTACGGAGTGGTACACGGACGAAGGGAGAAGTACAGAGCGCCAATAAACCTTAAAGGCACTGCCTTTGCGTGCCGGCCCAGTCACATAATATATACGGCTTTTCACACACACAAGTGAATGCAAGTCGTACTTGGTCAACAGCCATACAGGTCACACTGAGGGTGACCGTATAAACAACTTTAACACTGTTACAAATATGCGCCACACTGTGAACCCACACCAAACAAGAATGACATATCAACCGATACCGATATATACAGTCGTGGAATTAACACATTATTATGGCTAATTTTGTTGTGATGCCCCGCTGGATGCATTAAACAATGTAACAAGGTTTTCCAAAATAAATCAACTCATGTTATGGAAAAAAATGCCAACATGGCACTGCCATATTTATTATTGAAGTCACAAAGTGCATTATTTTTTTTAACATGCCTCAAAAGAGCAGCTTGGAATTTGGAACATGCTCTCCGTGAGAGAGCATGAGGAGTTTGAGGTGGGCGGGGTTTTGGGGTAGGGGGTAGCGGGGGGTGTATATTGTAGCGTCCCGGAAGAGTTAGTGCTGCAAGGGGTTCTGGGTATTTGTTCTGTTGTGTTTATGTTGTGTTACGGTGCGGATGTTCTCCCGAAATGTGTTTGTCATTCTTTTTTGGTGTAGGTTCACAGTGTGGCGCATATTTGTAACAGTGTTAAAGTTGTTTATACGTTCACCCTCAGTGTGACCTGTATGGCTGTTGACCAAGTATGCCTTGCATTCACTTGTGTGTGTGAAAAGCCGTAGATATTATTTTACTCTGTCTCCTCCCTACGTCCGTGTACACAGCGGCGTTTTAAAAAGTCATAAATTTTACTTTTTGAAAAAGATAACTATAATTTTGAAACCGATACCGATAATTTCCGGTATTACATTTACATTACATTACACTTAACAGCCGATAATATCGGCAGTCCGATATTATCGGACATCCCTAGTTTTAGCTACTGTGAAATCACTTATCCTCGTCTCCACGGCGACAAATAAACTAGGTTTCTTACAAGTATCATCCCTGCAGGACGAGGAATAGCCAAACATGCTCCACTACACACCGTAGGAGGATACAATAGCTCACCGCTAACCGCAAGCTAGCGCTCCTGAATGTAAACAAATGGGTGGATCTATACAAATATAGACGCTATAGAGTACAAGAACCGTATATAGTGGATACTACATATCGATATTTTTATTATGAAAGTATAAGGATTCCCCTCATGATATTATTATACTATTTCATATGCTGTTGATCAGTATACGTTTTTTTACGTTCTGTTCGACTTGCAGCTCAGTCGGGCAAATTTTACAGTTGAATTTACTGTGTTTTTTGGGTTGTTTTTTTTACAGCATGTTACTGTAAATGGAAAAATGGTCCCACTGTTTTTCTAATGTTAAAATTCTGGCTTTCTAGTGGCCATGTTTTTTACAGTAATATATATGTTTGCTGTTGTTTTTGTGGTTTATTACTATAAATGGAAAAACTGTAGTATTTTTACTATAAAATCTATTGTCATTTTTACTATGTCCAATTTAATGGACCTTGAAATCATAAGTCAATCAGATATTTATTTTCATTTTAACAATATAACGTATGATAATATAATATTTGTTGCAATATTAGGAAACACGAAAACTATTAGTTTATTATTATTACGGATTAAAACTACTTTGCGACCTAAATTTATACACATTTAACTAATGTTACATTATTAACATTACCAACCTTATTATTACAGATTCATACATAAGTTCTTGCCAAAATAAATTCATTCACATTTAATTACATTTTTTGATGAAAAAAAATATTTGATATATTAATAGATAATAATAAAAGTTTTAAATATATGCACTTGCATGCAGTACATGTAGTTATTTTCTGTCAAAACCGAAAGAAGGAATACATTTAGTCAGAAAAGATAAAGTACTTTATTAAATCATATTACTTCCAGGCTTAAAATGATGTGACTTTTACGCCTGTGAATAATGTATCATACGATTTTCTGTTAAAATAAAGCCACAAATTGCCTTTTTTGGGGTCCCTTTTACTTTGAAAAGTCCCTAAATACATGAATGCTTGGTTGTTGGGTGAATTGACAATGATGTGTGTTGTGTTGAGGAAGAACCTTTTTGATGGCTTGACATTTGGCGATCTCAGAGTGTCCGATCATCTTGTCCGGCGAGCAGATCTTGATGAAGGGGAACTTGGAGTCTTCGGCGATCTTGGTCGCCAGAGCGGTCTTCCCGCTGTTGGCTGGGCCTGCAGAGAGGAATGGTGGACAGATGTCATTAGCGCTAATGAGGGTGTGTGTGTGTGTGTGTGAGGGGGGGGGGGGGTACCCTCCAGCAGCACAGACACCAGCGGTGTGTATTCGCTGTTCTTTGTCTGCTGCACCAGCAGCTCCCCATCGTCAAGGATGGCCGACACCGGGTCTCCCCAACGGCCGTTCATGATAAAGCTGGCGCATTCCTCCTCGTTGGTGCCGAACGCCTGCAGACAAGCAGTTTTGTTGTTGTTGTTGTTGTTTTTTTCAAACCGCTGCACCACACAGTGAAATAAAAGTTTCAACTTACAGGTTTGACGTCGTTATTCAGCGCCGCCATGAAGTCCTCTCTGCTGACCTGCAACGTCTCCGCCGTCTCAATGTTGACCTCTACTGTGCTGCTGGCCTGAGAGACAAACACACACACACACACACACACACACACACACACACACACACACACACACACACACACACACACACACACACACACACACACACACACACACACACACACACACACACACACACACACACACACACACACACACACACACACACACACACACACACAAGAAATGAACTCGGCAACCTTCAGGATGCACATTTCCAACGCACGACTCCTCAGAGCACAAAGGTCAGACGGAGAAGAGGTGAAGAATACGAGCTCACACCAGCAAGCAGACAACTTGTCCATCATACGTCAACGCCTGCTAATATCTCCTGCACTCTGTGTGTGCGTGTGTGTGTGTGTGTGTGTGTGTGTGTGTGTGTGTGTGTGTGTGTGTGTGTGTGTGTGTGTGTGTGTGTGTGTGTGTATTTAAGTGTTTTGTCAGCTGTGTAGACTTGAACTTCACTGCGAGACTATAATAGAGAGCAAACTACCAACACCTGCCAAACTTAGGTTGTTTATGAAAAACATGAGTTCCTTGGTCTACGTATTATTATAAGTAGTCAATAGAGTGGGGGAAATAATCGATTTTTAGATGCATTGCAATTCAAACAGGGACGATAAAACAAATCAATTAGTAAACGTCAATAATCGATATGTTTATTGTAAATAAAGTAATGCAGACAGTTGTAAAATTTGACTGACTGCAGCAAGCAGCTCCTTCATTTTAGGGCAGTGATGGGCAGTAGCAAGCTACATGTAGCTAAGCTATGTAACTTGACTACATTTACCAGTAGCTGGGCGGTAGCGTAGCTACATTTTTTAACGAGTAGTTTTTCCTGTAGCTTAGCTACTTTTAGACCCATGTATGTTACATCAAAGCTACAAAGAGAGAAAATGGACCGCAAATCTAGGCCAAAAAATATATATATGGACAATATCCATACATACGGACAAAATCCATGATGATTGGTTGGTGTTCGCATGATGAATTACAATTGGCTAAGGTTAGGGCAAAACATTACGGACTGGCCATTTGGAGGCAAGATAAGGCGGGTCATTGAAACTAGTAAGTAAAATCATAACAGACACGCACTCATGTCATATGACGATGAGGGAGTCAGAGACAGAGGGACGCTTCAGGCTCACCACTCAAAAAAAAACAAACATACTTTTTCTTTAGTGATGAAGATGACGTGCAAGAAACCTACCATAATGCGTGTCTTTGGCCATATTTAGACAAATGTAAATGTTAAAGAGAAACAATGCCCAAAACCTTAGTTTTTAGTTGTTTACTCTGTAAACCAAAATCATAACTGCTCTCTTCATCTAAACTAAGATGTCCAACACACATTATCGTGACACATTACCTGTATGTAATATTGGCTAAATTTCTGTGCCGTGTTGTTCCAAACTACAGCAAACGTTTGTAATGAATCCATTAGAAAAACTAAACCTTTAGCCATTCTACGACAGTAACTTCCAGGAGAAGCCTCCGTTTTACTAATGTTTTCCAATGTTGTAGAAATGTGTAAAATAAACATTACATTTCAACATCTCTGTCAAGGAAGATTTGCGTCAGCCTGCAACACATAGTCATTTTGATAGTAGTCTAATATAGGCACTGACATCATGCGTTGCCTTCATTATAACTCTTATATAAGGCGTTTGATTTTTTCCGGCTCCAGACAGATTGTTTTTTTGTATTTTTGGTCCAAAATGGCTCTTTCAATATTTTGGGTTGCCGACCCCTGGTCTACATCACCAATATATAGAATTGCCTGAGTGGCTGGACAGGACAAAAATAAAAAATAAAATAATAAAGTTGTGTATATATATATATATATATATATATATATATATATATATATATATATATATATATATATATATATATATATATATATATATATATATATATATACACAAAACCAAAAACCAGTGAAGTTGGCACCATGTGTAAACCATAAATAAAAAATACAATGATTTGGAAATCCTTTTCAACCTATATTCAATTGAATAGACTGCAAAGACAAGATATTTAATGCTCGAACTGGAAAACTTTGTTATTTTTTGCAAATATTAGCTCATTTGGATTTATATGCCTGCAACATGTTTCAAAAAAGCTGGCACAAGTGGCAAAAAAGACTGAGAAAGTTGAGGAATGCTCATCAAACACTTTTTTGGAACATTCCACAGGTGAACAAGCTAATTGGGAACAGGTGGGTGCCATAATTGGGTATAAAAGCCGCTTCCATGAAATGCTCAGTCATTCACAAACAAGGATAGGGCGAGGGTCACCACCACTTTGTCAACAAATGCGTGAGCAAATTGTCCAATAGTTTAAGAACAACATTTCTCAATGAGCTATTGCAAGGAATGTAGGCATTTCACCATCTACGGTCCGTAATATCATCAAAAGGTTCAGAGAATCTGGAGAAATCACTGCACGTAAGCGATGATATTACGGACCTTTGATCCCTCAGGCAGCACTGCATCAAAAAGCGACATCAGTGTGTAAAGGATATCACCACATGGGCTCAAGAACACTTCAGAAAACCACTGTCAGTAACTGCAGTTTGTCGCTACATTTGTAAGTGCAAGTTAAAACTCTACTATGCAAAGCGAAAGCCATTTATCAACAACACCCAGAATCCTGAAAGGTACATACAGGTTTTGGAGCAATATATGTTGCCATCCAAGCAACGTTACCATGGACGCCCCTGCTTATTTCAACTAGACAATGCCAAGCCACGTGTTACAACAGCGTGGCTTCATAGTAAAAGAGTGCGGGTACTAGACTGGCCAGCCTGTAGTCCAGATCTGTCTCCCATTGAAAATGTGTGGCGCAATATGAAGCCTAAAATACCACAACAGAGACCCCGGACTGTCGAACAACTTAAGATGTACAGTATATCAAGCAAGAATGGGAAATAACTCCACCTGAAAAGCTTCAAAAATTGGTCTCCTCAGTTCCCAAACGTTTACTGAGTGTTGTTAAAAGGAAAGGCCATGTAACACAGTGGTAAAAATTCCCGTGCCAACTTTTTTGCAATATGTTGCTGCCATAAAAGTCCAAGTTAATGATTATTTGCCAAAAAAAAAAAGGTTTCTCAGTTCGTACATTGAATATCTTGTCTTTGCAGTCTATTCAATTGAATATAAATTGAAAATAATCTGCAAATCATTTTATTCTGCTTTTACTTACAATTTACACAACGTGCCAACTTCACTGGTTTTGGATATATATATTTTTTCATAATCAATTTAGAATCGTTACAAGTAAGAATCGTGATTAATTCGAAAGTCTATTTTTTTGACACCCTGAGTATATATTATATCTGTTGATGTAGTTCTGTTGTAGCTGGGAAAGAAAAGTCCGATATCGATAAAAAAGGCTGATACGATATACGTCAAAACGCCAAATATCGACGTCGATAATCAGTGGAGCTCTCGTTACTTCATGAGGATTCTCCCTGACCTTGATGTGTCTGTTCATGGCGGTGGACTGGGCCGCCCTGACCAGACCCTCCAGTTCTGCTCCGCTGTAGTTCTTGGTGTCCCCCGCCAGCTCCTTGACGTCCACGTC
>NC_084738.1:57995479-58050479 GCF_033978785.1 Entelurus aequoreus | reverse complement strand
CCCTGCTCTAGATCAACTTCAGCTTTGCTGATATATAGTTTAGGTTTTTTTACCTTTTATGCCCTTTTTGTCAAAAACCTGTTTTTTAAGGCAATAAAACTAAATATGCAATATTTCCCCCCCAAAAAAATTCTAAGTGGAATATTTGATGTTAAGTAATTAGAGCTTTAAACGAGTCAATAATTTATAACATTGATTTTAGTTGATTCTTATTTTTTGAGCAATGGCAGTTTATTTTATTTTATTTTGAATCCTACCAAGATTATTGGGGATCCAAAAAGGCCTCACTCATAAAAGTGTTAAAAATAAGTCATACTTTTTTTGTATTTTTACTTTCAACGCTTAAATGTAGATCAACTACACGTCCATTATGAGTTTTTATTTATCTTTTTTTTTTGCTTTTGCTTTATGCTCTTTTGGCATTATTTATGGCAAACACAAAAAATGCAATTCTTTTTTTTAATGTTTTGAATAGGTCAAAAATTTATAACAACCTTTATTTTGATTCTTCATTATTTTTTGGCAATGACCGTTTTTAAGAAAAAAACAGCCTGCATTGCAACCTTTTCTTGATACATTTCACCTGCTTGCTCTTTTTTATTGTTTTTATTTCTTTCAACGTAGTATTTTTAGACTGTTCCGCGGACTGTACAAATATCAGCCGCGGGCTGCAAATGGCACCCGGGGAGCATTTTGGACACCACTGCCTAAAGTGATCCTCGATGTCTTGTTAAGATGAACATTTGAGATTGGGCGACAGCCAAAGACCTCACCCTCTTCTGTTCGTCCTCGGCGTCGGCAAACAGTTTGCGGATGTTGGCCTCTGACTCTCCCACGTACTTGTTGAGGATCTCGGGCCCGTTTACGATCTTAGGCTCGCAGGCGTTGAGCATCTTGCCGATCTGTCGCGCCATTAGTGTTTTACCGCAGCCGGGGGGGCCATAGAGCAGGATGCCCTTGACGTGCTTGCAGCCTGCAGACACACACACACACACACACACACACACACACACGCACACAACTATTCAATCAGTTCTGTTACACAAGCTTATTGACGTTGTAGGAGGAGCTTATTTAACTTCAACATCCAACGGCGCTGAAACGCAGCATCCATCTTTAAAACTTGGCTGCTCCTTACTAATGTGTGGTGTAGCAGTTTATCCCAATAAAACCTTTAGTTCCAGTGTGTTGATGTTGCTTGTCGGGACTGCAACGTTGTACCTTTGCTTGCTTCGCGCTTCATACGCCTGTTTTTCATTTGTGCACATCTTTGTTTTTGTCTTACCTGTGTTTCCCTAATAAACAAAGCTTCTTTTCTGCACTTGCCTGCTGTCACTGCATCCCGGGGTCCATACATACACCGAGACGTAACAAAAATCAATACAATGTAGTTTAATAAATGATTATTATTATTTATTAATATTAGTATCATTATTACACTAGTGTAAGAGTGTCAAATGTGTTAATATTGAGGGCCACTTCGCTAAAATGGCTGCCCTCAGTGGACCACACTGAATGACGTGGCGGGCCACATTAAATGATGTGGAGGACTGTGTTAAAAATGTGGCATGCCACATTGAATAGTGTGGCAGACCACATTAAATGATGTGAAAGACTACATTAAATGATGTGGCAGTTCACATTAAATGAAGCGAAGGACCACTTTAAAGAATGTAGAAGACTACTATAAATGATGCTGCAGACCACATTAAATGATGTGGAAGAGAACATTGAATAAAATGATAGGCCACTTTAAATGATGTGGAAAACAACATTGAATAAAATGACGGGCCACAATAATTGATGTGACAGACTACATTGAATGACATTGCAGACCACATTGAATATTGTGACAGGCCACATTAAATGAAGTAGCAGACTACTTTTAAATGACGTAGAGCAGTGGTCCCCAACCACCGGGCCGCGGCCCGGTACCGGTCCGTAGACCGATTGGTACCGGGCCGCGGCCGCACAAGATATACTTTTTTTTTTTTTAAATAATATATTTTTATTATTATTTTTTTTTCTAAATTAAATCAACATAAAAACACAATATATACATTATATATCAATACAAATCAATACAGTCTGCAGGGATACAGTCCGTAAGCACACATGATTGTATTTCTTTATGACAAAAAATATATATATATTTTTTAAAATAAATAAAATAAAATGATGTGGCAGGCTAAATCTGTCCTGCGGGCTTTGAATTTGACACACGAGGCCATATCATGCAAGAAGAGTGTACATATGTTCATCAAACCCCATGTAGAAGACACACTGGCCAGTGGCCATTTTGGTTTTCAGGTCCCAAGAAGAGGGGTAAACTGGGATGGTTGTCAACCAGTTTGTTTTCCAATGAAAAATGTGTTTATTTTGTCCGTAGAAAGTGTTGCGGGCCAATAAAAAGCGAGCTGTGGGCCGCAAATGGCCCCAGGGTCACAATTTGGGACACCCCTGCAGAGACCATCCACACAAGTTAAAAAGTCACGGGCGTGTCGTGACGTGGGTTTTCATCAGGGCCCTTTTGCACCTGCCTGATGACATTTGGGCCGTGCTAATTGAGAGGCCACCCTGATAAACATCTCAGCTGCCATTTGGGGCTGCTGAGGGAGGAGCAGCCAGGTGGGGTCCAGTGTCCGGCTCCATTGTCTGGAACCAACACCCAAACTGTGCCCGGCCCCCCTTGTCAGCACCTGTGCTCAGCCAATTAGATCTTTACCTTTACCCAGACGCGCTATCGGGGTTCGCCATCACAGACCCAGAGGTCAGCTGGACACAGCCGTCCGACTAGAAAGGTCATCGGTGTGTGTGTGCGTGTGTGTGTGTGTGTGTGTGTGTGTGTGTGTGTGTGTGTGTGTGTGTGTGTGTGTGTGTGTGTGTGTGTGTGTGTGTGTGTGTGTGTGTGTGTGTGAGAGAGTGACGTCGGATCAAGTGTGTATTCTGCAAAGTTCCCTCAGAACAGGCCCTCACAGGCCTGCTGGGCTGAGTCACCGATACGTGTGAACCATGTGACACATGTCAGCGATGTGTCACTGCAGGCTCACACGCTAGCATGCGTGCTAAGCGCTAATTGTGACGTCCGACGAGTCTCTTCAAAGGATTTATACGCCAGATTAATGTCTTCAACCATCAGATGCTGGCGACAAGAACTTTTTGGACGTGTTTGAAATCAACATGGTTGCATCTATGTAAAAAAAATGTAAAAAAAAGTACAGCAATAGGTGGCGCTGTAACTCCCTTTTTTGGCGCTACAACTCCTAAAAGTGAGGCTATTTCAGTCTGACATGTCACGGAAAAGGCACAACATATACTGTAGTAACTGGAGATGTCCGATAATGGATTTTTTGCCGATATCCGATATTCCGATATTGTTCAACTCTTAATTACTGATTCCGATATCAACCGATAGCGATATATACAGTCGTGGAAATAACACATTATTATGCCTAATTTTGTTGTGGTACCCCGCTGGATGAATTAAACAATGTAACTTTACCATGAATTGATTAATGTGGACCCCGACTTAAACAAGTTGAAGAACTTATTGGGGTGTTACATTTAGTGGTCAATTGTACGGAATATGTACTGTACTGTGCAATCTACTAATACAAGTTTCAATCAATCAATCAAACACAAGGTTTTCCAAAATAAGAGAACAACTTCAACCCCAGTTATGGAAAAAAGAGCCAACATGGCACTGCCATATTTATTATTGAAGTCACAAAGGGCATTATTTTTTTTAACATGCCTCAAAACAGCTTGGAATTTGGGACATGCTCTCCCTGAGATAATCCTGATACCCATTACAACTATGGTGACTTTCACAAAGTGCATTATTTTTTTAATTTTTTAAACATGCCTCCAAACAACAGCTACAAAAACAATGAAGGCACACAGCTTCAGTCCAGACTATACTAGAGCAGTGGTCCCCAACCACCGGGCCGCGGACCGGTACCGGGCCGCACAAGAAATAAAAAATAAAATTTTTTTTTTTTTTAAATTAAATCAACATAAAAAACACTATATATACATTATATATCAATATAGATCAATACAGTCTGCAGGGATACAGTCCTTAAGCACACATGATTGTATTTCTTTATGGAAAAAAAATAAAAAATAAAAATAAAATACACCCCCCCCTTGCCAACCTTGAGACCTCCGAATTCGGAAGATGGGGCGGGGGTTTGGTGGTAGCGGGGGTGTATATTGTAGCGTTCAGGAAGAGTTAGTGCTGCAAGGGGTTCTGGGTATTTGTTCTGTTGTGTTTATGTTGTGTTACGGTGCGGATGTTCTCCCGAAATGTGTTTGTCATTCTTGTTTGGTGTGGGTTCACAGTGTGGCGCATATTTGTAACAGTGTAAAAGTTGTTTATACGGTCACCCTCAGTGTGACCTGTATGGTTGTTGATCAAGTGTGCATTGCATTCACTTATGTGTGTGTAAAAGCCGCTTATATTATGTGACTGGGCCGGCACGCTGTTTGTATGCAGGAAAAGCGGACGTGACGACAGGTTGTAGGGGACGCTAAAGGCAGTGCCTTACGCCCCCAATAATGTTGTCCGGGTGGAAATCGGGAGAATGGTTGCCCCGGGAGATTTTCGGGAGGGGCACTGAAATTCGGGAGTCTCCCGGGAAAATCGGGAGGTTGAAACCGATACCACTAATTTCCGATATTACATTTTAAAGCATTTATTGTCCGATAATATCGGCATGCCGATTATTATCGGACATCTCTAGTAGTAACATTTAAAACGATTATGGCTAAAATCATTATTTTTGGTAGATTTTGAAACTTTAAACTCAACTTTAAATATCTAACTGTAACATGTGTCAAGTACCAAAATATATTAATCTGAGGTGTGTACCTTAAAATGTGTTTAAAATGCTAGCCTGCTATCGTTAGCATGCATCAACGTGTGTACCTACAAAATTAGCTAAAATAAAAGCTAGCATACTAACAGGTATTATTTGTCAAGTAACAAAATATTTGGTGCTGAGGTGTATACCTGCAAAATTAGCTGAAAAAAATCTAGTATGGTAACATTCGAATGCTAACAACTGTGCCGCGGGCCGATAAAATTTTTTAGCTCCGGGCCGCACTTTGGACACCTAAACAACATACAAAAACCAGGTCAATTATTTGGCAAACATAAAATATTTTGTTGAAAACTGGACCACACAAAAAGTAAGGGCGTCTGAAAAGCGAGGTAGCACAACAGATAGCGTCAAGTAACAACAAATATAAACAGAACTAAAAAATAAAAAAATAAGCTAGCATTCTAACAGTACTATGCTACCATGCTAACAATAGCATGCTTACAGTTAGCATTTGGGCCGATAAAAAATGTAGCTCCGGGGCGCACTTTTGATTGCCAGGTTGATATTTTGGCAAAAGACATATTTTGCTGAGAACCGGACCACGCAAAAAGTGGGGAGTTTGAAAAGTGAGGTAGCACAAAAAATATCGCTCCAGTACATTCAAGGTCCATTACTGTAACTCACCCATCTGTTCCACGATGTCTGGAGGGAAGACTCGAGAGGCGAAGGCTCGTCGGAAGATGTCTGAAAACTCCTTGTCTAGGCCTCCGATGCCTATTTTCTCAAAGTTCCAGTCCGGGCTGATGATGGACTGGCGAGACTCTCTGGTCTTTGACTTGCCTGCAAATACACCATTATTAAGGCAAAAAAACTACACATACTGCAACTAATTGTGCTGTCTGGATGAGCCTCATTCAAATGTCATATTTAATTAAAACTGTGGCGATATTAAACAAGAGCCAAAGTCGCCTACTCATCATAAAGTTAACATAGCAACAAGTGGAGCTAGTATAAGTGCACAAAAAAAAACTCCTGAGCATCATGTGAGCAGTGCGCCCTCTAGCGGCGCTTAAGAGTACTGCTTTTTTTGCTCCAAAAGGTCAAAGATGTGCGACTCACCTATCAGCGTCATGGAGGAACTGTCAGACTTCTCAAATATCACCTGACTGTTAGGCAGCAGCAAACCAATCTCAGTCTGCAACAAAGACACGTTAGCATTAGCATCCCCTGCTAACTAGGAAATGTGGTGCTTCTCATATGTTCAACTCCCGCATGATTGTGGAAATATCTAGACAGTGGAGAGCAACACAAATCATTTTGGAAATATTTGTAACACTCATTTTAGTACAATTTATGTGTACCAGCATAAAAAAATCTCTCAAGCAGACCGCAATATTTTATGTGTGTCATTTAAACTACAAACCCCAAAACCAGTGAAGTTGGCACGTTGTGTAAATGGTAAATAAAAACAGAATACAATGATTTGCTAATGCTTTTCAACTTATATTCAATTGAATAGACTGCAAAGACAAGATATTTAATGTTTGAACTAAGAAACTCAATTTGTTTTTGCAAATTATCATTAACTTAGAATTTAATGGCAGCAACACATTGCAAAAAAGTTGGCACAGGGGCATTTTTACCACTGTGTTACATGGCCTTTCCTTTTAACAACACTCGGTAAACGTTTGGGAAATGAGGAGACCAATTTTTTAAGCTTTTCAGGTAGAATTCTTTCCCATTCTTGCTTGATGTACAGCTTAAGTTGTTCAACAATCCAGGGTCTCAGTTGTGGTATTTTAGGCTTCATAATGTGCCACACATTTCCAATGACAGACAGGTCTGGACTACAGGCAGGCCAGTCTAGTACCCGCACTCTTTTACTATTGACATTGTCTTGCTGAAATAAGCAGGGGCATCCATGAAAAAGACCTTGCTTGGATGACAACATACATTGCTCCAAAACCTGTATGTACCTTTCAGCATTAATAGTGCCTTCACAGATGTGTAAGTTACCCATGCCTTGGGCACTAATACACCCCCATACCATCACAGATGCTGGCTTTTCAACTTTGCGCCTAGAACAGTCCGAATGGTTCTTTTTCCTCTTTGTTCCGGAGGACACAACGTCCACAGTTGCCAAAAACAATTTGAAATGTGGACTCGTCAGACCACAGAACACTTTTCCACTTTGTATCAGTCCATCTTAAATGAGCTCGGGCACAGCGAAGCCGGCAGCGTTTCTGGGTGTTGTTGATAAATAGCTGTGGCTTTGCATGTAGAGTTTTAACTTGCACTTACAGATGTAGCGACGAACCATAGTTACTGACAGTGGTTTTCTGAAGTGTTCCTGAGCCCATGTGGTGATATCCTTTACACACTGATGTCACTTTTTGATGCAGTACCACCTGAGGGATCAAAGGTCCGTAATATCATCGCTTACGTGCAGTGATTTCTCCAGATTCTCTGAACCTTTTGTTGATATTACAGACCGTAGATGGTGAAATCCCTAATTTACTTGCAATAGCTCATTGAGAAATGTTGTTCTTAAACTGTTGGACAATTTGCTCATGCATTTGTTCACAAAGTGGTGACCCTCGCCCCATCCTTGTTTGTGAATGACTGAGCATTTCATGGAAGTTGCTTTTATACCCAATCATGGCACCCAACTGTTCCCAATTAGCCTGTTCACCTGCGGGATTTTCCAAATAAGTGTTTGATGAGCATTCCTCAACTTTATCAGTCTTTTTTGCCACTTGTGCCAGCTTTTTTGAAACATGTTGCAGGCATCAAATTCCAAATGAGCTAATATTTGCAGTTCAAACATTAAATATATTGTCTTTGCAGTCTATTCAATTGAATATAGGTTGAAAAGGATTTGCAAATCATTGTATTTTGTTTTTATTTACGATTTACACAACGTGCCAACTTCACTGGTTTTGGGGTTTGTACATTAGGGATGTTCAATACGGCTTTCCACTTCTGAAACGAGACCGATTTCGGAGCTTTTGAGAATTGTCCAATACAGATAATGATGCACTTTAAAATCAGCAGGAATCATCACACTTACTTTTATGATTTAGTAGTGCAAAACTTGAAAAAAGGTTTGATCAAGTGAAATGAGTCGAACAGAACAATGGTAGGTATGAAACACACTAACCTATTTATTATTAACTGTCCGGAATGGACTTATGCTGTCTTTAAGTTGAAGCGGAGTGGAAATTTTTTTATTTTGGTGACACATAAATTCATGAAGTTGGGCTCACTGTATGATGCGGACATGTTTGTTACTGCATACTTTGTATGACTTTGTATGCGTAAGTCATATGCAACTATAATTATTTTATACTAGTTTATATTGACACGTGTTTACAGTGGGGCAGCACGGTGGAAGAGGGGTTAGTGCGTCTGCCTCACAATACGAAGGTCCTGGGTTCGATCCTGCGCTCGGGATCTTTCTGTGTGGAGTTTGCATGTCCTCCCTGTGACTGCGTGGTTTCCCTCCGGGTACTCCGGCTTCCTCCCACGTCCAAAGACATGCACCTGGGGATAGGCTGATTGGCAACACTAAATTGACCCTAGTGTGTGAATGTGAGTGTGAATGTTGTCTGTCTATCTGTGTTGGCCCTGTGATGAGGTGGCGACTTGTCCAGGGTGTACCCCGCCTTCCGCCCGATTGTAGCTGAGATAGGCTCCAGCACCCCCCACGACTCCGAAGGGAATAAGCGGAAGAAAATGGATGGATGGATGGGGTGTTTACAGTGCGATCCCAACATCCCAACATGCTTTATCAGTATCATGCTTGAAAAGCTGTACACTGCAAAACGTGCTCATTGCAGCCACTAATCCTTACTTCCACGTTTTGAACAGAAACAAAAAAATGGTTTTATTAATTTTTGTTTCCTTGGTTAAAGTATAGTGCTGCTGAGTAAATATGGTAACATTTCTTATTAAATTTATCAAAGGTTTCAAATCAATCAAAACAGTTTTATAGTTTAAATAAGGTAAGCATTTTTATTTTATTCAGGCATTTTTAATCTTTTGTTACAGACTAAAAAACACTTAATAAAGTTATTATTTGATCTATATTTCTGTATTATTTTGCTTTCTATCATGTTAAGGTATAATGTTGTGCAGAGGTGTACTTATAACAATTTTATAGACAAATTATACTATTTATAGTCGCAGTGGAGAGTGAGGGGGCGCGGAATCTTTTTTTTTCAGCAGCCAAAAGGAGCCTTTAAAACCTGTGAGCTGTTTTGAAAAGGTTTGATTATCAGGTGTAGACCAAATAATATATCGTCAGAATCGCTTTGAAGTGAGAATCCATTCTGAATTTTTTGTGATTTAATGTAAGATTTACATAACTACCTACTACATATGTCTAGCTCGTGTGCTATTGCGTGCTTAGCTGTTGTGTAGCTGCTAGGAGCCTTTTGTTAATGACTTTAATAAACTAGAAGAAATTGTGTGCTTATTGAAAGACATTTATATTATAACTGGCTGTCCAGTTTTGCACAAGTAAACACGACTGCTCCTTTTAGAGAGCTTATAGTGGAAATTTTCCACATAAGCCGATATAATACCATACTTTTGCTGATATAGAACCGATATCACTATCGGAACGGACACGCCTTATGTTGACAGCAGTGGTTGGCATAGCAGATGATGAAGAAAGGATGAAGAAAATACCTTTTTTCCTGTGAAATGTTAAATATTTTGAAAGGCAAGTGTTGATATGATGACATGTAGGGATGGGTACCGTTCACATTTGAACCAATCCGGTAGCTGGGAATCGATACCGGTACTGAACAGTGCCAATTGTATGTACTTTTGTGTGTGTTAATAAACATTTATTGTATGATAACAATATTTTATTTTTTAATCTAACATTTAAAAATGAATTGGTTATGAGATGTGCAGTCCAGTTGTCATATCTTGTTTTATTCCTACATTTGAGTCTCATTTGTAGTTCTCAGTCGCACTTCCAAGACATAAGATGGCAGTACAGTACAGGCTATCGATGGTATGTTGTGAAACGAGGAAGGAGCTTTTTCCAGGAAGCTGAGTGTGTTATGTTGCACCCTACAAAGTGTTTATACTGTAAGTATTGTGCTTATTCAGCTGTTTAATTGTAACGTGCATCATGGTTGTAGTTTTCATTACTAAATTTGCAGGTGTTGAAATCGCCAAGTGACATCGCTAATGCTAATAGTAGCATGTTTATGGCAAATCCAATGTTAATTAGCATTAAGCTGGCACATTTTGGAAAAGTGGAGCCTTATTTTACATTCGAGTGTGTTGCTTGGCTCCGTTTACTCAAAGGGGAAATCTCTGCAGCAAAGTCCCGTGTAGTTTATCCGCCATGACTATTAAGCCAAACGATTCTAGTGCGCATGCGCCTGACTTCGTGTTGCCCAAAATGCATTAATAAACTACGTTTTTTCTGTAACTGAAAAATTAGACGCTACTACTGACCGTCTGGAATTTTATTGCGTATATATATATATATATATATATATATATATATATATATATATATATATATATATATATATATATATATATATATATATATATATATATATATATATATATATATATATATATATATATATATAAATTATAAATGATAAATGGGTTATACTTGTATAGCGCTTTTCTACCTTCAAGGTACTCAAAGCGCTTTGACAGTATTTCCACATTCACACACACATTCACACACTGATGGCGGGAGCTGCCATGGAAGGCGCTAACCAGCAGCCATCAGGAGCAAGGGTGAAGTGTCTTGCCCAAGGACACAAAGGACGTGACTAGGATGGTAGAAGGTGGGGATTGAACCATACTTGCCAACCCTCCCGTTTTTAGCGGGAGAATCCCGGTATTCAGCGCCTCTCCCGACAACCTCCCTTCTCCCGACAAACTCCCGGTATTCAGCCGGAGCTGGAGGCCACGCCCCCTCCAGCTCAATGCGGACCTGAGTGGGGACAGCCGTTCTCACGTCCGCTTTCCCAGCAGCTTGCCTGCCCAATGACGTCATAACATCTACGGCTTTTAGAGAGTAGAGTGCACAACAAGCAGAGAGAGTTCTTGGTTTCTTATGTGGGTTTATTGTTAGGGAGTTTCATTAACGTCCTCCCAGCGCGGTAACAACACACAACAGGGACGGCGTGGCGAAGTTGATAGAGTGGCTGTGCCAGCAATCGGAGTGTTGCTGGTTACTGGGGTTCAATTCCCACCATCTACCTTCCTAGTCACGTCCGTTGTGTCCTTGGGCAAGACACTTCACCCTTTGCCTCTGATGGGTGCTGGTTAGCGCCTTGCATGGCAGCTCCCTCCATCAGTGTGTGAATGTGTGTGTGAATGGGTAAATACTGTCAAAGCGCTTTGAGTACCTTGAAGGTAGAAAAGCGCTATACAAGTATAACCCATTTATCATTATTTATTTATTTACAACAACAGCAGTCACGTTTAGTCTACCGTAAAGCAGTTCGTCTGCCATAAAGAGCAATGTTGTGACACTCTTAAACAGGACAATACTGCCACCTACCGGATAGCCTGCAGAACACTGAAATTCAAGTATGTCTTTTATTTATATGTATAATAAAACAAAAAATACAAATAAAATATACATATAGCTAGAATTCACTGAAAGTCAAGTATTTCATACACATATATATATATATATATATATATATATATATATATATATATATATATATATATATATATATATATATATATATATATACAGTATATATATATTATATATATATGTGAAATACTTGATTTGGTGAATTCTAGCTGTAAATATACTCTCCTCTTAACCACGCCCTTGGCCACGCCCCAAAAACGATGTTCTGTGGTCTGACGAGTCGACATTTCAAATTGTTTTTGGAAACTGTGGACGTTGTGTCCTCTGGACCAAAGAGGAAAAGAACCATCCGGATTGTTATAGGTGCAAAGTTGAAAAGCCAGCATCTGTGATGGTATGGGGGTGTATTAGTGCCCAAGACATGGGTAACTTACACATCTGTGAAGGCGCCATTAATGCTGAAAGGTACATACAGGTTTTGGAGCAATATATGTTGCCATCCAAGCAACGTTACCATGGACGCCCCTGCTTATTTCAACTAGACAATGCCAAGCCACGTGTTACATCAACGTGGCTTCATAGTAAAAGAGTGCAGGTACTAGACTGGCCTGCCTGTAGTCCAGACCTGTCTTCCATTGAAAACGTGTGGCGCATTATGAGGCCTAAAATACCACAACGGAGACCCCCGGACTGTTGAACAACTTAAGCTGTACATCAAGCAAGAATGGGAAAGAATTCCACCTGAGAAGCTTAAAAAATGTGTCTCCTCAGTTCTCAAACGTTTCCTGAGTGTTGTTAAAAGGAAAGGCCATGTAACACAGTGGTGAACATGCCAATTCCCAACTACTTTGGCACGTGTTGCAGCCATGAAATTCTAAGTTAATTATTATTTGCAAAAAAAAAAATAACGTTTATGAGTTTGAACATGAAATATCTTGTCTTTGTAGTGCATTCAATTGAATATGGGTTGAAAAGGATTTGCAAATCATTGTATTCCGTTTATATTTACATCTAACACAATTTCCCAACTCATATGGAAACGGGGTTTGTATATACACACATACATATGAAGGGGAAACACCAGAGTGTACAGAAAGGTTGACAATACTTCACTAAGAAGTAAAACAAGCCTGAGCTGACCTTATGTTTCTTGGCGGCCACATGGTCTCCTTTCAGGATGCTGGGGTCCATGCCCTCCATGTCTTTCACCAGCACCTCAATGGATGTATCACCAAACTTGTAGACCATCTGGAAGACAAAGAGTAAGCCGGTGAGAGTTGACAGGAGGCGGCGATGCAAGGCGAAAGACGCCACACACCTGCTGCCGCGTACTGAAGGCCTGGCCGCCGAACTGCTTGATGAAGTCGCTGGCCATGGCGTCCGAGTCGTAAGGACTGCTGTCTACAGTCTTCTTCTGCCAGAAGTCGATCTGCAGCGTCATGGAGCTGATGCACTGCTTGGACTTGTCAAACTTGTAGTTGGACACTGAAACGTGATAACGATGAAGGCTTGGATCACGGATGAACCCCACAGAATGAAAAGAGCATTGTAAAATTGACCGAATAGTAGGGGTACACAAAACCTTGTAATTCATACTGATTCTAAATCGATGAATTTTTTTTGTTTGTTTAAAAAAATACAAATTAAAAAAAAAAAAAAATTTAAATTAGATTTTTTTATTAAAAAATATTTTTTAAATACATCATCATCAGCAGCAGCCGTTGTCAGTCCACTGCTGGACGAAAGCCTCAGCATGTTTCTGCCATAGTGAACGATCTCTCTTGGCGTACTCTTCATGCTGGTTATTAGCCTACACCTTCCACGCTGGCTTGGTGCGGGTTGGAAGGGGTATTTTATATCAGAGATCCTTCTCCTAGACTAATTGCCTTACTGGGCTGTTGAACTTAGTCTGTCCTGTTGGTTGTCCGCGCCCCAATTACCCAGGGACCCGCTCAGCTTTATGGCGCTGACCGCCCGCCAGTCACAAGAGAAGGTGCAAACGGTTCTTTGTGTGCATTTTATAGACGTTAGTTGGGACTCACTAACCCCACACACAACCTCCCATCTCATGCCTGGATGTAGTTTAACGTCATACCCAGGACGTTTAAATACATAATAAAATAAATAATACAATTTTAGGCCATCTCTGTGCATCCAGAAAGAGCATTTCTAACATGTAACCCGTTTTGAAAAAATGTCATTATAATTATTATACATAAAAATTAGGGCTGTCAAAGTTAAAGCGTTAACTATAAGTTCCAATAGTGGCACTAATTTTTTTAATGTGCGGTAGACGCACACGGCTCCTTTATGACTGCATTCACTAGTTACTGATGAACGGCCTTCAGCTCATCAAAACCATGCTCCCCCCACCATCACCCTCCCCACCAATGCCAGCACTTCATTAAAGGAATTAAAGGACTCCAAGGACATCACAGGACTCCAAAAACATCATAGGACAGTAAAGGCCCTCTCCATCAAAGAAGAGGATGTACGCCGGCAGTTCTTGAAGCTGAATACACGAAAGGCCCCCGGGCCGGATGGTGT
Organism: Entelurus aequoreus; assembly: GCF_033978785.1. Taxonomy (NCBI): domain Eukaryota; kingdom Metazoa; phylum Chordata; class Actinopteri; order Syngnathiformes; family Syngnathidae; genus Entelurus; species Entelurus aequoreus. The sequence continues at coordinate 58,036,511 of NC_084738.1, read as the reverse complement.
CTCCCCCTCCACTCTCAGACACTGTGCAGACCAGCTGGCTCCTGTCTTCACTGTCATTTTTAACACCTCTCTGGAGCTATGCCGCGTGCCGTCCTGCTTTAAGACCTCCACCATTGTCCCTGTCCCCAAGAAAGCACGGATCACAGGACTAAATGACTACAGGCCGGTCGCGCTGACGTCTGTGGTCATGAAGTCCTACCATCCCCCCTCACCCTGATTGACTCTTCCACTCCCGTCCCCGTTGTGGACTCTTCCGTTTCTTGGGCACCACCATCACCCAGGACCTCCAGTGGGAGCCGACCATCAGCTCCCTCATCAAGAAGGCCCAGCAGAGGATGTACTTCCTGCGGCAGCTGAGGAAACTTAAGGTGCCGACCGAGATGCTGGTGCAGTTTTACTCAGCCATCATAGAGTCCATCCTGACCTCCTCCATCACAGTGTGGTTCCCCGGCGCCACAGTCCAGGATAAGAATAGACTGCAGCGCATAGTACGTGCTGCTGAGAAGGTGATTGGCTGCAAGCTCCCATCCCTCCATGACTTGTTCTCCCAGGACCAGGAGGCGTGTGGGTCGGAGCACAGCTGACTCTTCTCACCCTGGACACAAACTATTCTCCCCTGTCCCCTCAGGCAGGAGACTACGCTCCATCCAGACCCACACCTCCCGCCACCTGATCAGTTTTTTCCCCTCGGCCATCAGGCAAATGAACAATAACTCCTGACAGTAGCTCCTTGAATTCCTTCTAAGTCTATCTGATAGCTCAGTTACAGCTCTTTTTATTACCAAATATGTGTTATATGTGTTTTATGTTGCACGATTGCACCAAGAAAAATTCCTAGTTTGTGAACCCGTTCTCAAACAATGGCAATAAAACTATTCTGATTCTGATTCGCCACAAGTGGGAAAATAGTGAGCAGAAATGGACAAAGAAAAGGGTTCATAATGGAAATATCAGGTTTAAAGCCATCACGAGTTGTTCTCCCGACTAATTTTTTCCTTGAGATGACATCATTGCAGCCAATGCCTGCTGAGCACGTCGTTCAGAGATGGGTGGTGCTTCCGTGTTTAGATTACAGGAAATTACTAACATAAAATGTAGACTGATACTGTGACTGCAATAGTAAGATAGCATAAAAGCTCAACATAAATGAAAGACGGTAGGCAGGAAGTCAAAAGGGGACTTCTTTTATTACAGTCAGTTGACTCAGGTCCGACATCAAAACACGTCAGGGCACCTTGTCAAACAGATTACTTTTCTGGCTTTAAAAAAAAAAAAGCACGCTACGCTATACATCCAGTTCAACTACATTAAAAATAAAACTGTCTTACATTACAATCATGCTTTGTGGAATATGTTTTGTAATTATATTCTGTGATATTTGCAGGCTGGGTGAAATATTGTCTCAATTCCTTTATAAAATGTCCTGGTTGAGTCCTTAACTACAGAATGTTTAGCAGGCTGAATATTACATTTTATTGATAAATATAGAAGGTTAAAACATTGCCATGCAGCGATAAGACCATTACCTTGTACAACATGTAATGTACAGAATATCAGAGGCATTTATTCAGGTAGAAATATCACAGATTACATTACCAAACATCTTTGACAATCAAAGCATGATCGTAACAATCCACATTTTGTGTTGTTATTGTTTGAAACTGGTATTTAAACATGGTGTAGCTCCTCCTCTGAATGCAAGTGCTTCTACAGCAGGAATACAAATTCTGTATTTCTACAAAAAATACTAAATCTGGCAAGACACCAACACACTGCAGGTGTTATTGCGTGAAACTGGTATCTAAACATGGTGTAGCTCCTCCTTTGAATGCAAGTGCTCCTAGAACAGGAATACAAATTCTGTATTCCTACAAAATTACAAAATGTGTCAAGACACCAACAGACTGCAGGTGTTATTGCGTGAAACTGGCCGTTCAGTATTTTTCCGTCCATAGCGTGTTTACTCGTATGGATTCTTCATTCATCACTCCAAGCAACGTTTGTCAGTTTTACAATATAACTAACACAATTCTTACTTATCAAACTGTCCCATGTGTGATGTCTGTAGGATTGTTTTCATGCATTTTTGTACTTGTTATCGTAATGTAATCGAGATAGCGTTGTTAGTATTAGCTAATATACTAACATGTTTTACGAGTGTCTGTGTTTGTATTATTAACTTACAATGGTGTTCTTTTTGTATTGTTTCAGTTTCACAGATTCCTCAGTAAATTCACCAAAACGTCACCGTGGAGTTATTGAGTCTGTTTAGCTGGTTGGCGAGCTAGCTTCCGCAGCTAGCGGGTCCGTGACGATGACTTCTGTTTTGTTTGATCAGCCGTTTTTCTGCTGTGTTACAGACACCATTTGGAAACAATTAAGGTATGTAAATAAATATTTACACAATATTTATGTGTAAATAACTAATTTCACAACGTATATATCTGCGGCTTATGGCAGTGCGACTAATATATGGAAACATATGATTTTCTTCTAAAATATGGTGTGTGCGGCTTACACACCGGTGCACTCTATAGTCTGGAAAACACAGCAATAAATGTATCAAAGTGTTCCCTTATCCTTATAGTTTTTCATTTTTATATGCAGCCCCTGCACCGGAGCCATCGCATTAGACTTTAGATGTACCTAATTAAAGAGCAAGTGAGAGCATCTTAACTTAACTTTAACTTTAAAGCTCACCTTCCACATCTTGTCCTATCGATAGCCCGGCCCATTTTCTCTGTGGGGGACAAAAGGAGAGGGGTGGACTTCAGTGTTTCCATGGGCAAATACACAAACTAACATCTATTCACACTTGTGAGAGATCGCAGAGGAGGAAGTGAGCGTGGTACCTGAGTGCTGGTGTGGCAGGCGGCAGCCCAGGTTAAAGATGGAGGCAGAGGCAGTAGACATAAGGCGGGGTTAAAAAGGAGGAAGAAGCAGTGACAGAGACAGACGTGCAAAGAGACGAGCGCTCAAAAACAAGCTGAGCAGTGTCACCTTCTGTATTCACGCTGGATCTTATAAAAGTATGACATGGGTAAAATAGACGTTTGTATGGAGGTTATTATAAACTTCATTACCAAAGCTTTTATGGCTTGACACTGAATTTATGCGACTGAATTTTTTGCGTTTCAATTTTGTGAACCTAATTTTTTCAATCAAAATGTGCTGACAATTTCATTGAGTAAGAATCTGTGTACAAAATGTATGGGTTCAAGAAGTCAGTGAGTTTATTGCTTCAAAACTCAAGAATCACTTCCAGTAAATTAAGACTGAAGCAATTGATCCTGTTTGAGAACCAGCCAATGGGCGCTTCAGTCTAAATTAACTGGAAGTGGCTCTTGAAGCAACAAATATTTCTGCACTGAATTTTTTTTACACTAAATATTTTATACAATTAATTTTTGTACACTGAATTTTTTATACACTTAATGTTTATAAATACATTTTTTACACTAAATATTTTATACATTTAATTTTTTTACACTGATTTTTTTTTTTGTGCAAAAGTTTTATACACCAAATTTTTCATATACTTAATTTTTATAAATACAGTTTTTTACACATAATTTTTCTGCATTTAATTTTTTTTACTGAATTTTCAATTTTTAAATACACACATTTTGCACACAAATTTTTATTTACCAAAATGTCAGCATAATTTGATTTTTAAATTTAATGTCCAAAAAAAGCTTTCGTAATGAAGAAACAAAATAACCTCCATGCGTGTGCCTAATTTGCATAAATTGGCACATTGCTTGTAATTAAAAAAAAGTCTTAAAAAACATTATGCATATGTAAAAAACAAAAACCAATCTTTGTGTTATTATTAGTTAGTTAGGAGTAAGGCTGTCCCAATCTGATAATGATATAGGTCCAATTTTCGGCAATAAAACAAGTATGGGATGGTATTGCCTTCTTTGTAAATGCTTGTATCGGACTAGTTACTTGTCCGATAATGTGTGTGGTATACAAGATAACATACATGTGTGGTATCATGTGCGATGCAAGCAGTCCCGCAGCGTGTTTACTTGTGTGTGGTATCATGTGTGATACAAGCAGTCCGGCAGCGTGTTTACTTGTGTGTGGTATCATGTGTGATACAAGCAGTCCCGCAGCATGTTTACTTGTGTGTGGTATCATGTGCGATACAAGCAGTCCCGCAGCATGTTTACTTGTGTGTGGTATCATGTGCGATACAAGCAGTCCTGCAGCGTGTTTACTTGTGTGTGGTATCACGTGTGATGCAAGCAGTCCCGCAGCGTGTTTACTTGTGTGTGGTATCATGTGCGATACAGGCAGTCCTGCAGCGTGTTGTGTGTGGTATCATGTGTGATACAAGCAGTCCTGCAGCGTGTTTACTTGTGTGTGGTATCATGTGTGATACAAGCAGTCCCGCAGCATGTTTACTTGTGTGTGGTATCATGTGCGATACAAGCAGTCCCGCAGCATGTTTACTTGTGTGTGGTATCATGTGCGATACAAGCAGTCCTGCAGCGTGTTTACTTGTGTGTGGTATCACGTGTGATGCAAGCAGTCCCGCAGCGTGTTTACTTGTGTGTGGTATCATGTGCGATACAGGCAGTCCTGCAGCGTGTTGTGTGTGGTATCATGTGTGATACAAGCAGTCCTGCAGCGTGTTTACTTGTGTGTGATATCATGTGCAATACAAGCAGTCCCGCAGCGTATTTACTTGTGTGTGGTATTATGTGTGATACAAGCAGTCCTGCAGCGTGTTTACTTGTGTGTGGTATCATGTGTGATACAAGCAGTCCTGCAGCGTGTTTACTTGTGTGTGATATCATGTGCAATACAAGCAGTCCCGCAGCGTATTTACTTGTGTGTGGTATCATGTGTGATACAAGCAGTCCTGCAGCGTGTTTACTTGTGTGTGGTATCATGTGTGATACAAGCAGTCCCGCAGCGTGTTTACTTGTGTGTGGTATCATGTGCGATACAAGCAGTCCCGCAGCGTGTTTACTTGTGTGTGGTATCATGTGCGATACAAGCAGTCCTGCAGCGTGTTTGCTTGCGTGTGATATTATGTGCGATACAAGCAGTCCCGCAGTGTGTTTACTTGCGTCGGATATCATGTGCAATACAAGCAGTTCTGCAGCTTGTTTACTTGTGTGTGTGAGATATAATGTGCGATACAAGCAGTTCTGCAGCGTGTTTACTTGTATGTGATATTATGCGCGATACAAGCAGTTCTGCAGCGTGTTTACTTGTGCGTGATCTCATGTGCGATACAAGCAGTCCTGCAATGTATTTACCTGTGTGTGATATCATGTGCGATACAAGCAGTCCTGCAGCGTGTTTACTTGTGTGTGATATCGTGTGCGATACAAACAGTTCTGCAGCATGTTTACTTGTGTGTGATATCATGTGCGATACAAGCAGTTCTGCAGCGTGTTTACTAGCGTGTGATATGATGCGCGATACAAGCAGTTCTGCAGCGTAAACTTGTGTGTGATATCATGTGCTATACAAACAGTTCTGCAGTGTGTTTACTTGTGCGTGATCTCATCTGCGATACAAGCAGCCCTGCAGCGTGTTTACTTGTGTGTGGTATCATGTGCAATATAAGCATCTCTGCAGCGTGCTTGCTTGCGTGTGATGTGATGCGTGATACAAGCAGTTCTTCAGCGTGTTTACTTGTGTGTGATATCATCATGGGACGGCGTAGCTTGGTTGGTAGAGCTGCCGTGCCAGCAACTTGAGGGTTCCAGGGCCGATCCCCACTTCCCCCATCCTAGTCACTGCCTTTGTGTCCTTGGGAAGGACACTTTACCCACCTGATCCCAATGTCACCCACACTGGTTTAAAGGCCTACTGAAATTACATTTTTTTATTTAAACGGGGATAGCAGATCCATTCTATGTGTCATACTTGATCATTTCGCGATATTGCCATATTTTTGCTGAAAGGATTTAGTAGAGAACATCGACGATAAAGTTCGCAACTTTTGGTCGCTGATAAAAAAAAGCCTTGCCTGTACCGGAAGTAGCGTGACGTCACAGGTTGAAGGGCTCCTCACATTTCCCCATTGTTTACACCAGCAGGCATTCAATGTTTTATTTTAAATTTTATTTAATATACCATTGATGTTTTTTCGTTGGTTTTTTGAAAGTTGATTTTGCACTATTAAGTTATATAAGCGTTGCTTGTTCCATATTCAGTGTTAAAGAAAATCAGTGTAGCAAACTGAGCAATAATTAACGTTTTATTCATGCACTTTCTCTTGCTACTTCAAGGCTTGAATGTTTGATTAATTCATTATTGTTATTTTATTTTCAAATTTATTATTAGCCTGTGGAAAATGTTAATGTTGATATTTACCTCAGATGGCTGCAAATAGAAAAGAGGCATTCAATTTTTGTTTTAATTTTATTTGATATGCCATTGATATTTTTAAATCATTATTATTATGATTATTATTATTTGAAACTCGATTTTGCATGTCACTATAAAGTTATATCAGCCTTGCTTGTTCAATATTCAATGCAAAACTTGTTTGGGTCCCTATTAAAAGGTTCATTTGTTCAACCTTGGCCCGCAGCTTTGTTCAGTTTTAAATTTTGGCCCACTCTGTATTTGAGTTTGACACCCCTGCTCTAAAGGGTGAGCGGGGCTAATGTGGTGTAGTAAAACGGGTCATGTTTTTATGGATATAAATTATGTGTCTATCGCGATATACAGTATATTGACATCGTTTTATCGCCAAGTACTACTTTCAATACAGGAATCTTCTTGACTATTTTGAGCTACATTAGGTGGTGTTAGAATGTTGGAAGCAAAGCTCAGTATAAAAACAACACAAGCCCGAAGCCTCCATGCAGACTTAAGTGACAGAAAGTGAGCCTGGCCAGGTGTTTTCCTACCTGTGGCAGACTGAAGGCGATGGTGCCGGCGTTGACGCTGGGGTGTGTCGTCAAGCTGAACACGTACTTGTGCGTTACGTTGCGCACGGTGACGTGTCTGCGGCGACATGAAGAGGAAATAGCATGTACCGTTGCTGTCACATGACCGCGTGGAATAGCGAAAAGGGGAGCGGACTCACTGTTCAAAGGGCGCCTCTTTCTCGCTGATGACGGCAAAGTTGGTCAAGGAGAGCTTCTCTGTTGGGCAGCGCGCCACCTGCATCACCTGGCGGGAATAGAAACTGTTATTTAAACGCCGTAACAAGATTGGTCATTCATGAAATGTACTACGATACAGCGGAACCTCCATTTGCACACCCTCTAAATGCAAACCTTTCGATTTAGTGTGCGAACGCTTCATTCATTCATTTGGTGTCACGCCTGCAGGACAAAAAGCAGGGCGAAGCATTGTTGAGGAGGCGCAGCCCTCCATGTTACTTGCGATACAAGCAGTCCCGCAGCGTGTTTACTTGTGTGTGATATCATGTGCGATACAAGCGGTCCTGCAGCGTGTTTACTTGTGTTATATCATGTGAGATACAAGCAGTTCTGCAGCTTGTTTGCTTGTGTGTGATATTATGTGCGATACAAGCAGTCCCGCAGCATGTTTACTTGTGTGTGATATCATGTGAGATACAAGCAGTTCTGCAGCTTGTTTGCTTGTGTGTGAAATCATGTGCGATACAAGCAGTTCTGCAGCATGTTTACTTGTGTGTGATATCATGTGATATACAAGCAGTTCTGCAGCTTGTTTGCTTGTGTGTGAAATCATGTGCGATACAAGCAGTTCTGCAGCATGTTTACTTGTGTTTGATATCATGTGAGATACAAGCAGTTCTGCACCTTGTTTGCTTGTGTGTGAAATCATGTGCGATACAAGCAGTCCCGCAGGGTGTTTACTTGTGTGTGATATGTGCTATCAGGCGGTCCTGCAGTGTGTTTACATGTGTGATATCATGTGCGATATAAGCAGTCCCGCAGGGTGTTTACTTGTGTGATATCATGTGCGATACAAGCACTCCTAAAGCTTGTTTGCTAGTGTGTGGTATTATGTCCAATACAAGCTGTTCTGCAGCGTGTTTACTTGTGTGTGATATCATGTGCGATACAAGCAGTTCTGCAGCGTGTTTACTTGTGTGTGTGATATCATGTCGCACATGATATCACAGCGTCCTGGTACAAGCAGTCCCGCAGCGTGTTTACTTGTGGGATATCATGTGCGATACAAGCACTCCTAAAGCTTGTTTGCTAGTGTGTGGTATCATGTCCAATACAAGCAGTTCTGCAGCGTGTTTACTTGTGTGTGGTATCATGTCCAATACAAGCAGTTCTGCAGCGTATTTACTTGTGTGTGATATAATGTGACATACAAGCAGTTCTGCAGCTTGTTTGCTTGTGTGTGATATAATGTGCGATACAAGCAGTTCTGCAGAATGTTTGCTTGTGTGTGATAATATATGCGATACAAGCAGTTCTGCCATACTTGCCAACCCTCCCGTTTTTAGCGGGAGAATCTCTCCCGACAACCTCCCGGCAGAGATTTTCTCCCGACAAACTCCCGGTATTCAGCCGGAGCTGGAGGCCACGCCCCCTCCAGCTCAATGCGGACTTGAGACTGAGTGGGGACAGCTTGTTCTCATGTCCGCTTTCCCACAATATAAACAGCTTGCCTAACGAATCCAAACGAATGGAAACAAGAATTTCAGTTCATCCAGGACAGTTCGAAGGGGAAGGTGTATGTTGCCTGTAAATATGTACAACAGACTTCTCCATTCTCCTCTCTGAGCTGCCACCTTACCGTGGTAGAGGAGTTTGCGTGTCCCAATGATCCTAGGAACTATGTTGTCCGGGGACTTTATGCCCCCTGGTAGGGTCTCCCAAGACAAACTGGTCCTAGGTGAGGGATCAGACAAAGAGCAGCTCGAAGACTTCTATGGGAATGAAACAACAAAGACTCAGATTTCCCTCGCCCGGACGCGGGTCACCGGGGCCCCCCTCTGGAGCCAGGCCCGGAGTTGGGGCACGATGGCGAGCGCCTGGTGGCTGGGCCTGCCCCCATGGGGCCCGGCCGGGCACAGCCCGAAGAGGCAACGTGGGTCACCCTTCCAATGGGCTCACCACTCATGGGAGGGGCCGTAGAGGTCGGGTGCATTGTGAGCTGGGCGGCAGCCGAAGGCAGGGCACTTGGCGGTCCGATCCTCGGCTACAGAAGCTAGCTCTTGGGACGTGGAACGTCACCTCGCTGGGGGGGAAGGAGCCTGAGCTAATGCGCGAGGTAGAGAAGTTCCGGCTAGACATAGTCGGACTCACTTCGTCGCACAGCAAGGGCTCTGGAACCAGTTCTCTCGAGAGGGGCTGGACTCTCTTCTACTCTGGCGTTGCCGGCAGTGAGAGGCGACGGGCTGGGGTGGCAATTCTTGTTTCCCCCCGGCTCAGAGCCTGCATGTTGGAGTTCAACCCGGTGGACGAGAGGGTAGCTTCCCTCCGCCTTCGGATGGGGGAACGGGTCCTGACTGTGGTTTGCGCTTACGCGCCAAACCGCAGCTCAGAGTACCCACACTTTTTGGATTCACTCGAGGGAGTACTTGAGAGTGCTCCCCCGGGTGATTCCCTCGTTCTACTGGGGGACTTCAATGCTCATGTTGGCAGCGACAGTGAAACCTGGAGAGGCGTGATTGGGAAGAATGGCCGCCCGGATCTGAACCCGAGCGGTGTTTTGTTATTGGACTTTTGTGCCCGTCACAGATTGTCCATAACGAACACCATGTTCAAACATAAGGGTGTCCATATGTGCACTTGGCACCAGGACACCCTAGGCCGCAGTTCCATGATCGACTTTGTAGTTGTGTCGTCGGATTTGCGGCCTCATGTTTTGGACACTCGGGTGAAGAGAGGGGCGGAGCTTTCTACCGATCACCACCTGGTGGTGAGTTGGCTGCAATGGTGGGGGCGGATGCCGGACAGACCTGGCAGGCCCAAACGCATTGTGAGGGTTTGCTGGGAACGTCTGGCAGAGTCTCCTGTCAGAGAGAGTTTCAATTCCCACCTCCGGAAGAACTTTGAACATGTCACGAGGGAGGTGCTGGACATTGAGTCTGAATGGACCATGTTCCGCGCCTCCATTGTCGAGGCGGCTGATTGGAGCTGTGGCCGCAAGGCAGTTGGTGCCTGTCGTGGCGGTAATCCTAGAACCCGTTGGTGGACACCGGCGGTGAGGGATGCCGTCAAGCTGAAGAAGGAGTCCTATCGGGTTCTTTTGGCTCATAGGACTCCTGAGGCAGCGGACAGGTACCGACAGGCCAAGCGGTGTGCGGCTTCGGCGGTTGCGGAGGCAAAAACTCGGACATGGGAGGAGTTCGGGGAAGCCATGGAAAACGACTTCCGGACGGCTTCGAAGCGATTCTGGACCACCATCCGCCGCCTCAGGAAGGGGAAGCAGTGCACTATCAACACCGTGTATGGTGAGGATGGTGTTCTGCTGACCTCGACTGCGGATGTTGTGGATCGGTGGAGGGAATACTTCGAAGACCTCCTCAATCCCACCAACACGTCTTCCTATGAAGAAGCAGTGCCTGGGGAATCTGTGGTGGGCTCTTCTATTTCTGGGGCTGAGGTTACCGAGGTAGTTAAAAAGCTCCTCGGTGGCAAGGCCCCGGGGGTGGATGAGATCCGCCCGGAGTTCCTTAAGGCTCTGGATGCTGTGGGGCTGTCTTGGTTGACAAGACTCTGCAGCATCGCGTGGACATCGGGGGCGGTACCTCTGGATTGGCAGACCGGGGTGGTGGTTTCTCTCTTTAAGAAGGGGAACCGGAGGGTGTGTTCTAACTATCGTGGGATCACACTCCTCAGCCTTCCCGGTAAGGTCTATTCGGGTGTACTGGAGAGGAGGCTACGCCGGATAGTTGAACATCGGATTCAGGAGGAACAGTGTGGTTTTCGTCCTGGTCGTGGAACTGTGGACCAGCTCTATACTCTCGGCAGGGTCCTTGAGGGTGCATGGGAGTTTGCCCAACCAGTCTACATGTGTTTTGTGGACTTGGAGAAGGCATTCGACCGTGTCCCTCGGGAAGTCTTGTGGAGAGTGCTCAGAGAGTATGGGGTATCGGACTGCCTGATTGTGGCGGTCCGCTCCCTGTATGATCATTGCCGGCAGTAAGTCGGACACGTTCCCAGTGAGGGTTGGACTCCGCCAAGGCTGCTCTTTGTTACCGATTCTGTTCATAACTTTTATGGACAGAATTTCTAGGCGCAGTCAAGGCGTTGAGGGGATCTGGTTTGGTGGCTGCAGGATTAGGTCTCTGCTTTTTGCAGATGATGTGGTCCTGATGGCTTCATCCGGCCAGGATCTTCAGCTCTCACTGGATCGGTTCGCAGCTGAGTGTGAAGCGACTGGGATGAGAATCAGCACCTCCAAATCCGAGTCCATGGTTCTCGCCCGGAAAAGGGTGGAGTGCCATCTCCGGGTTGCGGAGGAGACCCTGCCACAAGTGGAGGAGTTCAAGCACCTCTGAGTCTTGTTCACGAGTGAGGGAAGAGTGGATCGTGAGATCGACAGGCGGATCGGTGCGGCGTCTTCAGTAATGCGGACGCTGTATCGATCCGTTGTGGTGAAGAAGGAGCTGAGCCGGAAGGCAAAGCTCTCAATTTACCGGTCGATCTACGTTCCCATCCTCACCTATGGTCATGAGCTTTGGGTTATGACCGAAAGGACAAGATCACGGGTACAAGCGGCCGAAATGAGTTTCCTCCGCCGGGTGGCGGGGCTCTCCCTTAGAGATAGGGTGAGAAGCTCTGCCATTCGGGGGGAGCTCAAAGTAAAGCCGCTGCTCCTCCACATCGAGAGGAGCCAGATGAGGTGGTTCGGGCATCTGGTCAGGATGCCACCCGAACGCCTCCCTAGGGAGGTGTTTAGGGCACGTCCGACCAGTAGGAGGCCACGGGGCAGACCCAGGACACGTTGGGAAGACTATGTCTCCCGGCTGGCCTGGGAACGCCTCGGGATCCCCCGGGAAGAGCGGGACGAAGTGGCTGGGGAGAGGGAAGTCTGGGCTTCCCTGCTTAGGCTGCTGCCCCCGCGACCCGACCTCGGATAAGCGGAAGAAGATGGATGGATGGATGGATGGACTTCTCCATTGAACACGGTGGCCGAAATGATATACTCATCATGAACGGAGAAGTTAAACAGGACAATACTGCCATCTAATGGATAGCCACTGGAACACTGAAATTCAAGTATTTCTTTTATGTAAATAAAAAATAAAAAAAAAAAAAAATATATATATATATATATATATATATATATATATATATATATATATATATATATATATATATATATATATATATGAAATATATATGAAATACTCGAGTTGGAGAATTCTAGCTGTAAATAACCACGCCCCCCGCCCCACCCTCCACCCCCCACCTTCCGATATTGGAAGTCTCAAGGTTGGCAAGTATGAGTTCTGCAGAGTGTTTGCTTGTGTGTGATATTATATGAGATACAAGCAATCCTCCAGTGTGTTTACTTGTGTGTGATATCACGTGCTATACAAGCGGTCCTGCAGTGTGTTTACTTGTTGTGATATCATGTGCGATACAAGCAAGCCCGCAGTGTTTACTTGTGTGATATCATATGCGATACAAGCAGTTCTGCAGCGTGTTTACTTGTGTGTGATATCATGTCCGATACAAGCGGTCCTGCAGTGTGTTTATTTGTGTGTGACATCATGTGCGATACAAGCACTTCCGCAGCACGTTTACTTGTGTGTGATATCACGTGCGATACAAGCAGTTCTGAACAGTGCTCTTTCCCGGGTTGCCAGACCACCTCTTTGATCCACATCTTTTATAATCGAGCACGAACAACAAAGATGCAACAAACACAGCAAAACATCAACGCCAAAGGGAAAAAACTATCACTGTTCTGCTGAACTTTGTTGTAGTCCCGCGTCTATCTGGGGTAGTGACCTTATATGTCGTGTCTGTGATCTCTTTTCTTTCCTCATTTTTTTTCTTTTCTCTTTCCTCAGGTGGTGGATCCGCCTGGGCGGTTGCTGAATGTTCCATCACCATCGCTGCAGGTGGGGCCGGTGGTTCCCGTGGCCACGTGCTGGGCAGTCCTGCCGCGGCTGGCTTGAGTGGGGGGCCTGGGCTTGTGGGGGCCCGGTTGCTTGTGGGGCGAGGAGGAGGGATCTCTGGGCCCCTCAGGGCAGGGCGTCCCATCCTTTAGCCGCATGCTGTATGGTCCTTCGCTAGCTTTGGGGCTGGCAGTCTACTGCTTCTCCCGTGCCTTGTCCTTTGCCGGGCACGTCTGTCTATGGCCTACCGTTGGCCTGCCAGGCGGCACGGTGAGCCCTGTTCTGGGGGTCCTGTCGCTGGCCAGTCTGCCTGCGTGGGGCCGGGGATCCCTTCTTCTCTGGGTACCGCACCTGCCTTTTTAAAGTGAGCTTTCTGGGTGGCTGGGGCAATACTTTGGCTCCCGCACAGACTGGAAAACAAATATACTGTACATGCAAACACCCATACACACAATTATTCATACATGTATACACGCACACATAGGTACTTACGCTCTAAGGCTGGGCGATATGGACCAAAACTGATACCGCAATATTTTTTTTTGAATAACGGTATCCAATATATACCGGTCTATTAAAAAAATAACGTTCAAAGTGCTTAAGGTTGCCTAGTGTACAGTCTCAGATTATTTTTTGTTGTAAGTAGTAACATAATGCGTTGTTTATTCTTTAATAAGTTAGCTGTTACTATGTCAAAGCAATTTTCGTTCATTTTATTTATGAATGTTAGGTTTATATCCTCACGCTTGTGCGCGGGATACATGGAGCTTCTACGGTGAAAGCCGCAGGCTGTTCAGTTTAAAACTACTCTTCAGCCACCCAGCCGCTACATTACAGTAGCTTTGTCCGCACGGGCTATGGGTAGAGGCACTTTTAAACCAAGTTGTAGTTAAATATTTGACACACCAAGGAAGCAGCAGAAAGAAGCTATCGCTAGCTACTGTGCTAAGTCGCTAACAGAAGTGAACAACATAAACAGATGAGATTAGTGATAAAGTCGCTACAAGGAGAGTTATAGCAAATTGGTGTATGTGTAAATAAAGCTGTAGTCACTCACCAATAGCCAAAATGCTGTCCAAAGCATCGCATCACTCCGGAGTCAACAAGTCTGCAGCGTGCCGTCATTAAAAAAAAAAAAAAAGTTTGATGCGCAGCACGTTATTGCGCGCCAAAGTGCGTCAGAGAGAAGCTGCAAGAGGGGGGGGGGCCAAAGAGGACGCCCTATGCTTCGCCCGCAAACGGCCGTAACAAATGCACATCAAAAGATACCGGCGTGGCGGTATTGTCTCAAATATATACCGCTTTCTAAAGTATACCAAAAATTGTTACGGCGAGGGGGTCGCAGCTTACTGCGGGGTTCGTTCCCCCGGGATGCAGACGGACCACTCCGGACAAGGCGTGCAGGTAGGAACATGATTTAATCTTCAAAAGCACATACCAAAAACAGAAAACAAGCAGAAGGGAAAACGTGCCGATCCCACATGAAGCTAAGGTACAAACTAGCACAGGAAGCATAAATTAGAAGCCAAAAAATATCAACGTAACCTGTTGCGTACAGCAAACAATGAAGCCAGGACGAGTGTGGCGGGAGAGGTGAATAAATAGCTCTCTGATTAGTGGTCGACAACAGGTGAGCGTGCCGACCACTAACTAGAGGCAGGTGAACCCAATTAATCCCCATGGAAACTAAAACAAACCCAGAGGTGCACAAACAGGAACTAAGGGAGTCCAAAACTAACAGAAAATAACAAAACATGATCCGGGCCACGGATCTTGACAAAAATAAGTATAATACCGGTTTATCGCACAGTCCTTATACGCTCGCATATACATACACAAATACGGGATACACATCCACACACACATTCACTCTACAAACAAACATATACATAAATATATATACATACTGTACATATACAAGCACATACAGTATGCATACCTACACTCAAGTGTAAAATCACGTTGCATCAAACATAAATTAACGTTGTTCCCCTAGGGAAAACTGGGTTAAAAAAGGCACACTGACAAAGTTTAACCTAATATTACTATAACAATCTACAAGGTTAATACGGTCCGCTTCTCTTTCTTCACCCCCATTTATCTGCTTTCTTTTGTAATTCAAGTTATCATTACATATATGTATCGCTGCATTTGAAACAAGTGTATTGTTGATAATACAGGTAATTGTTATTATTCATTATCAATAGTACTATTTCTATTGGTATTTGTATTGCTCCATTTGTAGTGTAATAATGTTTGTCATTTCTGTGTTACTAATATTTACTGATGCTGCTCTGTTGTTGTTGTCTATTTGTCTTATCCCTTTCTTGTCCCTGCAATTTACCCCTCTGTCTTCCTTTTTTCCTTCCTTCTACCCCCTCCTGCGCCAAATATTAAATACATCCATTAATAAAGTCAAATACAAATAAGGCAACAAGAGAAGTATCCAACACTTCTCTTTTCTAAAGTAAATCTGTACAGCAGATATGATCATCTACATCAGGGGTCCCCAAACTTTTTGACTCGGGGGCCGCATTGGGTTAAAAAAATTTGGCCGGGGGCCAGGCTGTATATATATATATATATATATATATATATATATATATATATATATATTAGGGCTGCAACTAACGATTAATTTGATAATCGATTAATCTGTTGATTATTACTTCGATTAATCGATTAATAATCGGGTGAAAGAAACAAACTACATTTCTATCCTTTCCAGTATTTTATTGAAAAAAAAACAGCATACTGGCACCATACTTATTTTGATTATTGTTTCTCATCTGTTTGTACATGTTGCAGTTTATAAATAAAGGTTTATTTAAACAAATAAAAAAAAATACTTTTTTTTTTTTTTTAAAAGCCTCTGCGCATGCGCATAACATAGATCCAACGAATCGATGACTAAATTAATCGGCAACTATTTTTATAATCGATTTTAATCGATTTAATCGATTAGTTGTTGCAGCCCTAATATATATATATATACATATATACATTGTCTTTATAATCTGTTTTGTCATTTAACATCAATTAGCATTGATGTTCATCAACATTTAACATTGTCACGTTATCGATGGGAAAATTCATTTTTAGACAATATGATTTGCCTGAGCGACTAGGAGACACCAAGAGTAACAAGCGGTAGAAAATGGATTATCAATCAATCAATCAATCAATGTTTATTTATATAGCCCTAATCACAAAAGTCTCAAAGGGCTGCACAAGCCACAACGACATCCTCGGCACAGAGCCCACACAAGGGACGTCGATGTGAATGACTATGAGAAACTAAAAGGCGTACCCCATGGTTTACAGAAGAAACTAAAGCCCATAAATTATCATGTAGAAAGCTGGAACGTAAATGGCGCGCGACTAAACTTGAGGTTTTCCATCAAGCATGGAGTGATAGTTTAATAACTTATAAACGCATGCTTACCTTAGCTAAAGCTAAATATTACTCAAATCTCATCCACCTCAACAAAAATGATCCTAAATTTTTGTTCAGTACAGTAGCATCGCTAACCCAGCAAGGGACTCCTCCCAGTAGCTCCACCCACTCCACAGATGACTTTATGAATTTCTTTAATAAGAAAATTGAAGTCATTAGAAAGGAGATTAAAGACAATGCATCCCAGCTACAACTGGGTTCTATTAACACAGATACGACTGTATATACGACGGATACCGCCCTCCAAAATAGTTTCTCTCTCTTTGATTAAATAGCATTAGAGGAATTGTTAAGATGTGTAAATGGGACAAAACAAACAACATGTTTACTTGAGGAGGAAAGATTTTTTTTAAAATGCTGGGGGGCCGGATCCGGCCCGCGGGCCGTAGTTTGGGGACCCCTGATCTACATCAACAATATGATTTGTCTGAGTAGCTGGACAGGACAAAAAAAAATCTGCCTCCGTCTGTCACTCGCTATAACTTTTTTTGCTCCGTAAACAAGCCCCGCCCACTCTGCCCCCACACTGTTTGTGCCAGGTCTGCATGAAGCAGAGCTTCGTATGTCAGTCAAAACAAAAGTGCAAATTCTAACCAGTGGAATCATTTCTATAGTTTGAAAATATCCAGCGGGCCGCAATGAAATGTTAATTATGTTGTATTATGCCCAGATAGCCGAGTTAACTGCTTTTTTTGTATGCTGTTTCGCAAGACCCGTGTCACGTGACTCCAGACTTGACACCTCATTGGCTGGTTCTGAGACAGGATCGATTGTTTCAGCCTTAATTTACCGGAAGTGAGTCTTGCTTTTTGAAGCAGCAAATTTTTCGACACTGAATTTTTCAGCGCTGAATTTTTATACACCGAATTTTTATACACCGAATTTGTATACACTGAATTTTTAAACACGCATTTTGCTGACACATTTGTTTTCAATGAAATTCAGTAAACAAAATGCAAACGCCCAAAAATTAAATTGCGTAAATTCCAGTGTAAAAAAAAAAAAGGTTTTGTAATTAAGACAAATTACACTGCAAAAACAAGTGTAAAATATTAACTTTTATGAAGGTTGCAAACCCAATATTCACATTTACATAGTTTTTAATGGAAAAATATACTTAATTGTATGAACTTTTCGATTTACGAGCCCTGTTAATGAACTAGTTAAGTTCGTAAATCGAGGTTCCACTGTATATCGGGTGATAGAGATATACAACATTGCCAAAAGTATTTGGCCACCCATCCAAATGATCAGAATCAGGTGTCCTAATCACTTGGCCCGGCCACAGGTGTATAAAATCAAGTGCTTAGGCATGGAGACTGTTTCTACAAACATTTGTGAAACAATGGGTCGCTCTCAGGAACTCAGTGATTTCTAGCGTGGAACTGTCATAGGATGCCACCTGTGCAACAAATCCAGTCGTGAAAATTCCTCGCTCCTGAATATTCCAAAGTCAACGGTCGGCTTAATTATAAGAAAATGGAAGAGTTTGGGAACAACAGCAACTCAGCCACCAACTGGTAGGTCATGTAAGACAGAGAGGGGTCAGCGGATGCTGAAGCACATTGTGCAAAGACTTTCTGCACAGTCAGTTGCTACAGAGCTCCAAACTTCATGTGACCTTCCAATTAGCCCACGTACAGTACGCAGAGAGCTTCATGGAATGGGTTTCCATGGCCGAGCAGCTGCATCTAAGCCATACATCACAAAGTCCAATGCGAAGCGTCTGATGCAGTGGTGTAAAGCACGTCGCCACTGGACTCTAGAGCAGTCGAGACGCCTTCTCTGGAGTGATGAATCACGCTTTTCCATCTGGCAATCTGATGGACGAGTCTGGGTTTGGAGGTTGCCAGGAGAACGGTAGATTTTTGACTGCATTGTGCCAAGTGTGACATTTGGTGGAGGAGGAATTATTGTGTGGGGTTGTTTTTCAGGACTTGGGCTTGGCCACTGAAAGGGACTTTGAATGCTCCAGGATACCAAAACATTTTGGACCATTCCATGCTCCCAACCTTGTGGGAACAGTTTGGAGCGGGCCCCTTCCTCTTCCAACATGACTGTGCACAAAGCAAGGTCCATAAAGACATGGATGACAGAGTCTGGTGTGGATGAACTTGACTGGCCTGCACAGAGTCCTGACCTGAACTCGATAGAACACCTTTGGGATGAATTAGAACAGAGACTGAGAGCCAGGCCTTCTCGATCAACATCAGTGTGTGACCTCACCAATGTGCTTTTGGAAGAATGGGCGAAAATTCCTATAAACACACTCTGCCCTCAGAGCACTCTGACCCCGTATCTCAGTGACTGTGTCACAAACCTGGGGGTAAAGTTCGACTCAGATTTTAAAATCGAAAAACAAATCAGCAGCGTCGTTCAAAAAAGCTTTTATCAATTACGCCAAATAGCGAAAGTGAAACCGCTTCTATCAGGACATGATCTCGAGAAATTAATCCACGCCTTTATCTCGACTCGTCTTGACTACTGCAATGCCCTGTATGTAGGCATTAGCCGGGCCTCCCTCGCCCGCCTGCAGCTCGTGCAGAACTCTGCTGCTCGTCTGCTGACACAGACCCGCAGACGTGAGCACATCACCCCTATATTAGCGTCCCTTCACTGGCTCCCTGTGCGTTACCGAATCAATTTTAAACTCCTTTTATTTGTTTTTAAATGTCTAAACAACCTCGCGCCAACATATCTCTCCGACCTCCTTCAGCCTTACTGCCCCACCCGATCCCTAAGATCAGCTGCTACTGACGGTCCCAGACACAAGGCTGAAGCTTAGAGGTGACAGAGCTTTCGCCGCTGCTGCTCCCAAGCTCTGGAACGACCTACCTCTTAGTGTTAGACAAGCCTCCTCTCTTCCTGTTTTTAAATCTCTCTTAAAAATATACTTTTATTCCATGGCTTTTAACACTAAGTGATATCCATCCTGCAATGGCGCCCCATAATACACCTGCTGTGAACCTGTTTTTATGTTTTTATGTTTTATTTATTTATTTTTTATCGTGTTCTGTTTGTGTTGTGTTGTGTTTGCTCGGTTCTCGTATTATCTTTTAACCTGCCCATTGTACAGCACTTTGGCAACCCCTGTGGTAAATTTTAAATGTGCTTTATAAAAAAAGTTGATTTGATTTGATTTGATTTAAACACAATCCGCAACCTTGTGGACAGCCTTCCCAGAAGAGTTGAAGCTGTAATAGCTGCAAAGGGTGGACCCACATCATATTGAACCCTATGGGTTAGGAATGGGATGGCACTTCAAGTTCATATGTGAGTCAAGGCAGGTGGGTCAAATACTGTTGGCAATATAGTGTATGGCCGTTACTCACTAGGCCCTTAGAGTGTCCGTCCTGAGATCGGTAGGTTGTGAGTTCAAACCCCGGCCGAGTCATACCAAAGACTATAAAAATGGGACCCATCACCTCCCTGCTTGGCACTCAGCATCAAGGGTTGGAATTGGGGGTTAAATCACCAAAAATGATTCCCGGGCGCAGCCACCGCTGCTGCACACTGCTCCCCTCACCTCCCAGGGGGTGAACAAGGGGATGGGTCAAATGCAGAGGACAAATTTCACCACACCTAGTGTGTGTGTGTGACAATCATTGGTACTTTAACTTTAACTTGAATTGCGTCCTGCTTTGTTGATGTTGTGTTTGACTGTAAATGGCTGGACATTTCCAAATAATACGATCAGATTGAACCATTTAGTTTAATTAAGTTGGGTCTTTGTTTCCATAAAGTCATACACATAATACACATTTGAAATACTATTTTTTTTAAAACATATTTCATACATACTCTGTTATTTATTTATTTTTAATTGAGGAAGTAGGCGTCCAAGAGAAATGTTTTGGTCGCCAAAGCAAAAGAACTAACTCATGTTCACTTCATCTTTTTTGCTCTTGCTCTGTTAACCACTGCACTCTTATTTATTATTTAGCCTTGCACATAGTGATTAAAGTACTTGTTTGCAGATAAATGATAAATAAATGATAAATGGGTTATACTTGTAGAGCGCTTTTCTACCTTCAAGGTACTCAAAGCGCTTTGACAGTATTTCCACATTCACCCATTCACACACACACAGTCACACACTGATGACGGGAGCTGCCATGCAAGGCGCTAACCAGCAGCCATCAGGAGCAAGGGTGAAGTGTCTTGCCCAAGGACACAACGGACGTGACTAGGATGGTAGAAGGTGGGGATTGAACCCCAGTAACCAGCAACCCTCCGATTGCTGGCACGGCCACTCTACCAACTTAGCCACGCCGTCCCCCTAATAAAGATACTTGACTACCATCTGCTGGCAGAACGCAGCATTACATTCACCGCACACTACAAAACTCCTAGGTGTTTACATGGCAGTTCACTTATTAAAATGGCCACTGACAAAATATGATCAAAACGCAAGCATAGGAAATATTAATATGAACGTATTATCTTTAAATTTGGAAAATACTAAATTTATGGTATTCAGTAATAAAAGAAAGATAGAAGTTATTGTATCCATAAACAATGTGAAAATTGAGAAGGTGTCTGAAATCAGATTTCTTGGGGTCATCTTAGATGAAAAGTTGACATGGAAAGCTCATATATTGCATGTGAAAAATAAGGTAACTAAAAGCTTATTTATTTTGAACAAGGTTAAATACAGTTTCCTGTATAATACAATGAGAATGTTATATTGCTCAATTATTCTACCTTATTTCAATTATTGTGCAGAAATATGGGGAAATACATATCACAGCAACATAATGCATTTATTTCTTTTACATAAAAGAGTAATTCGTATCATTTTTACCGTAGGATACAGAGACCACACAAATCCACTCTTCATTAGGTCAGGATTAGTAAAACTAAAAGACATTGTAGAATTGCATACTCCATTAGTGATGTTCAAAGCTAGCAATAAAGTTCTTCCGAAGGACTTACAAAAGTTATTTGTGTTCACGTCTGAAGATGAGAACCACAGAAGGCCGTATGATTTTAAACAACCAAGAATGCGAACAAATTTGAAACAAATGTGCTTGTCTTTTTGTCCACTAGCGACGCTGAGATCCTTATTCATGCGTTTGTTACGTCTCGTCTCGATTACTGTAACGTATTATTTTCGGGTCTCCCTATGTCTAGCATTAAAAGATTACAGTTGGCACAAAATGCGGCTGCTAGACTTTTGACAAGAACAAGAAAGTTTGATCATATTACGTACACCTATACTGTATATACCTTTATATACCTATACTGGCTCACCTGCACTGGCTTCCTGTGCACTTAAGATGTGACTTTAAGGTTTTACCACTTACGTATAAAATACTACACAGTCTAGCTCCATCCTATCTTGCCGATTGTATTGTACCATATGTCCCGGCAAGAAATCTGCGTTCAAAGAACTCCGGCTTATTAGTGATTCCCAGAGCCCAAAGAAAGTCTGCGGGCTATAGAGCGTTTTCTATTCGGGCTCCAGTACTATGGAATGCCCTCCCGGTAACAGTTAGAGATGCTACCTCAGTAGAAGCATTTAAGTCCCATCTTAAAACTCACTTGTATACTCTAGCCTTTAAATAGACCCCCTTTTTAGACCAGTTGATCTGCCATTTCTTTTCCTCCACTCGCCTGTGCATCGGTTGGGGACATCTCTGCACTGCTGACCCGTCTCCGCTCGAGATGGTCTCCTGCTGGCCCCACTATGGACTGGACTCTCACTATTATGTTAGATCTACTATAGACTGGACTTTCACAATATTATGTCAGACCCACTCGACGTCCATTGCATCGGGTCTCCCTTAGAGGGGGGGGGGGGGGGGGGTCACCCACATATGCGGTCCTCTCCAAGGTTTCTCATAGTCATTCACATCGACGTCCCATTGGGGTTGTGAGTTTTTCCTTGCCCTTATGTGGGCTCTGTACCGCGGATGTCGTTGTGGCTTGTGCAGCCCTTTGAGACACTTGTGATTTAGGGCTGTATAAATAAACATTGATTGATTGATTGATTGGTCTGTTGCTGGTGTGAAAGCATGGAATTCTCTAAACAAAGACTTAAAAAGTTGCAAGAATATTTTTGAATTCAAAAAGAGTTACAAAAAGAGACAACTGGAATTATATCAAACTGATTTTTGAATTTTGATTGGACGTGTCATTGTGAAAATGCTTAAACGAAAATGAAAAAGTATGTTGGAGTTCGGGTGTTGGTGGAGGGAACAGTTATAAAGTCCATCCATTTTCTACCGCTTGTCCCTTTTGGGGTCGCGGAGGGTGCTGGAGCCTATCTCAGCTGCATTCGGGCGGAAGGCGGGGTACACCCTGGACAAGTCGCCACCTCATCACAGGGCCAACACAGATAGACAGACAACATTCACACACTAGGGCCAATTTAGTGTTGCCAATCAACCTATCCCCAGGTGCATGTTTTTGGAGGTGGGAGGAAGCCGGAGTACCCGGAGGGAACCCACGAAGTCATCTAAAATAATTTGTGTTAAAAAGGGGGCAGATAAATATAAAAATAGTATTCTTCCATCTGCTCCTTTCTGGTCATGGAAATGTATAAGAAACAAAAAAACAATGAAAGTGTCAACTGTACGTGGCCTGTATATATGCATTTTCATGAAAGGAATAAAAAGAAATGATGAATGATGAACGTCAACATGTAAAATACATGGTGTTATTGAATTATCAGTGGTAGATATGAAGAAGAAGATTAGTAAATAAGCTCATCCTGCTCCTTTTCGGACATGTTGAATTGGCCAATTTTAGTCACGTGACGTGCTGAGCTTGTCTGAGACAAATCCGCCTTTTAGGGCAAGAACACTTGCTTACACATCACTTTAGTCCCATACAATGAACCCGTCCTAACTTTCTACTGCTTTGGAGCGAAGTTTATCACATTTAAGCGCGACCTAACTCGTGCTAGCAGACTATTTCGCGGTGATAAAATGTGTCTTTCCGGGATGCCAACTTTTGAATGACAAGTATTTTTTGCCACACTCGAGGAACGTAAGACAGCCTTTCAAGTCTTTTAAAGACGACTTTTAACCGTCGCTAAAGTAGCAATGTGTGTGTTTTCGATGTTTAAAACAAGTTCCACTCACCCTCGATGTCATATTTGTGTTTGGAGTTTGACGCCTGAAGTGCAAACTAGAACTCAACAAAGTTCTTCCGATGACAGACAACGGCACACTCCACCAAGTATCGCGAGATCTTGGTGCATCATGTGACCAAAATACATAGACGTCACCGCAGCGTGAGAGTGTTTATTTTATATAATGTGATACTGTACACTTATTTTAGGAGGAGATTGAAGTTGGTATATTAATGAAAGACGGCAATCTAGAAATTATTATTCATATATTGTTGCAAGCTATTTTTGTGTACAATAAAGTCGATTTCTGAGCGTAATATCCAAATTCTACCATTGGATCGATTATTTCAAATTATTAATAAAATCTCGGAAAATGTTAAAAAATAAAATTAAAATTAAAAGCCATTAAATGATTGTCTTTAATTGCAGGAATTTAAGTTGTTTTAGAAAATATTTTCTCATTTTGCATTTTTTCTAACATGTTTTGTTTGTCGAACAATGTTGATTGCTCAACCCACTGAATATCTGTAATATTGCTATGTATTGGAAGTGCCCTGGTTTGTTTGTCAATGTGTGCTGTCTGTGTGTTTAATTGTTTAATTAAAAAAAGTAGTAATTATATTTTATGAAGTAAAGTTAATTTTTAACAATATCCTGACTCTTTTTCACTTATTTAGTAACCAGTTGTGGAAAATGTACTTTCTTATAACAGCGCCTGCAAATGTACTACTTTAGTATCGCGAGAACAATCGGGATCTTGTGGTATCACTTGACAAAAATACGTTGACTTTAAAGCAGCGTGAGAGCGCTTCGACCCAATACATTATTTCTATTATAAAAATCTAAAAATATATACATTTTACATATTACCTTGACTTATTTGATTTATTTTGTTAACCAATTGTGTAAAATTTACTTTTTTATGAACAGGGCCTGCGAATGTATATTTTTAGTATCGCGGGAACGAGCGGGATCTTGTTGTATCACGTGACAAAAATACATTGACGCTCCGACGCAATACAGAATTCACATTTTATAAGTAAGAAATATATTATTTTCAGTTATTTTGGTAACTCGTGTAAAATGTAATTTTTAATGAACAGGGCCCGCGACTTTACTATTATAATACCGCGAGAATGGGCGGGATCTTGTGGCATCACGTGAGAAACAAATTGTAGACGTCACAGCTTCGCTCCAACAGAATATTTTGAATTTTATGTTAAGAGTAAGGGACAAGCGGTAGAAAATGAATGGATGGATGTTAAGAGTAAACTATTCATTTTGCATATTATCCTGACTCTTTTTCATGTATCTAGCAATGAATTGTTTTAAAAGTGCTTTTTTATAAACAGGGCCCACGCATTTAACTATTTGAACCAAGTAGCATTTTGAGCGAGGACAGTTTGTCAAGGTATTTAAGTGTTGTTTCAAGAGACAGGACAGATGTCTTTAAAATACAAAATATTTATTTTGAAAATGTCTTTATAAGAGAGAAAAAAACAACAAAACCATACAAATTGTTTGGTTACTAGCATACCACACTATGCTAGGAACTAACAATGGAGAAGAGAGGATGCTCAAGAGGCAAAGAAGACAAACTGTGTGCCTCCCGACGCCAAGAAACGTGGCACCGGTGGTGAAAGTTCACCTTGCCTCTTTTACAAATGTACACGAGCATTCAGGTGGGGCGGACAAGTGGCAACCATCATTGTTTTTTTAATTACAAAAACACAAAACCAAAAAGCAAATATAGTGAGTTTAATACACTTCTGAAGTACAGTGGGGACTGAAACTGTTGGCATTGATATGGGGAAGTCGCTGTTCAACCGAAATCGTGTTCCATTCTTCCAAAAACTGAACAGTTGCGCTTTTGAGAGACATGGCGAAGTCAAAGGACAAAAAGTGTTGTGTCTGCATTTGAGATATAAAGATATATGTATGTACTGTTCATCCTTTTCGTCGTTTTATTGTAGTTGTACAATAATATTCCCTGATGGCCTGGCTCGGCCGCTGTGTTAGAAGAAGAGATATCAAAATGAAAAGGGGATGGGGGGGGACAAAATAAAAGAAGAGAAGTTGCGATACTGTCCATTGAGTGAGGGGGGAGGGGTGTGTGATGGGGGAATCGTTTGTGTTCTTCTTCAAATGTTACATACGCTGCTCAAACACACACAGCTCCTCCACCACGCAGCCTCCGGGCTGCTCTGAGGACCACAAAGAGCAGAGTAAACGCATCAAGCTTCCATATCAACATTTCATACTCGGGCAGGGGTGTCCAAACCTATTCCCCTTAGGGCCCCACGCTGGAATATGAAAGCATGCAGGGGCCATTTTGATATTTTTCATTTTCAAAACTAATACTATACATATTTTTTTAACTTTAGGGCTACCCTCAAGTTAAAATTAAAAGTTAAAGTACCAATGATTGTCACACACACACTAGGTGTGGTGAAATTTGTCCTCTGCATTTGTCCAATCCCCTTGATCACCCCCTGGGAGGTGAGGGGAGCAGCGGTGCCACGCCCGGGAATCATTTTTGGTGATTTAACCCCCAATTCCAACCCTTGATGCTGAGTGCCAAGCAGGGAGGTAATGGGTCCCATTTTTTTAGTCTTTGGCATGACTCGGCCGGGGTTTGAACTCACAACCTACCGATCTCAGGGCGGAACCTCTAACCACTAGGCCACTGATTAGGTGGAGAGAGAGAAAGGTTCTCACATGAGAAGTGTCTCACTCATTAAAATATAAAAAAATAAAATCATATATTATTTTTTTATTCAACACTTAAATCTGTAGATCAATTTTCAGTCTATCAATAAATATATTTTTCTCTGTTTTTTGCCCTTTTGTCAAAACCCAGTGTTTTTATGGCAAACACACAAAATGTGCAATATTTTCCACCAAAACATTTTAAAAGTGGAATATTTGATGTGAAGTTATTGGAACTTAGGTCAATTGGTCAATAATTCATAACACATTTTTTGAGCAATGAGCTTAAAAAAAAATCCCACTAAAATTCTTAGGGATCCAAAAGGGTCCCACTCATAAGTGTTAAAAATAAGTACCAGTAATTCATATTTTTTTTTACTTTCAATACTTAAGTCTCGAGATCAACTTCAGATATTTCTGTTTATTTTAGGTTTTTATTTAAAAAAAAAAAAAGTTTTCTTCTTGTTTGTTTTACGTCCTTTTTGACAAAACCCTGTTTTTTTTGGTTTTTTTTAAAAAACAAAATGTACATTTCCCCCACAACATTTTTCAAAGTGCAATATATGGTGTGAAGCAAGTCGAGCTTCAAATACGTCAATAATTCATAACAATATTGATTTTAATTCAGTATTATTTTTTGAGCAATGCCAGTTTTTTTCTTTTAAGAATTCCAACTAAAATATTCAGGGACCTCAAAGAGCCCGACTCATAAAAACATTAAAATTAAGTCATACATTTTTTTGTGTTTAACTTTTAACGCTTAAGTCTTTGGGTCAACTTCAGATCTATTCGTCGATAAGTCTTCTATTTTTTCATGTTTTATGCCATTCTTGTCAAAACCTTGTTTTTATGGAAAAAACACAAAATATGCAATATTTTTCCACCAATTTTTTTAAAAGGGGAATATTTGATGTGACGTAAATGGAGCCTTAAATAGGTTAATAATTTATAACATTGATTAATTCTTTTTTTTAATAAGAAAAACATAATCCCACTTAAATTATTGGGGATTTAAAGGGCCCCACTCATAAAAATGTTAAAAATAAGTTGTTTTTTTACTTTCAACACTCTAGATCAACTTCAGATCTAAACCTCGATTATAAGTTTTTATGATTTTGTTATGTTTTTCGTATGATTTCTGCCAGTTTTTCATTAAAAACTTTGTTTTTTAAAATGGCAAATACACAAAATTTGCAATGTTTTCCCCCAAAAGTATTTCCAAGTGAAATATTTGATCTGATTGATTTTGATTAATTATTATTTGAGCAATGACAGTTTTCAAGTAAAAAACAGCTTGCATGACAGCTTTGTGTTATTAGAGTCCACATTGCAACTTTATCTCGTCACAATTCATCTGTTTGCTCTTCTATTCCACTTTTCTATGTTTTTTGGGATAGTATTTTCAGAATGTGCTGTGGGCCGTTAAAAATGAGCTGCTGGCCGCACTTTGGACACCCCTGCTCTACCGATCCGAGAATGGCAATCGTCTCACCTATGTCAGCTTCTTGGCTTTGTTGTAAAGTGAGTCCACCACTTTGCTCATGTTCTGAATGGTTTCCAAGGCTGCTTCGTACGTTTTGTCCACTGGCGGCTCCTCAAAGATGATCAAGACTCCTTCTCCCTGGTCCAGGATTCCTGCGGCGCAGAGAAACTCCTAAGTAATGCTTCAAAGCTCACGCTTGTGCCGTGCGGAGATATATATGATGGATCATACCGTGAAACTTTTTGTCCAGAATCATCTGCGATAGTTTACGCTCTACATCCCCCTGGAGATAAGATGCTGTATGAAGAGGGACAAGTGGTCTGACTGTAGGCGAGGGAGGAGAGGAGGACTTACCTTTGACAGTTTGATTAGACCCGATATGTGTTCTATCTGTAGACACAAGCACAGTCAGTAAATGAACTAGGGCTGTCAAAGTAGACCTGATGACAAATTAACGCTCATTTTCTTTGATGCCACTCTTTTTTGGTCACCCCATGTGCACTGGCGATAGATTATATCATTATATATCGCGATAGACACGTAACCGACATCGATTAAAAATGCATTCGTTAATTTTACTTTGGAAGTATTGAAGCAATGTTGGTTGCATGAACAAGGGCACTCGCTCTCTGGTAACTGAGTAATGCAGGAAGTGATGACGTGACACACTAACAGCCAATCAGGTGACTGTATCAACTATCAAGTTTGGTTGATTCTTTGCATGGAGTGAGAAGAGAAATTAAAAATGAAGAAATTGTGGATAAAAAAAGAAAAGTCACCAGACAGTTTTTGGGGATTTTTTTTCCAAAGGGACCGTAGTCAGACCAATGTGGTCTGTAAATGATGCAAGGCAAGACTGCTAATACCACACCACCTTGGCCGTGCTCACCCTTTAGAGCACAGCTGTAACTTCCTGCCAATAACCCTGCAGAAAATAGTTCTTCTCAGGTTTCTCCATGTTTACATTTTCAAACTTTGCACTATTTTCTTACACTAGATTAAGCATTTCTTACATATTCGTTATTTTTGCACTTTCATTTTAAGAGCTTATTGTTAAGTCTTCAATGGGATTTTACTTTTTTGTTTACATAGTTTGAGTGTTTTCCATGCTTGTGTTGACATTTCCTTTCTGCCCTGACAGCTGAGGGCATTACAATCAGAGGAAGTTACATTTGAAATCTGTAAAAAATATATACATGTATAAAAATAAAATATAAATAACATATTAAAAAAACATTAAAACTAACATATACACACACACATGTATAAATATAACATACAAATAGCTAAATAAAAATGTTAACATTTACCTGCTCCTTATTTTAAATAAGTCATAAAAAATATAAATATAAACACTTATATAGTGATAGAGTTTTTAAAGCCCACTGAGAGATGTTTGTTTCTGTGCGAGATAGTGTGTGTAAAAGAGTGTTGGTGTCCATTTTGTGTTTAGCTGTTTAAAATAGCACAATGTTTAACAAACATTTGCATAAATCGAACAAATTGTCCACTCCCATGTTGATAGTATCATAAACCTCAAAAAAGGATCTGTCTGAGGTACACCTATTAAAGATAAAATGCTTGCACCCAGACAAAATGTGACAAATGGTGATTAAATATTTAAATGCTTTGACAGCCTATAATGAAAACTATTATATTTTATTCTGAAGACACCATGTGGGAACGCACCTGCACCCTGGAGAAGGGCTCGATGACCCGGATGAGGTTCTGTTCCAGCAGGTTGTCGTACAGCGTGGCCAGGTGTGTGTTGATGATGGGGTCGTCCCTCAGCTCCGCTCTGTACTCTGTGAGGGCCTGCAGGGGGCGCACACACGCTCACGTTTAGGAGCGTCAACCTCACTTCCTCCTGACAAGATCCTCTTCTTACCTTTTCAAAGTCTGCTAACGATCGGTTCTTGCTGGCCTGGGCGACACATTTGAGAGCGTCTGTCTGCAGGGAGACAAACCTTCAACCTCTTGAAACAGTCAAAATAAATCCATCTGTGGCCACAGTGGAAATCGACCGACTATCAGCGCTATTTGTCATTTTGACGTATATCAGTATCGGCCTACAACAGAACTACATCAGCAGATACAATATATACACATATGATACTGTATCTGTACTTAGTATTTTTAAAAAAATCAATAAAGTTCCCTTTTTGCTGGATTTCAATATTTTTTTAAACCATTTTAGGAATAAAAATTACTTCCTTTGTCAATCATTCTCCTCAAATATGTTTTGATATCTGACACTGCATTTATTTGACTTCACGCGAGAATTATTTTCCAGTTTGCTCAGCTGCTTTTACTACGGCACTCATATGACCACACCCCCTTCCTCTCCTACTTGCAGTGCTGGTCGTCAAAACTTGTAATTTTTGCCAGGAAATCCAGTTTTTATCCCTCCTTCCTGGCGTCGCCCCGGTGCCGTTTTCTTTGTTTTGGCTACCGCAGCGATGGAGTCGCTCGACAAGCCTCCGTCCACAACACTCGCATCGTGGGCTCATTAAAGGAGCGCCACGAGTTTTATGTTCCATGATTCAATCAAATAACGCGACAGCGATGGACGGACATGAAGACGACAGAAAAGATATCTCTGCCAAAAACACAAACTTTGTGTAAATATATTGACAAATAAGATTATTACATAAGTAAAGAAGAGCAGGCAGCATCTCACACTTTCTGTAACATCCAGGAAGAAATTATCTTGAAAAAGGTCTCAACTATAATCTATGTGAAGGAGCCCAGAATTGTATTTATTAACATTTTCACAATATTTCAGCAACCTTACAATGTATAAAATCCATACAATTGTATAAAATTGAGTAGATGCGTTATTGTGAGGTAGAAAAATTTCAAATTTTTACAAATTTTCCAGAAGATTTTCTGTGTTTTGAAATGTAAATGCTCCTCTTAGACCAGGGGTGTCCAAACTTTTTCCACAAAGGGCCGCATACAGAAAAGTCAAAGCATGCAGGGCCCGTTTTGATATTTTATTTTGTAAAAAAAAAAAAATAATTCTAAAACAGACATATTCATTTACAGACTAAACAATGTGTCTGCTTCGTATGAATTGTTAGTATTAAAATTTGCTAATATTTTTTGCTCATTATGCTTACATTTTTAGTGTAGTTTTTTTCGTCTGATTTTATTTGGACAAAACTTGAGCTGCGGGCCGCAAATGGCCCCCGGGCCACACTTTGGACATCCCTGTCTTAGACACATGTAACAAAGGTGTTTGGTGTTTTTTGCTGATAAATTAAACAATATTAGCGCCGCATAAAACATTGTCACTACTGGTCCCACCTTTTAAACAAAAAATTATGTTAAAGCTGGGGTACCTAAGTTATATTCTTTAACTAAAAAAAATATTAGCATCATACAGTATATCGTAACAGTGATTATTTATGAATACATTGTACAAATGCGTGCTGTCTGTGCCTTATAGTTAAGTATTTTAGTATATAAAACACCGGAAGACAAAAACATTTGTCTAGATGGTGGTCAACCCTTCCAGATACAATCACAAGACTTAGAGAAAGGAGGGGTCACGAAGGAGCCTCCTCATTGGCTGATGCAATATATAGTGAAGTGCGTGCACGGTGCAAGCTTGTTTTCAGTAAAGCATGGCTGCCGAACACCCACCTGGAAAGATCGCAATACCTGCACTTGCTGTTACAGCATGTACTGCTAAAAAAAAACAAGAGGAAATCAAAGAAAGAAAGACGTTGTATGGTTAAAAAAACAGAAAAGACCCTAAACTCGAATGAATATCGGTCAGGCATATTCAAGATGGAGGGCATTGCGGGACAGTCTTGGACTAACTTTGGACGTGCAAGTTGCTGTTGTCCTTCTAGACCGGTAACCTAATGTTAAAGTTAAAGTACCAATGATTGTCACACACACGCTAGGTGTGGTGAAATTTGTCATCTGCATTTGACCCATCCCCTTGTTCACCCCCTGGGAGGTGAGGGGAGCAGTGGGCAGCAGCGGTGGCTGCACCCGGGAATCATTTTTGGTGATTTAACCCCCAGTTCCAACCCTTGATACTGAGTGCCAAGCAGGGAGGTAATGGGTCCCAATTTTATAGTCTTTGATATGACTCGGCCGGGGTTTTAACTCACAACCTACCGATCTCAGGGTGGACACTCTAACCACAAGGCCACTGAGTTCCATTTTCATACTTGCCAACCCTCCCGAATTTCAGTGCCTCTCACGAAAATCTCCCGGGACAACCACTCTCCCGAAAATGTCCCGATTTCCAGCCAGACAACTATATTGGGGGCGTGCCTTAAAGGCACTGCCTTTAGCGTCGTCTCTCACCTGAAAAGGAGACTATTATATATGTCTCCGTTATCCATAGGTTTATCTATAACCCATAACACAGTGGCCGAGTGGATATAGTCACTCACGAACGGTCAGATAAGCACAAGGCTGCGGCAACGCAGTATTATGGGCCACCTTGCAAGCAACATTCCGTTCTCATTTGCGGATGTTTTCAACAAATCCGTGAAGGATATGTTCCCGGATTCAGAGATCGCTCGCCAGTACTCAAATGGCAGAACAAAAGCTACTCAAATAGTGAAAGGTAAGTGTTTTTTTTTTTTAAAGTAAGCAGCAAGTACAGTACAGTTAGTAGAACAACTGTGTTTTCATTACTGTACTATATATATATATATATATATATATATATATATATATATATATATATATATATATATATATATACATACCGTATTTCCTTGAATAGCAGCAGGGGCGCTAATTAATTTAAAACCTCCTGTCACTCCGGCGTTTACCGGAAGCCGGCGGGATGGCCGTGCATGCGGTAATTATTTTAAAACCTCTTCTCACTCCGGCGTTTACCAAAAGGAATGCGGTAAATTTAGGCGTGCGCTTTGAGTGTGATGTAAGCATACCATCATGAAAAGCACATTTAATAAAAAAAAACGTTATTATGGTCTTACCTGTACTTATAAATGGAGTCCATTTGCAGCTCCTTCTGACCAAAAGCATCGATAACTTGTTTATAGAAGTCTTCCTTATTTTCTTTCTTCAGTTTTAAAAGTCTCCCTGTCTCGATGGAGATATTCCTTTAATTATTACCTCCTGCTTCGATTGAAAGTCCAGTTTAGAAAAACTGTTTTATTTTAGATACCGGTATGTAATCCTCCATGTTAAAAAAAAACAACCTCTTGCTGCGTGTAGTCACTTCTTCTGCAGTACCGGAAGTCGCAAGAAGGATCACTAGCGCGGTAGCGCCCTCTACCACCAGGAGGCGGGAGTCATTTAATGACTTATACCGTATTTGACACACGCAGCTACGGTATATTAATAAAACATAGCTGCTTACTGTTCTTTTTAGCATACTGTACCGGTATTCAATAGCTTGGACCTTAAATCCTACTGAATAGCTCTTTATCTTTTTTCCTTTGTGCGATTGCAAACTACTGAAAGCAGCTTCCTCCATTTTAAAAATGAGGACAGGTAAAGCGTCACTCGTGACGTAACGAATTTGACCCGGCGGAAGTTCTAGCCATATGCTAAATATTTTGCGAAACGAGTTTGACCCGGCGAAAATTATAGACATGCGATAATAAAATTAATATTTTGCGAAACGAATTTGATCCGGCGTTAATAATGAACCGGCGATAAGGCCAAGCATGCGTTAATTATTTTGAGAAACGAGTTTGACCCGGCAGTAATTCTAGACGTGCGAATACTGTATTCCCTGCGCCAATTCAAGGAAATACGGTATATATATATATATATATATAAGAAATACTTTAATTTCAACCAGCCCCCACCCCCCAATCTCCCGAATTCGGAGGTCTCAAGGTTGGCAAGTATGTCCATTTTCCAAAAAAATACCAACAAGGGGATCTTTGCTGCAACTTCAGACTGTCAACAACCTATGCGTGTGCACATAGAGCTTTCGTGCGCAATTTTGTGCACTTCCAGAGGGGAGGAGACTGGGAGGGACTATCAGTGAGGCGCACAGAGTGGGGGGCGGGATTATAGTTTGAATTCTGCCTGGCGACACAAGATTCAAGTACCCCAGCTTGAAAAAACAATTCAAAGCCTTGCAATTTTGTTATTCTTATAGACAGACCTGTGAATAACAAAATAGTGTAATTTTTTGAAGACCTAATGCACCTCTTTGGATTAATTCAAAGCCTTATCCAGCTGTTTACTGGCTTATACCATTCGTGTTGAAAAAACTTAGCTCCAAATATCGCTCCTTGACTACTAATGACCGTTATCGGCCCTGAAAAAAACATATCGGTCAATCTCTAGACCACAGTGGGAAAAAACAAATCCTTGCCTGACGGCCGGTGTATCGCAGGGCCAGTTTACCGCTGATCAGGGATTGCACCTCCTCTGGTCTGCAGAGGCATCAAATAGCAGAGAAAGGTCAGTCACTGTCACGGGAAGGAAAAGGAAGGATCAGCTGACACTTACAAGTTGAGGACAATTTTGCAGAGGAGCATGTATTTGAGGGCTGTGATGGCTCGGGGGCTGTCGATGGAGTCGTAGCCCTCAAACGCCTCGAAGAAGTAGGAGTAGGCCGTCTTCCAGTCCTTCTCCTCTGCCGCGTGTATGATCCCTGCACAAGACGCACACGCGCTGAGTCAGTCAATGTCGGATAAATGCCCCAGACGACGACAACGGCGGCCCCACCTGACTGCATGTCCAGAGCTGCCTGGAGTTTGGGGGGACAGTAGATGCCGTTGGCGGTGGTCCGCGCGGAGGTGAGCGCGGCGCGGGCCTTGGGCAAGTTGCTGAGGGCGTGGTACGTCTTGCTTTCTAGTAACTGAACCTCCACCAGCAGGGCTTTGTCGTCCATCTTCTTCAGCTCCAGGAGCAGCTGAGAACCTGTAGGGAAGGGAAGATGACTCATTTACCCCGTGGAAACACATCACGTACAGCCAAGCAGCAATACATTTTTTTTGTGTACAAAATGCAGGCTAGCACCCACCGAGCGCCAGGGCCTCCTGGTATCGCTTGGTGTCGAAATAGAGGGAGATCAGTCGAGCCTGAGGGCAGAAGAAGAGGAGAACTTTGTCAGGGAGATGAATCACATCAGTCCGACGTGACAGAATAACGACAAGCAAATTGTTATATTATTCCCTCACTCCTCACCATGACAGTATCGCATGGTACACTTGCTAATTATCACCATGACCATCCATCCTCTCAGGATGCTTCAGATTAATTCTTTGTTTGACAATATCACATTTACTTGCACTTTCATTCCTTCACACACTCAAATCGCTGCTGAATTCGCGCTGGCTGTGTTGACGCATACGACAAGCATTAGTGGACAGTCTAAACCAAAATGAGTGGGCGAAACTATTTATGAAGCCAACCACACTGGAACACAGTGTGCTGTAGTCTGCAGAAAGCTAAATATGTGGTGCCCAATGCCTATAAATACAGCGGAAAAGCCTCAATTATCCTATTAATAAAACTATCGACCCCTCTTTGTTATTTGCAAACAATGTGCAATGTTACATTTTTGTTTACAGAAGTATTTTATTCAAGAGAGAATATGTAAGTTTGCAATTTGTTCACCTCAATTTTGGGATTTTTTTTTCCAAACAATGTGCAATTCTACATTATTCTTCACAGTTATTAAGAAAAAGAAGATGTAATCTTGCACTTTATTAATCATTATGTTGGTGTTCATTATTTATTTGCATACAATGTGCAATGCTACATTTTTGTTTACTGACGTATTTTATTCAAGACAAACGTTTTCAGTTTGCACTTTATTCATCTCTATGTTGGAGTAATTTATTCACATACAGTGTGCAATGCTACCTTTGCATTCACTAACATTTTATTCAAGAAAGAAGATGTAAATTTGCACTTTAACCATCTCAATGTTGGGGTTTATTATTTATTCGCATACAGTGTGCAATACTAAATTTTTGTCAACATAAGTTTTTTATTAAAGACTTTAATAAAATGCAAAGTTAGATCTAATCTTAATGTTGGGAGTTCATTATCAATTTTGCACACAATGTGCAATGCTACATTTTTGTTAACAGAAGTATTGAAATACATTTTTTAACCTTTATTTACCCAGGGAGGTCCCATTGAGATTAAGAATCTCTTTTTCAAGGGAGTCCTGTACATTCATAAACCAGTGGAGGTGCCACTGCCCAAGGACACAACGGCAGTAACTAGGATGGCGGAAGCTGGAAATGAACCTGGAACCCTCAAGTTGCTGGCACGGTCACTCTACCAACTGAGCCACAACGTGCCAAGTTTATACTTTAATAATCTCAATGTTGGAATTATCTCAATTAGGAATAATCTCAATGTTTATTTACATACAATGTGCAATTCTACATTTTTATTTACTGACATATTTATTCAAGACAGACCATGTAGATTTGCACTTTACTAATCTCAATGGAGTTCATTACTTATTTGCATACAATGTGCAATGATACATTTTTATTTACTGGCGTATTTTATTCAAGACAGAAGATGTAGGTTTGCTCTTTTTTCAATCTCAATGTTGGAGTTCATTATTTATTTGCATACGATGTGCAATGCTATATTTTTGTTTAGAAAAATACTTTTTTCAAGACAAAAGTTTTGTCTACAAGAGGAAGCTCTTTATTTAGCTTTTTGAATATTATTTTATATAAAGTGCAATGTATACCTGTTCTAAAAAGAGCAATTTGATACAAAATGGAATATGTGACGCAGTATATGTTCATGCCAGGTGTCCTAGAAGTTGTGACATTGTCTCCTTTCAAACCAACAGTTTTGGACCAAATAAAAGTTTTTATTTAAATTTTTAAATTATCTCTTATCGGTGAGAAAACAGGTGGCTATTGATTTTTTGTGTGAAATATATTAGAAGATTTTAAAATATAACAAAATTAGAAGCCGTAATGCCCAAACTAAATTAAGAATATTACAGTTTCAATCAGCGTTTACATGAAAAATTGCTGAGATGTTATAACAACACTAAATGTAAACAATCTCTACTCGGGCTGTGAATCTTTGGGCACCACAGGATTCGATTCGATTCTTGGGTTTAACGATTTGATTCAGAATCGATTGTCGATTCCTAATGATTCTCGATTCGGAATCAATACTTTTGTAATTACATTGGATGCAAGTTTTCTGATTAACTACAATTCTCTATAAAATAGATAAACAGCTGTGATTACTTAAAAGAAAACTGGTTTTGTTGAATTAAACTATACCAAAACATCTAATAAAGTGGCTGGACGAGACGGATAAAAAAACAAAAACAAATTTAAATACATTTTTGATATTTAGTTTTTGAGTCGATTAGGAATCGTCACAAATAAGAATCGCGAGTCATTCGAAAATCGATTTTCTTGGACACCCCTAACCTCTACAGGGACTTTAATTCCAATGAATAAAACACTTTACTATTCTTGGGCGGAATTTAGTGAGTAAGGACTTGGTCTGCGTCAGGTTTTAAGACAAATACGTGGACTCGTTTTCACCTCGAGAGCTTGTCGTAAGAAGGTCCTCTTCTCAGTTTTGGCCCACTCGATGCACTCCAGACACAACTCCACCTCCTGGCCCGTCGCCGCCTCCATGTCCAGGAACAAGTCGAGCAGAGAGCGGACCAGCCGGGCAGCCTTGGCCTTGCTGATGGAGATCAGGAACGGCCGGACGAATTTCAGCAGACCCCCGAGTTCTGGAGACAACAAAAATGAAAAAGTGAGCAATTACAATTACAAGCAAGATCCGGAATAAGCGTTCAGAGTTTTAACCTCACCTGCTGCCTGTCCGGTCTTGGCCAGCAGCGTCCCCAGCTCCAGGATGCTCTGTTCTTTGACCCGGACAGCTTCTTCATCGTTCTCCTGGACATCTCTCCGTACTGCAAAGACCATTCAGGAAAATGTTATTCTTTCTGTCCTAACATGTTATCCATGGGGTCGTAATTAACCGCGCAACTTGTTTACATCACCACGGTTCATTTTGAAAGCCTTGTCAAATGTCTTTTCAGGCCATTCTCCAAAGAATGAGAATGTATGATAATAACTAGCGATGCACTGAATTTTCGGCCAGCGAATATTATCACCAAATCATAACTCCTGAAACCGGATGATGTTATTAGTTTAATATTTCTTTGGTCAATGAAATAAGCAAGAACAATTTTACATCCATGAATTGACAGTTCTACAGATCGAAAGGGTTTAGGCTGAAGTCAAACACTTATTTCGCCTTACCCTATGAACAGTGACAATGACATTGTGATGACCTAAGCATGAAACACACGCTTGTTTGGGGAGGAGGAAACTAGTCTGCAGCGATCTGCAAAGAGTGGAACTATCAAGAGGGGGAACTTCCACGTTTAAATCCTAACTTTCCAATCGCCGTATTGATTAGGTGAACAACACTGCACAGAAAAGGAAAGTACTCCGAAGCATGCCAAATGAGTCTGTCGCGCCATACAGTATTTGGCCTATACATTATTTTTCTATAGTGTTGTAATACCATGGGTAAATAAATATTTCATATTTTTATGATTGTTCCAGCCTTTGAAGGCTACTACACAGCCATAGCCATAAATGCAATGTAGGGACGTAACGATAAACGGTCTAAAGATAAACCGTGGTACCACTCCTGACATTTAGTATGCATCCCTATCAGGGCTGCGGGGGGAGGCTGGAGCCTATCCCAGCTGCACTTGGGGCGGAAGGCAAGGTACACCCAGGACAAGTCGCCTCCTCAAACCGGGCCACAGATAGACCAAAAAAACATTCGCACTCACATCTACTATCATCGTTTTAAAATAAAATGAGATGGATGAACTCACAGACCGGTAATACTGCTCATTCAGTGGGGAAGCATGCTAGCACTACCTCATTAGCTATCTTAAAAGCTAACACAAATACAAGTCTTATCAACCAATCAATCAAAGTTCACTATATATGTATGTGTGTGTATTTACATACTATAATAATGGATATATAGTTAATAATATTTGAAAGTTTAACTCCTACTTTGTTTACTTTTGTGACGACCTCTTGAAAGCTTTATAATTAATCAGAAATATCAAGCAGCTAAAGGTCAAACATGCATAAGTGTGGAGAGTGTTTTGCATTTTTCCCATTAAACCTTGCAATGGATTTGAATGGGTGTAATTCCGAATTTATTATTGTGATTGGATGTTTTTTTTAGTAATATTCACAAAGTACAGGGACGTCTTTTAAAAAAATAATATTCACAAAGTTCAGTGAGCAGGTTGTATTATGTGTGACCATGTTTGTAAGAATTTTTGAGCTGGTTGAAGTTTTTTCCCTGCACCATGACTAGGAAAGGTTGTTTGGATTGGGTCATATAAGTAATAATATATAAGTAGATAAAAATGCTGTGCTTGTAAATTTAAGAAAGTATGCATCATGGTCACTGATATGAGTTTCTGATATTGTCCACAAGATGGTGACAAATTGTCACCTGTCAGACCCCTGGGGATTTAAATTGAATATGAAAACTCCCATGCACCCCATCAAGTCATAAAAATGGGTTACCACAGTAAAATTTTGGGGTCCCACTTTTTTTTTTTTTTAACCGTTTTGAAAACAAATGATAAATGTATGCATTATCCTGTTATATCTCACTTTTCTATATTGTGTTTTGGAAAAAGGTTGTCATAAACGTTAATTCATCAAAAAAATAATACAAAAGAAAAACATTTTTTATGCATACGTACATTCATTCAGTTATAAACATTCATTCACTTTCTTCTTTCCTTCATGGATCTAAACTTTACCGTTGCCGGTTATTTTCTCTATATTTTTATTTAATAAGTTGTAGGTGTATTTATTTCAGTATAAAAGTGCAAAAAGTTTTTTGCTTCGGTTATGAAATGATGATAATGGTGTGCCAGGGCATACATGCATATGACAAATTGTATTGACTATTCTCACCTGTATGTAGATCATCAGTCGTTTAAAAACTGCCACATCTACACTTTCATGGCAAATAATGCCAACAAACTTAGAATTTTGCAAGTTAGTTTCAATGTCACTTAATACAGTGGCACTCAATGCCTCTAGCATTTCATCTCTGGCTTCGTGATGGCCATAAGCTGTGCGTTCCCCTTTAAGAATGGCGGTATTTGGGGTGAGTGATGTGTGTAAGTGAGTAGGCGAGTTAGGAGAGGGAGTGCTAGCATGTTCAGGAGTGTTAATAGAATGGTGGATGTCCGCTTGGCTTTGTGGAAGACATAGAGTTGTAACAAATCGGCTGCCTCGTCATTCCGACCGAAGAGCGGAACTGTCGGGTAAAATGGAGGGTGTTACCCCCGACAATATAGCGGCCCTGGAGGGAACGTCTACCCGGCGCTCCTCGACCACGGTCTGGGAGCCGACAAGCAGGATGTAACCTGATGTTTTTTGGTGCCTAAAGAGGCTGGATCTTTGAAAATCAGTGCACCCGGTCGTAAAGGTGTTCTTTTTATTAGCCCGTTTACATGGCGTGCAAAACATCTTTCCATCTTCATAAGTGAGCCATTTGCTGTAAAGTGGCTCCTGAAGCCACTTTTCATTGAAGCTTCGCTTCTTGGGTTTATTGCGCGCCATGACGAAAACAATAACACGCGGAAATGCAGTATTTGTGGTTGATAAAACTTTCCGCGAATCAAAATTTAAGAAATTGTACCGGAAAGTTCATTACTTTGAAGTCGATCAATAAAAACGCAATAAACGGGGACGGAAATTTGACTCGGCAAATATAAACAGAACACCGTTTTGACACGGAGAAGGCAGGGTCAGTCCTTTCTGATTCAATGCGTACAAAGACCCAAAAAGTGTTTAAACGCCATCACTGGTTACATCCCTAGTGCAATCGTAATGCGTTGATTCAGTGAGGTTAGTACACAGTCATAGTAATACATGCAATGATAATAATAATTAGCATCATTTTGGGGTTTTCGGCTTTGTTCAGTTCAGTTTATTTGGAACACGCATACGATGCAATGTAATGCATCACACAATTCCAGTTGTTTCATTACAGCACGTCCGAAAAGGAGTAGGAAGAACTAGAGCTTATTTAATCCTACCCCTTTTCATAACATAGCAATTTTATCCAATGTCCTTGTTCTCTGTAACAGAACAGTAAACAAATAAATAATAAATATACAATAGTAAGCATACAAATATTAAATACATAAATAATCTATGTCTAAATAACAAAACAAAAGGGAAAAAAGGGTTTAAGATGTTTATCATAATTGTTCTGTGTACTTTGTGAACACTTGTAGTTTGAACCGTCTCTTAAACTGAATCGTAT